>NC_035446.2:86255074-86573256 GCF_002127325.2 Helianthus annuus | reverse complement strand
GAAACGTGGAACACCACCACAGGAAACGTGGAACACCACCACCAGTAAAATATACAAACGGCCCAGTAGAGCCACCTATTATAATGAACTTACTATTACGCATTTCCTTTATGTGAACTCGCTCAACTAGTTTGTTGATCATTCTGTTACATGCCTTGCAGATCGCTAGGTACTTGGAGCTTGCACTGGAGAAGCAGGTCGTTGTGGACGAGGATCGTGGTTTTTCCGCTTTACTATTGTGATACTTAAAACTATTGACACTGGTTTACTTACTATGCTTCCGCAACACTTTTGAAACGATTTAATGTTTGGACACCTTTTGTATTGAATGGATGGTTTTCACTTACTTTATTTAATATTAAATGCATGTTCAATATGATTGGTGGCTTGATCCTGGTCAGTCACGCTCCCAAGCGGTGATACTCCGCAGGTGGATTTTGGGGGTGTGACATGATCATAAGGTATAACCTCAGTGGTTATTCCCTATGCAACTATGATCACTAACTAAGCTTGGTCGGATCTTAAAGATCGACCAAATGGGTCGGGTTTGAAAGGCTAAGCGGTTGTTTAGACCGCTTACCTTACGACCCTAAACAAGCACTAAACTAATAGTGTCGAGTTAAACATGTCAAAACATGTCTAACCTACTGATTTGGTATCAAAACAAAGCATTTTGATACCCTAAAGTAGTTCCGTTGCAAAATGCGTGCTAAAACGCATTTTGACCGAAACTTTGACTCGACACTACAACTAGTTAACGTGGTAATCAGCGGCTATAATCACGAAGGATTATAACTATCGTGATTACAATCACGTTTCAAAGTTCAATTGAACTTTGACTTGACCAATTGATAGTCAAAACCGAAAGTCAAACTGTTGGCCAAACGTTTGACTTTCTGCACAAATTAAGGAAAAAGCCAATAAAAGAATGAAAGAAGCTCACTAAGGGTCCTTGCTATCTTTTCAACAAGAAGACAAAGTCCCAATTCAGCTTAGGAGAGCTCCAAAGCAGATGTGAAGGAGAGAAAGAAGGAATGAGCAATGAACAAGTGAATGGAGTGGCCTATTTATACTTGTTGGTGATCAACAAGATCATGACAAGTGGTTTGTTTAGCCATTAAGCAATGAATCACAACCACAGAAGTGTAATTGACAGCTATACTTTGCTTGGAGAGGTGCTAACTTGGTCACCACACAAAGGAATTGCAAGAAAGGTCCTTGAATTATCAAACTGATGCTGAAAACAATGTTTCTGCCCAGATGTGATGGTCGCGTAGCGCGACCATAAAGCCTTATGGTCGTCGCGCTACGCGACGGTGTAGGCTGAACTATCAAAGTTTGGCAGAAATGGTCCCGGCACGTTTTTAAAGCCTTTTTCGATGCGTTTAAACCCCGTTAACCTCATTTTAAGGCTCTAAAATGAAGTTAAAGTATAGGGGACTCAAAACATGCTCGAAAACATCTCGGATGTCGGTTCGTTTGGTCGTACGATCGCGTTGTTCGGTTAATTATGACGGAACTCAAACGGATGCGAAAACGAACCAAATTAAGCGACGAATGGAATTTTTGTATACCGATCACTAAAATAAAAATATTTTAGTGTGTACAAAAATTTTGGATGTCCAGATGTGGTCAGAACGTAAGATATGCGCGAAAATGCAAACTTACGCCGTTTTTAACACTTTTAGTCCCTGTAAGATCATATAAGCATGTTTTCGCACACCGAACCTATCAAAGCTTATTTCTAAGCTATGTTTAGGTTATATATGGTATGTTTAGCTTATGATCAAGTTCCGGACTATTCGTTACCTTACGAATCGGTATAGTTTCGCAGTTTGACGCAAATAGTCCCTGCGATCGAATAAACTTGTTTTCGCCATACCAAACCTTCCAAAACTTATTTCGAAGTTATGTAAAGGTCATTTAAGGTATGTTAAGCCTATTTCACTATTCCGGAGTGTTTGTTGCACTAAAACTGATTACGTCTACGCACCAGTGCGCATATAACTTTCCAGAAAGCGATTTAAAGCTCGGAATTGAACAAGAATTGATATGTGCAAAGGATACACATATTTATACAAATCCCAGGTATGAAACACAATGTTTCATAGGTTTGGCATTTCTTTGGTGTTCGTGGTGACACAGGTGTCACAGTCTCCCCTACTTTAGGAAATTTCGTCCCGAAATTTAATTCTAGAGGAAACTTGTGAAGACAACTGCGATCGTTTCGCTTTCAAATGAATCCTTCGTTTCCCAAGTAGAACTCTAGGTCACGTTTGGATTCTTAGCGAATCTGTTAACTGCCAAAATGTCGTTGTTGTAGTACCAAAAACATGGGGTTTTGGACAACGAATAGGAGAATGTTTCCTATGAAGACTATTATAGGAAACTTGTGTGTGCTCGAAATCAGAGTCGGAGAATGCAAAATAAGATAATATTGGTCAAGGTCCAAGACTTCTAGTAATTTAAATAACGCTACTTTCGCAATGTAATAAGGAACACTTATATATAGGAAGTACCAGCGGCGTATCCACCATGCCCTTTTTACATTGTTCCCGTCTCGTTATTCTCATCACTATAGGTCTTAACACATGACAAAACTTGCTGTGGTTTCTGTGCACTGAATTCCATAATTACGTATGCATCCATAATTACGTAATTCCTTGCCCAGTTCGCACAGTTCATCTCATAATGTGTAGGGTAAAATCAATCGAATAACCATGAAATGACTTGACTAGACCACCAAAGGATCTTTTTAACTAGATCAATGAACGATCCTTTTAACCAGATCAACACATGATCTTCCTTAACTAGACCATTGTATGATCTCTTTAAATAGACCACTTAAGGGATCTTTATAACTCGGAACCAAATAATCGTTTTGAATCAGCACTTTGGAATCCAAGGTTCTTACTATTTGCATAGAAGCCCCTTAAGGATTTAAGACAGTACTTTGAGTATCCTTCTGAGAATCTAACATATGAAAATACGGAAGATTCCACCAAGACTTAGATAACGAGCTTTGGAGTTACACACAAACACAAAATCACCAAATTGTGTATTCGTTAATTTAATTATTAGCTCGTTTGTGAATTTGAAGTACACTAGAAATCCAATCACGGACTTCAATTAGTACTTTAAAATATCCTCAAGAATCTAACTATGAAGATAGGAAGATCTTATAAGGATTTGGAATTTCTTTCTGTCGTGTTATAATATTCGTATTAGGATAAATAAAGAATCCAATTAAGGACTTACGACAGTACCTTTATCAAATCAAAGATTTGAAATGGTACTTCAAGTATCTGATTAAGAATTGCACCTGTACTTTGTTTCTTAAAAGAAACTAGTACTTAGGATTTTTGGGGAGATCACAAATGATCATAGAATGAAGGAACTGTCACACCCCGGCCGCGTGTAACATGCAACCGCGGCGGAAACGCCGGGGAGTGTTGTGGACAGAATTAAATTGTTTCATAACCATGGCATACAAGTTGTATTTTATTTATAAACAAAGGTGTTACATTGTCTTGGAAAGAGAGTACGGAAATCAAAACATAATTAAGCTAGTTCAAACTTCATTTTTAGGCTCTAAGGCACAGGTCCGCCCTAGTGTCATGATCATCATCCTATGGAATAGCTCCTGAAAACACATGTGAAAGTAGGTACGTCAGCATAAAAATGCCTGTGAGATACATAGGTTATGTGAAAATGGGATTCATGACTTGAGTTTTAAAGAATATTTAATAACAGTCAGTCATGAACCTTGTAATTTGTTTTGCTTTGTAAATCATTTGAAAAACGATAACATCAAACGATATGTATAGATAAGTGCAAGGTTAAACGAATAACCAAGTAAAATGAGTTGAATAAGATAAGTTGTTTGTGAAAATAATGTCTTGTGAAGAATATGTTACTTATGTAAAGTGTAATGTGTCTAAACTGAAATGACTTAGATAACGCCACGATATGTAATATTATACAAACATTTATATATAGGAAGTACCAGCGGCGTATCCACCATGTTTGTATCATATTACATACGCCACGTTACTTAAATCATCTACCCAAACCAATCCACCATGTAAATTGTTCATGTGTAAGCCAAATGTCAAGTGTTATTGTAAACCATGTCAAATGTTTATGTTCAAATGTAAACCACCAAACGTATATGTCAATGTCGACGTGTTTATGTTCAATGTAAATCATGTAATGTGAAATCCCAAAATGTATCATGTATGGTAAGCGAAATGTATCAACTTAAACCATCTGCGACTCAGTCAACGTCGCCGATAACTCGATTGCCTGACGGAGTGTGGTAGGGTTGCTACCAGTAAGGATATCTTGTACTGAGTCAGGTAGGCCGTCGATGTATCTTTCGATGGCCTTATCGAGTGGGGTAACCATAGTCGGGCAAAGAAGACTCAGCTCCTCAAACCTATCTGTATAAGCCCTGTGCTCGCCACTATCTTGCTTCAACACATCAAATTCTTTCTCCAACGCTCGTTGCTCATGACGAGGACAAAACTCCCTCATCATAAGAGCTCTCAGTTCAGCCCATGTTTGAGCTAGAGCAACTTCTGCACCTTGATCTCTCATAACCCCATTCCACCATGTAAGAGCCCTCTTCTGAAACACGCTTGAAGAAAACTCGACTTTGCGATTGTCAGGACACTGCACATGACGGAAAGTGTTCTCGATGCTCTCGAACCACTGAAGAAGCCCAGTTGCTCCCTCAGAACCACTAAACTTGAGTGGCTTAGCCGAGCTAAAATCCTTGTATTTGCATGTACCATTGTTGTTGTTGGCCTGGTTCCATTGAGCAAAGAGATTCGGAAACTGAGCAGCCATCTGCTGCGCAATAATCTCCGCCAGCTCGGCAGTAGCTATCTGGTTGTCGCGTCGAGGAGGCATTCTAGAAGAGAAAAAACATGAAATGAAACGAGTGAGATGATTGGATGAAGAGAATGGGATGAAGCAAAAGCAATCAAAAGCAAAGATGGCGGTTATGCATCGCAAGGCAAATAAGCGACGTGAAATGTCTAGTCAAAGTAAATGGGTCAGGATTAGTGTATCGCGAAGACATGCTCGCCTATAAGTGAACACTCACCCCAAGAGTTCCCAGGTAAGAGTGACTGGTCCGATTATGTGGATTTGTACGAACACTCTAGCCTTAGACAGAAAACTCAGGGTACAGGCATTCACTCTTCCAGTTCGCACGTGTTCACACTATTAACCGAACACTTTGACGGGATTTTTGAAATCCAAAGAGGTTCAAAACCATATAACAGAGGGATCAAAACCTTATAATAGAGGGTTCAAAACCTAGTAATCAATCATCCTAGAACAGATGATTAATTTTCAAAGCGTATTCGGAACCGAAGTTCCCGTTGTGGTTATCACCTAAGGATAGGTGATGTGCATGTTTTAAACTCTAAACACAAGATAACTTGTGTTAGGGTCCTAGAAAGTTATAGTCTAGGTCAAAGCATTACTAATAACCTAAGTCCCTATAACCAATGGCTCTGATACCAACTCTTCTGTCACACCCCGGCCGCGTGTAACATGCAACCGCGGCGGAAACGCCGGGGAGTGTTGTGGACAGAATTAAATTGTTTCATAACCATGGCATACAAGTTGTATTTTATTTATAAACAAAGGTGTTACATTGTCTTGGAAAGAGAGTACGGAAATCAAAACATAATTAAGCTAGTTCAAACTTCATTTTTAGGCTCTAAGGCACAGGTCCGCCCTAGTGTCATGATCATCATCCTATGGAATAGCTCCTGAAAACACATGTGAAAGTAGGTACGTCAGCATAAAAATGCCTGTGAGATACATAGGTTATGTGAAAATGGGATTCATGACTTGAGTTTTAAAGAATATTTAATAACAGTCAGTCATGAACCTTGTAATTTGTTTTGCTTTGTAAATCATTTGAAAAACGATAACATCAAACGATATGTATAGATAAGTGCAAGGTTAAACGAATAACCAAGTAAAATGAGTTGAATAAGATAAGTTGTTTGTGAAAATAATGTCTTGTGAAGAATATGTTACTTATGTAAAGTGTAATGTGTCTAAACTGAAATGACTTAGATAACGCCACGATATGTAATATTATACAAACATTTATATATAGGAAGTACCAGCGGCGTATCCACCATGTTTGTATCATATTACACGCCACGTTACTTAAATCATCTACCCAAACCAATCCACCATGTAAATTGTTCATGTGTAAGCCAAATGTCAAGTGTTATTGTAAACCATGTCAAATGTTTATGTTCAAATGTAAACCACCAAACGTATATGTCAATGTCGACGTGTTTATGTTCAATGTAAATCATGTAATGTGAAATCCCAAAATGTATCATGTATGGTAAGCGAAATGTATCAACTTAAACCATATGCACAAAACAAGTCGTTGAAGTAAAACGTGGTTTAAATCAGCGTTATGTTCTGCGGGAAATGCATGCTCTATTGATATTAACATTTATGTGGTATTGTAAACTATGCATACATCCAAGCCTTGAGACTGCGGCGATAAACCCTTAAACAAATTAAAGGTTTATCTAAGTTATGTATATCGAATTCGGTCATTCCTTCAAGTCCTATCAAACCCAGGACTTCAGGAATGGGAGTTGTCAATTCCTATGGTACCACTACCTACTAACGAACGGCGTAGCTAGTGTTAATGAATGTATTGTCCCATGTTAAACAAACCAAATGTCATAACAAAATGAAGGCATGTGATGTAAACAATTGTACTAAGTATGCTGAGTAAACATACGAAGCAGAAATGTTCATGTAAATCAATGTGTCCATATGCTGAGTAAACATATGCAACAGAAATGTTCATGTAAATCAATGTGTCCATATGCTGAGTAAACATATGCAACAGAAATGTTCATGTAAATCGATGTGTCCATATGCTGAGTAAACATATGCAACAGAAATGTTCATGTAAATCGATGTGCCCATATGCTGAGTAAACATATGCAGCAAAAATGTTGTGTAAATCAATGTACTAAGTACGCACACAATGGGCATACATAGCATAAAATGTAATGAAAACGTGTACTATAATGTACTAACAACATAGCAGGCATATGATGTGAAAACATGAAAAGCATGAATGTAACAGATAGGCACATGTGTTCCACCCCAAAACAGTTTAGAAAACAGTAAAAGATGGGGTTCTATGTACTCACCTGAGGTTGTTTTGTTGTTCTTGTGAAATAACCAGGTAATGCGAGAGGTCACGGAATATCAACGGCACCTAATAGGTAGCTATGTTAATATACCGGACCAAATCGGAAGATCGGATAGTACGCGGGTTCGTAAACCAAACGAGTATGGAGACTCGTGTAATATGGTTCAACAAAGCCTACATACTAAAATGAAACTTAACCTAAGTGCTTACGGTCCAGCACGACCCGTTTAGGTAGCTTATGCCACCTTACGCGTCGTTCGCGTAGAACGCGTTCGGAACGCCTAACATTGCGACCACAAGGTATAACCTCGGAAGGTTATAGCTATGGTCACTTAATATGTTTGGTCGGATCCTAAAGATCGACCAAATGGGTCGGGTTCGGAAGTATAAGTGATGGTTTAGATCGCTTACCTTACGACCCTATATAAGCACTATACTAAACGTGACGAGCTAAGCATGTTAGAACATGCTTAACTTAGTTTAGAAAACAGGTTTGGCATCAAAACAAACGGCTTTGATGCCCACGAGTAGTTTGGTTACAAAACACGCAAGAATGCGCATTTTGGCCGAAACTACGACTCGTCACTAAGCCTAGATAACGGGATAATCAGTAGGTATGGTCACTACGGACCATGACCATCGTGATCACGCTCACGTTATGAAGTTCCATGAACTTCGCATCGACCATAAGCTGGTCAATGCAGAAAGTCAACTAAACGTTGACTTTCGGACTCGAAAAGCGAATAAAAGCGTGAAAGAAGACTTACGGAGGGTCCCCGAGTGCAAATCAAGACCAAACAGCTCAGGTATGAAACAATGGTTTCAACTTAGAGCTTTAGGATCTGATTTTGTGATTTTTACACTAAAGGGGGAGGGTATTTATAGGAAAAGTGGAACCGTTAGGATCGTTTTATCGAATATCGTGCCTTGATCTCGTGCGTACATGTGTCCAGTGGATAAGTTCAGTGAACTTGACTCTTGGCTCTTCATTGGGTAAAAAGGCATTGCCCCTTGATCGAACGAAAGGCCAGATTCTGCATTAAATGCAAAATCTTTCTGTCAGACATCCCCACGCGGCCCGCCTCATATTTGGGCAAAACTCACGCGGGCCGCCTGGCCGTCTATGATCTGCACCACTTGCAGAATTTACACATTTGGTCCCTGTTGCGTGTTTAAGCTATTTCCAGCCCTTCTAAGACCTGTAAAGCCATCTTTAAGGCCCTAAAATGATGCCTAAACATTGTGGACATGAAACATGCCCAAAAATATGTCGGATGTCGGTTCGTTTGGCCGTACGATCGCGATGTTCGCTTAATTACGACGAAATGCGCATAAGCGTGAAAGACGATCCAAATGACGCGACGAATGGATTTTTCTTATGCCAAACACTAAGGCATAATATAAGGATGCTTACATAAATTTTTGGATGTCCGGATGTATTTAGAACGTAAGTTATGCGCAAAAGTGCAAACTTGTGCACTTTTTGACACTTTTAGTCCCTGAATGACCCAAAAGTTTATTTTAGCATACCAAACCCCTCAAAGCCTATTTCTAAGCTATGCAAAGGATATTTATGGTATGTTTAACTTATGGACATGTTCCGGAATGTTCGTTACAGTTCAAATTGGCATACTTTTACAGTTTGTCAAGTTTAGTCCCTGTAAGCGAATTAACTTGTTTTTGCTATACCAAAGCCTTCAAAACTTATTTCTAAGTTATGTAAAGGTTATTTAAGGTATATTGAGTATATGTTGATGTTCCGGAGTATTTGTCGCATTAAACTGAGTACGTTTACGCACCAGTTTGCGTATAATTCTCCAGAAAGCGATGTAGAGTTTGAATTTGAACAAAAGTCAAAACATGAAAAATGTAAAACACAATCAAACAATCATTGGGATAAAATAACATTGTTTTATTGATAATTGAACTGTTCATAATGATTACAAGCACAAATGTTACAGTCTCCCCTACTTGTGGAAATTTCGTCCCGAAATTTTATTTAGAGGAAACTCGTGGAAAAAGATGCGGATATTTTGCCTTCATTTGATCTTCACGTTCCCAAGTAAACTCGGGTCCACGCTTAGATTCCCAACGAACCTTGACCAAAGGAATGCGCTTGCGTTTAAGCCGCTTGACTTCACGTTCCATGATTTTCACTGGTTTCTCGACAAATTTCAGGGTTTTATCAACACGAATTTCGTCAAGCGGTATGTGGAGGTTCTCATCAGCTAAACACCTCTTGAGATTGGACACGTGAAAAGTTGGATGAACGTTTCCAAGTTCAGGAGGCAACTCAAGTCTGTAGGCTACATTGCCGATTCTTTCGACGATCTTAAATGGTCCAATGTATCTAGGTGCAAGTTTTCCTTTCTTTCCGAATCTGATCACACCTTTCCAAGGTGAGACCTTAAGTAATACACGATCACCGACTTGAAAATCCAAGGGCTTGCGTTTTAAGTCCGCGTAGTTCTTCTGACGGCTTCTAGCTGTCTGAAGGTTATCACGAACTTTCTTTACCTTATCTGTTGTCTCTAAAATGAGGGCAGGTCCAGTAAGCTGAGCCTCGCCAATCTCATTCCAGCAGACTGGTGAACGACATTTTCGACCATAGAGAGCCTCGAAAGGAGCCATGTTGATGCTGGAGTGATAACTGTTGTTGTAGGAGAATTCGATCAATGGAAGATGTGAATCCCAACTACCACCAAAATCGATCACACACGCTCTCAGCATATCCTCCAGTGTCTGGATTGTTCTTTCAGATTGACCATCCGTTTGCGGATGATAAGCTGTGCTCAAATTGAGTTGTGACCCCATAGCAGATTGCATGGTTCTCCAAAAATGAGAAGTGAAACGAGCATCTCTGTCAGAAATGATGTTCAAAGGAACACCATGTCGTGCTACAATTTCATCCACGTAGATTTGAGCAAGTTTGTCAGCCGAAAAATCCTCACGGATTGGCAAGAAATGCGCTGACTTGGTAAGACGATCAACGACTACCCAAATGGCATCGTGACCTTTCTTTGTGCGCGGGAGTTTAGTAATGAGATCCATAGTAATGTTTTCCCATTTCCAAACTGGGATCTCCGGTTGCTCCAATAATCCGGAAGGACGCTGATGTTCAGCCTTAACCTTAAGGCAAGTAAGGCATTTGGATACGTATAAGGCAATGTCTTTCTTCATACCAGGCCACCAATACTGAATACGAAGATCCTTATACATCTTATCTGAGCCAGGATGAATGGAATAACGAGACTTATGGGCTTCATCCATAAGCAAGGTACGAAGATCATCTTGGCTTGGGACCCATAAACGGTCCATGAAATAGTACGATCCATTGTCTTTTAATTTAAGAGCAGGTGTTATGTGATAAGGAAATTCCTTATCCATCAAACCTTGTGAAACACAAGCTTGTTGAGCCTGAGATATACGGGCTTGGACATCGGTTTGAATAACAGACTGGACACGTACACAATGAAGCTTAGTACGTTCCTTGCGACTCAATGCATCGACTACGACATTCGCCTTACCAGGATGGTAGCGAATCTCGCAGTCGTAGTCGTTTAGAAGTTCAACCCAACGTCGTTGTCTCATGTTGAGCTCTTTTTGATTGAAGATATGCTGAAGACTTTTGTGGTCTGTGAAAACCACACATTGTGTACCATACAAGTAGTGTCTCCAGATTTTGAGAGCGAAGACAACTGCACCCAACTCAAGATCATGAGTGTCACACCCCCAAAATCCACACGCGGAGTATCACCGCTTGGGAGCGTGATTGACCAGGATCAAGCCACCAATCATATTGAACATGCAATTAATATTAAGTAAAATAAATGTAAACCATCCATTCAATACGATAGGTGTTCAAAACCATAACCATAGTTTTAAAGTGTAGCGGAAGCATAGTAAATAAACCAACAATAGTTAATAGTTTTAAATGTCATAATAGTTTCAACGTAGAAACCACGATCCTTGCCCACAACGACCCGCTTCTCCAGTGCAAGCTCCAAGTACCTAACGATCTGCAAGGCATGTAACAGAATGATCAACAAACTAGTTGAGCGAGTTCACAGAAAGTAAATGCGTAATAGTAAGTTCGTTTGTAACAGGTGGCTCTACTGGGCCGTTAGTACGTTCTATTGGTGGGGGCTTCCCATGTTGTATAACCACTAGACTAATCGTATCTATAAGTATCCTTCACAACCGAGGATAGTGATCAGTATAGGTATCCTGCACATCCGAGGATAGTGATCAGTATAAGTATCCTTCACAACCGAGGATAGTGATCAGTATAAGTATCCTTCACAACCGAGGATAGTGATCAGTATAAGTATCCTTCACATCCGAGGATAGTAATATGGTAGTCTGGTCATAGTGTCAGTAGTGTATCTATTCAACCTTATCCTTTCAATCCCATTCCCAACACCCCGGGAATCCCATGCCTTGGTAAGAGTGTGTGAACTCACCTTGGTTTGCTCGGTATGCTAGGTTATGCACTCACAAGTAATTAATCAAGTCCTATTGCATGCACGTATAACAAATCAGTTCATGTTCACAATGATACGCATGCAATTTAATGTTCACATAACAGTCAGTTTGCATATCGGCACAACGCGTATTATTTCACATTAAATCATCAGCTAGTGTGCACGAATACAATTGTTAACGTTCATCACCAAGCATGGCATGCCAAATAAATCAAGCACATATTCCATCATTCAAAGTATGTTTATAACCATATATCCTTCGATCCATCCTTATCTTTCGGTCAACAGTTATCACAGTTATCTTTCGGACCGAATGTTATGTTTCGAACCAATGTCATCTTTCGGTCAATGCTATCCTTCGGTCAACACTACTATGGTTCGGTCAAAGCTATCCTTCGGTCAACACTACTATGTTTCGAAGGACATGTATCTTTCGGTCACAACTATGTTTCGAATAACTAATATCTTTCGACAAATAACAGTTACGTTTACACAAAGTTTCCAAGTTTATCCGATTATCAATTAACACAAATTCAAGTATTCAGTTACTTCAGAATCGATCAAACAGGGAGTTTCATATTAAATCTCATGAACAATAATAACACAATCGAACCGGCCCTAAATCACTATCATGCGATTCTATTAAAACAACATCAAAACCTCAAGTATAGACAACCAATCATACTAACTGAACCGTTCGGATGCATCACATACATAATCGCTTAAACAGGTTAACATCATACAAACAATCCGGCCGATCAATCAAACAGGTTTGGCCTATTTGCTAGCCGATCAACAACAACATCTTAACAATCATTACAATTCTATCCAATTATATTTGCTAAACCTACCTTATCCGATTCATAACAACATACAAACAACATATTGCAAGACAATTGGTTAATCATGAAATCAAAGCATCATAAACAACATCACACACTAACCGGAAATCTGGATTACGGAATGAAATCCTTCGAACAGGGAATGGGTCTGCTATGCCGTCACACACACACAAGGGAACTAGGGTTTTCGAAACTAACTGTCGACTTACATGCATTCACGTATATAAACGTATCACATGAATGGGCCAAGCCCATTGGAAAGACTGGGCCGAAAGATGTCGAAGGATATGTTTCGTGATCCTTCGGACCGAAAGATGTCGAAGGATCCTACCTTTGCTCGAAGGGTATGTTTCGAGATCCTTCGAACCTAAGGTTATCTTTCGTGATCCTTCGATCTGTATGTCATGTTTCGTGATCTAGACTAAGTGTTTTAATAATAATTCTAATATTATTTTCTACCACAGCAAGTAATCACATATAGGCAAAAATGACAAAACGTTTCATTAAAACACAACGCGTACAATTTCAAGTCCACAATCCAAACAACTAAACAGTCAAAGTCAACGCGCATTTAATGCGAAAGTGAATATCAGAAACTCGAGTTGTCACATTATCCCCAACTTAAAAGAAATTTCGTCCCGAAATTTGGTACGCACTCACTGAGGAAGCTAGGTAAGTTACATCGTTCACTGGTTTTCCTGGGGTGTCACATCATCCCCCCGTTGATTTGGAATTTCGTCCCGAAATTCAGTAGTAGTAGCTTCAGCCTCAGAAGTGGATGCATTGGTTTCGAATAGCTGGGGGTACTTTTCTTTCATCTGGTCTTCGCGTTCCCAGGTATACTCTGGGCCACGCTGGGAGTTCCAACGAACTCGAACAA
This sequence comes from Helianthus annuus, assembly GCF_002127325.2. NCBI lineage: Eukaryota > Viridiplantae > Streptophyta > Magnoliopsida > Asterales > Asteraceae > Helianthus > Helianthus annuus. The sequence goes on along the minus strand of NC_035446.2, from coordinate 86,559,834 downwards.
GAGGGATTCTCTTGTGTTTGAGGACCTTAACATCCCGGTCCGTGATTTCAACTGGTTCCTCGACGAACTGCAACCGCTCGTCTATAGTGAGTTCCTTAAAAGGAACTATAAGGGTCTCATCTGATAGGCATTTCTTCAGATTCGACACGTGAAATACATTGTGAACTGCACCGAGTTCAGCTGGTAGGTTTAATCTGTAGGCTACTTTGCCAATCTTTTCTAGGATTTTGAATGGTCCGACGTACCGCGGATTCAGTTTGCCTCGTTTGCCAAATCGAACCACACCCTTCCAGGGTGAAACTTTCAATAAAACCCGGTCCCCGACCTCAAATTCCAATGGCTTTCTACGCTTGTCCGCGTAGGCTTTCTGACGGTCGCGTGCTGCCGCCATGCGTTGTCGTATCTGCGCAATCTTTTCTGTAGCGTCCACTACAATCTCTGGACCCGTAATTTGACTATCCCCCACCTCTGCCCAACAGAGAGGTGACCGGCATTTACGTCCGTACAATGCCTCGAATGGAGCGGCTTGAATGCTGGTATGATAGCTGTTATTGTATGAAAACTCCACTAAAGGGAGGTGCTTTTCCCAGCCGTTGCCGAAATCGATAACGCACGCTCGAAGCATGTCTTTTAGAGTTTGGATAGTTCGCTCAGACTGCCCATCCGTCTGAGGATGATATGCTGTGCTCATGTCTAACCGTGAGCCGAAGGATTTGTGCATCGCTTGCCAAAGCTCTGACGTGAATCGTGCATCGCGATCCGAAATAATAGAGGTGGGCACTCCGTGCCTCGAAACAACTTCTTTAAGATAGACGTCTGCGAGAGTGGAGAACTTGTCCGTTTCCTTGATCGGCAGGAAGTGTGCAGACTTGGTGAGTCGATCAACTATGACCCATATTGTATCATTCCCACGCTGAGATCTAGGTAAACCTGTAACAAAATCCATGGAAATTTCTTCCCATTTCCATTGCGGTATCTTAGGCTGCTGAAGTAGACCAGCTGGTTTCTGATATTCAACCTTGACTCTCGCACAGGTTAAGCATTTTCCAACGTACGTAGCGATGTGAGCCTTCATACTAGGCCACCAATAAGTAGTGCTGATGTCGTGGTACATTTTATCCGACCCTGGATGTACCGAATAGCGAGACTTGTGAGCTTCATCCATTACAAGTTCGCGTAAACCGCCATAAAGTGGGACCCAAATACGCCCCGTCACATAGTAGGCGCCGTCTTCCTTTTGTTCCATGCGTTGCCTTGAGCCGCGTAAGGCTTCAGCTTTGACGTTTTCGGGTTTCAGTGCTTCTAACTGAGCAGCTCGTATCTGTGCAGGAAGACTGGACTGAATAGTAAGCTGTAGCGCTCGCACGCGCTTAGGTAGAGTGTCTTTCCGACTGAGGGCATCAGCCACAACATTGGCCTTGCCTGGATGATACTTGATGGCGCATTCATAGTCGTTCAGAAGTTCAACCCATCTTCGTTGGCGCATATTCAAATCCTTTTGCTTAAGAATATGCTCGAGACTCCTGTGATCGGTGTAAATCGTGCACTTGGTACCGTACAGGTAGTGTCGCCATATCTTAAGCGCGAAAACAACAGCTCCCAGCTCTAGATCGTGCGTCGTGTAGTTTCGTTCATGAACCTTGAGTTGCCGCGAAGCGTAGGCAATAACTTTATCCCGCTGCATCAATACACAACCAAGCCCCTGTATCGATGCGTCACAATAAACCACGAAGTCATCCGTGCCCTCTGGCAATGAGAGAATAGGTGCGCTGCAAAGTCTATCTTTTAAGTACTGAAAAGCGGTCTCTTGCGTATTACCCCATCTGTAAACGACACCTTTCTGTGTTAGCATAGTAAGTGGTTGCGCGATCTTTGAGAAGTCTTTAATAAATCGCCTGTAGTAACCCGCCAAACCCAAGAATTGGCGTATTTCTGTCGGTGTACGTGGTGCTGGCCAGTTCCTGATCGAATCAACCTTGGATGGATCGACATGAATCCCATCCTTGTTCACCACATGGCCTAAGAAGTGGACTTCACGAAGCCAGAAGTCGCATTTTGAAAACTTTGCGTACAATTGCTCTTTTCGAAGAAGTTCCAAGATAAGACGTAAGTGCTGCTCGTGCTCCTCCTGACTCTTGGAGTAAATCAAAATGTCGTCGATGAAAACAATGACGAACTTGTCGAGATAGGGTTTGCACACCCTGTTCATAAGATCCATGAAGACTGCAGGCGCGTTCGTAAGCCCGAATGGCATGACATGAAACTCGTAATGACCGTAGCGAGTTCTGAAAGCGGTTTTGGAGACGTCCTCATCCCGGACTCTCAGCTGATGATACCCTGACCTTAAATCAATCTTGGAATAGTAACACGACCCTTGCAACTGGTCGAATAGGTCATCTATGCGCGGAAGAGGATAACGGTTCTTAACCGTCACCTTATTGAGTTCGCGGTAGTCGATGCACATCCTGAACGTACCGTCTTTCTTCTTCACAAATAACACTGGAGCTCCCCAAGGCGAAGAGCTTGGACGAATAAAGCCCTTTTCCAAGAGCTCTTGTAGCTGCTTCGACAGTTCTTCCAGTTCGGTTGGAGCTAAACGATACGGTGCGCGGGCTATTGGTGCTGCTCCAGGAGTTAACTCAATCTGAAACTCGACTTGACGATGAGGAGGTAAACCAGGTAAATCTTCAGGAAACACTTGAGGAAAATCACGCACAACTGGTATATCCTCCAGCTTCTTTTCCTTTGCTGATGCGTCAGTGACAAGTGCCAGAATGGCAGTATGCCCCTTTCGTAAACATTTCTGCGCCTTTAAGAAAGAGATGATGCCAACCACAGCACCACTCTTGTCACCTTGTACTTCGAGAGGTTCTTGACTGGAGCGAGGAATACGAATAACTTTTTCTTTGCATAAGATCTCCGCGTGATGTTGGGATAACCAATCCATACCGATGACGACGTCGAAACTACCCAAAACTATGGGTATGAGATCAATCGAGAAAGTCTGACCCGCTAGAACAATACTACAACCCTTGACTACCTGAGCGGCTTCTACACTTTTACCATTGGCTAGTTCTACGACGTGTTTGGTGTCTAGGGGTGTTGGTGTACGTTTTAATAATTTACTCATTTTCAATGACATATAGCTTGTATCAGCACCCGAATCAAATAAGACAGTAACATAAATATCGTCGAGAAGAAACTTACCCATAACCACATTGGGATCATTCACTGCGTCACCCCGACCTAGCACAAAAGCACGACCCCGAGCTTCGTTGCCATTGTTGTTGTTGTTTCCCCCGTTATTGTTGTTATTGTTCCCGTTGCCCTGATTGTTGTTGTGATTGTTGTTGTTCTGGTTCCTGTTCAACTGAGGGCAATGCCTTTTGAAGTGACCCTCTGCACCGCAATGAAAACACCCTTTGTTACCCTGCTGCTGATTCTGCTGTGCTTGAGGTTGCTGCTGATTCTGGTTTGCAGGTCGAGCGCTTCTACAATCTTTGGCCTCATGACCCATCTTGAGGCATCTTTGACAACGAACCTTATTACACTGGCCACCGTGATGTTTGTTGCAGGTGTTACACTTTGGGAGATTTCCTCGATACCCTCCCTGTCTGTGGCTGCCTGAGGAGTGCTGACTTGGACTCTGGTAACTGTCTGTCTTTCGCTGTTGAGCTTGTGACTGCACTGAAGCTGATCCCTTGCTAGAATCCCCATCCCATTTTCTCTTACTTTCACTGGGAGTAGCAAGTGTAGTAGAAGCAGTAGTGGTAGCAGTAGCACTGATACGCTTTGGCAGTTTGTTCTGATCCACTGCCTGATCGGTGATGCGATGAGCGAGACGCTGGATTTCCTGGATGTTGTTGAGGTTAGCCGAGGTAACGTGGCTCTGTATTTCTGGTGCCAAAACTTTGAGATACAACTCAATACGCTTGTATGGAGGGTCCACCATAGTTGGACATAACACAGCCAACTCATTCGATCTCTTGGTGTAAGCTTCGATTTCCGAACCAACCATTTTCAAGTTATACAACTCGTCCTCCAACTTGTGAATGTCTTCTCTAGTGCAGTATTCCCTCTTGATCAGTTCTTTGAAATCATTCCAGGGTGTGGCGTTAGCAGCTGCCAACCCTAAGATCTACACTTGTGCGTTCCACCAAGTGAGCGCAATCCCTTCAAGTGTGCCAGTGGCGAACTTCACCCTGCGAGCCTCAGGGCATTCACACATTTCGAAAACCGACTCGAGCTTTTCAAACCAGTGGAGGAGTCCAACTGCTCCCTCCGTGCCACTGAACGAGCTAGGACGACAATCCATGAAATTCTTGAAGGTGCACCCAGGTTGTTGCTGAGCGGGTTGACCTATTGTGTACGAATAGGGCAAAGTTAAGTACGAGAATTAATGTAGGATCTAAAGATCCTAGTGTCTATACTGCAGGGTGTACTACCTGCTTGGGCGGCTGCAACTGCCGCAGCAATGAGAGCCTCTAGCTGGGCTTGAGTCATGTTAATTCGTGCGGCCATTGATCTTCACATCAAAGGCAACATAAGTGAGAAAGGTTCGCGAATAGTGCGATGACAGAAGAGTGTAAGCACATAAGTATTCTCATGCAATGACAAGTTGTGAGCAAGGTAATGTAAGCATACTACGAGCAAAGTTCTATGCAAATTCTAGCATGTAGGCAATAAACATAAACCTTATTACCTAGGAAGTTGAGCCTTGCACGTGGAGCGAAGCGTCGTTGTGGATCGTTGAGAGCACTGTTCTGGTTATAGTCTGGTTTTAATAAAAACGTTTTTCCATATTAAAACCAAGTTCTCTATAACCAATGGCTCTGATACCAATCTGTCACACCCCCAAAATCCACACGCGGAGTATCACCGCTTGGGAGCGTGATTGACCAGGATCAAGCCACCAATCATATTGAACATGCAATTAATATTAAGTAAAATAAATGTAAACCATCCATTCAATACGATAGGTGTTCAAAACCATAACCATAGTTTTAAAGTGTAGCGGAAGCATAGTAAATAAACCAACAATAGTTAATAGTTTTAAATGTCATAATAGTTTCAACGTAGAAACCACGATCCTTGCCCACAACGACCCGCTTCTCCAGTGCAAGCTCCAAGTACCTAACGATCTGCAAGGCATGTAACAGAATGATCAACAAACTAGTTGAGCGAGTTCACAGAAAGTAAATGCGTAATAGTAAGTTCGTTTGTAACAGGTGGCTCTACTGGGCCGTTAGTACGTTCTATTGGTGGGGGCTTCCCATGTTGTATAACCACTAGACTAATCGTATCTATAAGTATCCTTCACAACCGAGGATAGTGATCAGTATAGGTATCCTGCACATCCGAGGATAGTGATCAGTATAAGTATCCTTCACAACCGAGGATAGTGATCAGTATAAGTATCCTTCACAACCGAGGATAGTGATCAGTATAAGTATCCTTCACATCCGAGGATAGTAATATGGTAGTCTGGTCATAGTGTCAGTAGTGTATCTATTCAACCTTATCCTTTCAATCCCATTCCCAACACCCCGGGAATCCCATGCCTTGGTAAGAGTGTGTGAACTCACCTTGGTTTGCTCGGTATGCTAGGTTATGCACTCACAAGTAATTAATCAAGTCCTATTGCATGCACGTATAACAAATCAGTTCATGTTCACAATGATACGCATGCAATTTAATGTTCACATAACAGTCAGTTTGCATATCGGCACAACGCGTATTATTTCACATTAAATCATCAGCTAGTGTGCACGAATACAATTGTTAACGTTCATCACCAAGCATGGCATGCCAAATAAATCAAGCACATATTCCATCATTCAAAGTATGTTTATAACCATATATCCTTCGATCCATCCTTATCTTTCGGTCAACAGTTATCACAGTTATCTTTCGGACCGAATGTTATGTTTCGAACCAATGTCATCTTTCGGTCAATGCTATCCTTCGGTCAACACTACTATGGTTCGGTCAAAGCTATCCTTCGGTCAACACTACTATGTTTCGAAGGACATGTATCTTTCGGTCACAACTATGTTTCGAATAACTAATATCTTTCGACAAATAACAGTTACGTTTACACAAAGTTTCCAAGTTTATCCGATTATCAATTAACACAAATTCAAGTATTCAGTTACTTCAGAATCGATCAAACAGGGAGTTTCATATTAAATCTCATGAACAATAATAACACAATCGAACCGGCCCTAAATCACTATCATGCGATTCTATTAAAACAACATCAAAACCTCAAGTATAGACAACCAATCATACTAACTGAACCGTTCGGATGCATCACATACATAATCGCTTAAACAGGTTAACATCATACAAACAATCCGGCCGATCAATCAAACAGGTTTGGCCGATTTGCTAGCCGATCAACAACAACATCTTAACAATCATTACAATTCTATCCAATTATATTTGCTAAACCTACCTTATCCGATTCATAACAACATACAAACAACATATTGCAAGACAATTGGTTAATCATGAAATCAAAGCATCATAAACAACATCACACACTAACCGGAAATCTGGATTACGGAATGAAATCCTTCGAACAGGGAATGGGTCTGCTATGCCGTCACACACACACAAGGGAACTAGGGTTTTCGAAACTAACTGTCGACTTACATGCATTCACGTATATAAACGTATCACATGAATGGGCCAAGCCCATTGGAAAGACTGGGCCGAAAGATGTCGAAGGATATGTTTCGTGATCCTTCGGACCGAAAGATGTCGAAGGATCCTACCTTTGCTCGAAGGGTATGTTTCGAGATCCTTCGAACCTAAGGTTATCTTTCGTGATCCTTCGATCTGTATGTCATGTTTCGTGATCTAGACTAAGTGTTTTAATAATAATTCTAATATTATTTTCTACCACAGCAAGTAATCACATATAGGCAAAAATGACAAAACGTTTCACTAAAACACAACGCGTACAATTTCAAGTCCACAATCCAAACAACTAAACAGTCAAAGTCAACGCGCATTTAATGCGAAAGTGAATATCAGAAACTCGAGTTGTCACAATGAGTGGTGTAGTTCTTCTCATGTATCTTCAACTGCCTTGATGCGTATGCTATGACTTTGTTTCTTTGCATTAGGACGCAGCCAAGTCCTAATTTAGATGCGTCGCAATAAACGACGAAATCATCGTTGCCCTCAGGCAATGTTAGGACAGGCGCGTCGCAAAGCTTTTGTTTCAAAGTCTGAAACGCTTCCTCTTGTTTGACTCCCCAATCAAATGGCTTGTTCTTCTGAGTTAGAGCAGTTAGAGGAACTGCAATCTTCGAGAAATTTTCTATGAAGCGGCGGTAATAACCCGCTAGACCAAGAAAAGAACGAACTTCAGTAGGAGTAGTAGGCGTATCCCAATCCTTAATGGCACTGATCTTGGAGGGATCTACATGAATACCTTGTTCGTTGACAATATGTCCTAAGAATTGAACCTCTTTAAGCCAGAATTCACACTTGGAGAATTTGGCGAAAAGTTGTTCTTTCTTTAGGAGTTCCAATGTAAGACGAAGATGTTGCTCATGATCAGCTCGCGTCTTAGAATATATCAAAATGTCATCAATGAAAACGATGATGAACTTATCTAAATAAGGCTTGCAGACCCTATTCATTAAGTCCATGAAAACAGCAGGAGCATTAGTCAAACCGAATGGCATGACTGTGAACTCATAATGTCCATAACGAGTACGGAACGCTGTCTTTGGAATATCTTCTTCATGTACACGAAGCTGATGATATCCAGATCGTAGATCAATCTTTGAAAAGTAAGATGCGCCTTGTAATTGATCGAAGAGATCATCAATGCGAGGTAGGGGATATCGATTTTTGATGGTAAGCTTGTTAAGCTCACGATAATCGATACACATCCTAAAAGATCCATCCTTCTTCTTTACAAAGAGAACGGGAGCACCCCAGGGTGAAAAGCTAGGACGGATAAAACCTTTGTCGGAGAGTTCCTGCAGCTGTTTAGACAACTCTTGCATCTCGGACGGTGCAAGACGATATGGAGCTCTGGCAACGGGATTTGCACCAGGTACGAGATCAATACGGAACTCGACTTGGCGTGCTGGAGGTAGACCAGGTAAGTCTTTTGGGAATACTTCGGAATAATCCCGAACGACAGGAATTTTTGAAATAGACTTACCCTTGCCTTTATCTGCTGTAACATGTGCTAAGAAAGCCACATAGTGCTTTCGCAGATACTTCCGTGCTTTAAAACAAGACATGAGTTTGAGACCACCGGCAGGCTTCTCACCACGAACCTGTAGGATCTCGCCTGTCGACAGCGGCACACGAACAATCTTCTCAGAACAAACTATCTCTGCGCGATGCTTGGATAACCAATCCATTCCCACAATAACGTCGAAGCTTCCAAGTTGCATTGGCGTGAGGTCAATAGGAAAAATATGGTCGTTAAGGTTTAACTGGCAGTTGCGTAGAACGGAATTAAGAACAATGGGTTCTCCACTGGCAACCTCTACTGTCAAAGGTTTACCTAGTTTCGTTCTAGACACGCGAAGCATTGTCTCGAAAGACAATGACACGAAACTCTTGTCGGCACCCGAATCAAAAAGGACAGATGCTGGCTGATTATTAATAAAGAACGTACCGTTCACCACCTCGTTGTCTGCTTGTGCTTCTTGTGCATTCATGTTAAAGACTCGACCTCGAGCCTGTGGCTGATTTTGGTTTGCATTCTGGTTCTGGTTGGCTAGTCTCGGACACCGATTTCTGTAGTGGGTCAGATCCCCACAATTATAGCATGCACCTAGTGGGTAGTTTGGTCATGCAGCCTGACCCTGTTGTTGAGCAACCTGTTGAGCAGGGTTCTGGACTGCGTGATTCTGAGCAAACCGACAAACATCGGCAAGATGACCCGACTTCCCACAGTTAGTACAGAAACGGCACTGATATTGTGGTTGGTGGTGACTGTTGCATCGATTGCACAAAGGTGCATTTCCTGAATAGGGTTTCTTGGCTGGAGGCTGTGCGGCTTGGTTGGGAGCTGCCTGGTTAGCTTGGGCAGTCACAGCAAAATTTTGGGAAGCCTTACGCTTCCTTGACCCCCTTGAGGAACCAGAGTCCTTTCCCTTCTTGTTTTGACCTTTCTTGCTATCTTCCTTGTCAGCCGACTGTTTCTTGCCCTTGTCGCACTTCCTGTGTAGTTTATTCTTTCGGATCTGCGACTCACTCAACGTCGCCGATAACTCGATTGCCTGACGGAGTGTGGTAGGGTTGCTACCAGTAAGGATATCTTGTACTGAGTCAGGTAGGCCGTCGATGTATCTTTCGATGGCTTTATCGAGTGGGGTAACCATAGTCGGGCAAAGAAGACTCAGCTCCTCAAACCTATCTGTATAAGCCCTGTGCTCGCCACTATCTTGCTTCAACACATCAAATTCTTTCTCCAACGCTCATTGCTCATGACGAGGACAAAACTCCCTCATCATAAGAGCTCTCAGTTCAGCCCATGTTTGAGCTAGAGCAACTTCTGCACCTTGATCTCTCATAACCCCATTCCACCATGTAAGAGCCCTCTTCTGAAACACGCTTGAAGAAAACTCGACTTTGCGATTGTCAGGACACTGCACATGACGGAAAGTGTTCTCGATGCTCTCGAACCACTGAAGAAGCCCAGTTGCTCCCTCAGAACCACTAAACTTGAGTGGCTTAGCCGAGCTAAAATCCTTGTATTTGCATGTACCATTGTTGTTGTTGGCCTGGTTCCATTGAGCAAAGAGATTCGGAAACTGAGCAGCCATCTGCTGCGCAATAATCTCCGCCAGCTCGGCAGTAGCTATCTGGTTGTCGCGTCGAGGAGGCATTCTAGAAGAGAAAAAACATGAAATGAAACGAGTGAGATGATTGGATGAAGAGAATGGGATGAAGCAAAAGCAATCAAAAGCAAAGATGGCGGTTATGCATTGCAAGGCAAATAAGCGACGTGAAATGTCTAGTCAAAGTAAATGGGTCAGGATTAGTGTATCGCGAAGACATGCTCGCCTATAAGTGAACACTCACCCCAAGAGTTCCCAGGTAAGAGTGACTGGTCCGATTATGTGGATTTGTACGAACACTCTAGCCTTAGACAGAAAACTCAGGGTACAGGCATTCACTCTTCCAGTTCGCACGTGTTCACACTATTAACCCAACACTTTGACGGGATTTTTGAAATCCAAAGAGGTTCAAAACCATATAACAGAGGGATCAAAACCTTATAATAGAGGGTTCAAAACCTAGTAATCAATCATCCTAGAACAGATGATTAATTTTCAAAGCGTATTCGGAACCGAAGTTCCCGTTGTGGTTATCACCTAAGGATAGGTGATGTGCATGTTTTAAACTCTAAACACAAGATAACTTGTGTTAGGGTCCTAGAAAGTTATAGTCTAGGTCAAAGCATTACTAATAACCTAAGTCCCTATAACCAATGGCTCTGATACCAACTCTTCTGTCACACCCCGGCCGCGTGTAACATGCAACCGCGGCGGAAACGCCGGGGAGTGTTGTGGACAGAATTAAATTGTTTCATAACCATGGCATACAAGTTGTATTTTATTTATAAACAAAGGTGTTACATTGTCTTGGAAAGAGAGTACGGAAATCAAAACATAATTAAGCTAGTTCAAACTTCATTTTTAGGCTCTAAGGCACAGGTCCGCCCTAGTGTCATGATCATCATCCTATGGAATAGCTCCTGAAAACACATGTGAAAGTAGGCACGTCAGCATAAAAATGCCTGTGAGATACATAGGTTATGTGAAAATGGGATTCATGACTTGAGTTTTAAAGAATATTTAATAACAGTCAGTCATGAACCTTGTAATTTGTTTTGCTTTGTAAATCATTTGAAAAACGATAACATCAAACGATATGTATAGATAAGTGCAAGGTTAAACGAATAACCAAGTAAAATGAGTTGAATAAGATAAGTTGTTTGTGAAAATAATGTCTTGTGAAGAATATGTTACTTATGTAAAGTGTAATGTGTCTAAACTGAAATGACTTAGATAACGCCACGATATGTAATATTATACAAACATTTATATATAGGAAGTACCAGCGGCGTATCCACCATGTTTGTATCATATTACATACGCCACGTTACTTAAATCATCTACCCAAACCAATCCACCATGTAAATTGTTCATGTGTAAGCCAAATGTCAAGTGTTATTGTAAACCATGTCAAATGTTTATGTTCAAATGTAAACCACCAAACGTATATGTCAATGTCGACGTGTTTATGTTCAATGTAAATCATGTAATGTGAAATCCCAAAATGTATCATGTATGGTAAGCGAAATGTATCAACTTAAACCATATGCACAAAACAAGTCGTTGAAGTAAAACGTGGTTTAAATCAGCGTTATGTTCTGCGGGAAATGCATGCTCTATTGATATTAACATTTATGTGGTATTGTAAACTATGCATACATTCAAGCCTTGAGACTACGGCGATAAACCCTTAAACAAATTAAAGGTTTATCTAAGTTATGTATATCGAATTCGGTCATTCCTTCCAGTCCTATCAAACCCAGGACTTCAGGAATGGGAGTTGTCAATTCCTATGGTACCACTACCTACTAACGAACGGCGTAGCTAGTGTTAATGAATGTATTGTCCCATGTTAAACAAACCAAATGTCATAACAAAATGAAGGCATGTGATGTAAACAATTGTACTAAGTATGCTGAGTAAACATACGAAGCAGAAATGTTCATGTAAATCAATGTGTCCATATGCTGAGTAAACATATGCAACAGAAATGTTCATGTAAATCAATGTGTCCATATGCTGAGTAAACATATGCAACAGAAATGTTCATGTAAATCGATGTGTCCATATGCTGAGTAAACATATGCAACAGAAATGTTCATGTAAATCGATGTGCCCTATGCTGAGTAAACAAATGCAGCAAAAATGTTGTGTAAATCAATGTACTAAGTACGCACACAATGGGCATACATAGCATAAAATGTAATGAAAACGTGTACTATAATGTACTAACAACATAGCAGGCATATGATGTGAAAACATGAAAAGCATGAATGTAACAGATAGGCACATGTGTTCCGCCCCAAAACAGTTTAGAAAACAGTAAAAGATGGGGTTCTATGTACTCACCTGAGGTTGCTTTGTTGTTCTTGTGAAATAACCAGGTAATGCGAGAGGTCACGGAATATCAACGGCACCTAATAGGTAGCTATGTTAATATACCGGACCAAATCGGAAGATCGGATAGTACGCGGGTTCGTAAACCAAACGAGTATGGAGACTCGTGTAATATGGTTCAACAAAGCCTACATACTAAAATGAAACTTAACCTAAGTGCTTACGGTCCAGCACGACCCGTTTAGGTAGCTTATGCCACCTTACGCGTCGTTCGCGTAGAACGCATTTGGAACGCCTAACATTGCGACCACAAGGTATAACCTCGGAAGGTTATAGCTATGGTCACCTAATATGTTTGGTCGGATCCTAAAGATCGACCAAATGGGTCGGGTTCGGAAGTATAAGCGATGGCTTAGATCGCTTACCTTACGACCCTATATAAGCACTATACTAAACGTGACGAGCTAAGCATGTTAGAACATGCTTAACTTAGTTTAGAAAACAGGTTTGGCATCAAAACAAACGGCTTTGATGCCCACGAGTAGTTTGGTTACAAAACACGCAAGAATGCGCATTTTGGCCGAAACTACGACTTGTCACTAAGCCTAGATAACGGGGTAATCAGTAGGTATGGTCACTACGGACCATGACCATCGTGATCACGCTCACGTTATGAAGTTCCATGAACTTCGCATCGACCATAAGCTGGTCAATGCAGAAAGTCAACTAAACGTTGACTTTCGGACTCGAAAAGCGAATAAAAGCGCGAAAGAAGACTTACGGAGGGTCCCCGAGTGCAAATCAAGACTAAACAGCTCAGGTATGAAACAATGGTTTCAACTTAGAGCTTTAGGATCTGATTTTGTGATTTTTACACTAAAGGGGGGGGGGTATTTATAGGAAAAGTGGAACCGTTAGGATCGTTTTATCGAGTATCGTGCCTTGATCTCGTGCGTACATGTGTCCAGTGGATTAGTTCAGTGAACTTGACTCTTGGCTCTTCATTGGGTGAAAAGGCATTGCCCCTTGATCGAACGAAAGGCCAGATTCTGCATTAAATGCAAAATCTTTCTGTCAGACATCCCCACGCGGCCCGCCTCATATTTGGGCAAAACTCACGCGGGCCGCCTGGCCCTCTCTGATCTGCACCACTTGCAGAATTTACACATTTGGTCCCTGTTGCGTGTTTAAGCTATTTCCAGCCCTTCTAAGACCTGTAAAGCCATCTTTAAGGCCCTAAAATGATGCCTAAACATTGTGGACATGAAACATGCCCAAAAATATGTCGGATGTCGGTTCGTTTGGCCGTACGATCGCGATGTTCGCTTAATTACGACGAAATGCGCATAAGCGTGAAAGACGATCCAAATGACGCGACGAATGGATTTTTCTTATGCCAAACACTAAGGCATAATATAAGGATGCTTACATAAATTTTTGGATGTCCGGATGTATTCAGAACGTAAGTTATGCGCAAAAGTGCAAACTTGTGCACTTTTTGACACTTTTAGTCCCTGAATGACCCAAAAGTTTATTTTAGCATACCAAACCCCTCAAAGCCTATTTCTAAGCTATGCAAAGGATATTTATGGTATGTTTAACTTATGGACATGTTCCGGAATGTTCGTTACAGTTCAAATTGGCATACTTTTACAGTTTGTCAAGTTTAGTCCCTGTAAGCGAATTAACTTGTTTTTGCTATACCAAAGCCTTCAAAACTTATTTCTAAGTTATGTAAAGGTTATTTAAGGTATGTTGAGTATATGTTGATGTTCCGGAGTATTTGTCGCATTAAACTGAGTACGTTTACGCACCAGTTTGCGTATAATTCTCCAGAAAGCGATGTAGAGTTTGAATTTGAACAAAAGTCAAAACATGAAAAATGTAAAACACAATCAAACAATCATTGGGATAAAATAACATTGTTTTATTGATAATTGAACTGTTCATAATGATTACAAGCACAAATGTTACAGGAACCACACGAGTAGTTTGTTCTGGAAAGAACATGGTTCTTTGGTGTTGATATTGTAGGGGTATGTCAACACACACACAATCGTATCAGTTTTGGAAATAAAATTGGAACAACCATTTTATTTATAGTAACTGAATTGTCTCAAATGTCAAAAGATAACAAACGAAGGAAATACAAAAGTCTAATTGTTCACTACTGCATTGTCATTTGCATTTGCCTCGTTTATGTTAAATACTCGTCCGCGTGCTGGATTTGCATTAGCAAGTCTTGGGCAATTGTTCCGGTAGTGAGTAAGATCACCACAGTTATAGCACGATCCAGGTGGAAATTTTGCTTGAACAGCAGTAGGATTTGCAGCATTCTGGTTTTGGATAACATGACGGCAGGTTTCAACCAAATGTCCCAATCGCCCACAGTGGGTACACTTGAGACACGGTGTTTGATTCACATGATGACGGTTGCATTTGTTGCACAAGGGTGCAGTACCAATATAGTTCTTCCTAGCACGAGGCTGTGCTGGCTGATTTGGTGCAACCTGATCATTCTGAGCGACCACTGCGAAGTTTTGTGAAGCCTTACGCTTCTTCGACTTCTTAGAGGACTCGATCTATTTATCCTTTGGTTTTTCTTGTGCCAACTTGTCAGAGGGTTTCAGATCGCCTTTTCGGAAAAGCTTACCCTTCCTGATTTGAGATTCAGTCAGGGTAGCAGATAGTTCAATGGCTTGTCTGACGGTAGTAGGGTTGCTACCAGTAACAATATCCTGAACTGGGTCAGGAAGACCATCGATGTATCTTTCAATCGCCTTATCCAAGGGCGTAACCATGGTAGGACATAACAGACTCAATTCCTCATAACGATCAGTGTAGGCTCGATGTTCACCGCTGTCTTGTTTGAGATCATCAAATTCCCGTTCCAAAGCCCTAAGCTCATGACGAGGACAGAATTCCTTCATCATTAGAGCCCGAAGCTCTTCCCAGGTTTGTGCCATTGCTACATCGGCACCTCGATCCCTCATTATGCCATTCCACCATGTGAGTGCTCTTTTCTGGAATACACTCGACGCAAACTCAACTTTTCGCTCGTTTGGGCATTGTACATGACGAAACGTCCTTTCGAGACTCTCGAACCACTGTAGGAGCCCCGTGGCCCCTTCAGACCCAGTAAATGTAAGTGGCTTAGCTGAGTTGAATGTCTTAAAGGTGCACTGAACATTGTTATTGTTATTGTTTGCCTGATTTATCTGGGCGATAAGGTTCGGGAGTACAGCAGCGAATTGGTGAGCGATTAAGGCTGCCAAAGCGGCATCCTGAGCTTGATCACGTCGAGGAGGCATATTCTAAAAAAGCAAAGAAACACGAGGGAAAAACAAGTGAGATGTCATTGGATATTCAAAACTGGATGTTAAGAATATCGACAAGGCATAAGGATTGTGACCAGTTGTTCGTTACTTAAAACAAACAAACGACACTGTGACAAATCAAAGTAAATGGGTCAACATAATGTATCACTGAAGACATGCTCGCCTATAAGTGAACACTCACCCCAAGAGTTCCCAGGTAAGAGTGACTGGTCCGATACTGCGGATTTGTACGAACACTCTAGCCTTAGACAGAAAACTCAGGGTACAGGCATTCACCCTTCCAGTTTGCACGTGTTCACATTATTTAGACCCAAACTTTGACGAGATTTTAAAAACACCAAAGGCTTAAAATCCTAAAAACAAATCATCTAAGGATAGATGACTTCTTGTGATGTTTTTGAAAGATTTTGACTCGAGAGAATGAATTGTGTTTTGTTTTTGTTAATCACCTAAGGATAGGTGAAGTGTATTGTCTTTAGACTAAACACTAGATACTTGTGTTAGGGTCCTAGGAAGGTTATAGTCTAGGTCAAAACATTACTAATAACCTAATTCCCTATAACCATTGGCTCTGATACCAACTTTTCTGTCACACCCCGACCACGTAAAACAACAAATCGTGGCGGAAACGTCGGGGAGTGTTGTAACAGAATCATTGTTTCACAACCATGGATCAAATAATTTTGTTTTATTAAATTATTGAACTCAATGTTTTTGTACAATTCAGATAAATATAAATAATTGTTTCTCAGTTTTATAGTCACTAAGGCACGAGTCCATCCTATGTGTTGCATGCATCAACAATCATCACATAGTAGTACCTGAAACACATATGAAAATAGGTACGTCAGCATAAAAATGTCTGTGAGTAACATAGGGTTTTGTGTATTAGATTCATGGCTTTGGATAATACGAGAAAAGGTTTTATGTTTTTAAAATAGCCATGAATCTAATGTAAAAGTTTTGTTTCTGAAAATGTGTCGTTTTGGAAAACGGGTTTATAGTATAGACAAAAATATACTTTGGTTTTGAAAAGTTTGTACAAATAGTATATCATAGTATACTTTAGTTTTGAAATAGTTAAATGGATAGTATATCAAAATATACTTTAGTAATTAAAATAATAGTTTCGGTAGTATATCTCAAGTATACTTTGGTTTAAGAATAAAAGTATTGGTAGTATATCAAATTATACTTTGGTTTGTAAATAGCATATCAACTATGCTTTGGTTAAAAGTAGCATATCAACTATGCTTTAGATAGTATATCAAAATATACTTTAGTTTAAAATAACAAAGTTGGCAGTATATCAAACTATACTTTGGTAAATAGTAGCATATCAAACTATGCTTTGGTTTAAAAATAGCATATCAACTATGCTTTGGTTTAAATAACAAAGTAGGTGTGTTAAAACATATGTTGGATTTTTGTACATAGTATATCAAAATATACTTTGGTAGATCACACTTGAGAGCACATCAAACTGTACCTTTGTAGTATATCAACATATACAAAGAGAGTGTGATTTGGTATTCAACCAAGCCTTAGTGTATCAAACTACACTTTGGAGACTATAGAAATACCACAAAGGCAATTTCTATTTGGTTAAATTTTGGTTTCTGACATTCCATACCACAGGAATGGGGTGTCTAGTCCTATAGCGCTATATCATACTACCAATCGGCTGGGTGAATGTATAAAAATGGTACAATCCAACAACGTGTTTATTAAGTTTTGGAAAATCAGTGTTTAAACCATAGGTAGTTGTTTAATTTGTCAAAAGAATATGTATTAAGCATGTGTAATCATATAGTTTAAAATCATGAAAATAACAAATAGGCATATATGTTTCACCCCAAAACATTTGAAAGCGGTAAAAGAGGGGACTATGTACTCACTTGAGATTGCAAGTATCCTTGATTAAGTGTCCTAACAAAGCTCGGGAAATCAAGGAATCAAGTGGCACCTAGTATGGATCACTATGTTAAACAATCGGATCCTAAATCGGAAGATAGGATAGAATGAAGTTCTATAAATCAAATGAGTATTGCAACTCATATGGCATGATTTAATAGACCTAACATTCTGATTTGGAAGTTTACCTAAGTGCTTTTGACCCGTTTCGACCCATTATGGTAGTATAAGCCACTATAATGCGTCGTTTGCGTAAAACTTATGTTCGGATGGTTAACTATGTACTATGTCAAGTCTTACATGCCCAATCATCCCTAAACATGTTACTAATTCAGATTATATGTCAAAAATATGTTCACATAATCAAAATATGGATTTTAGCTTCAAAAGGGCATTTTGGTCATTTCCTATGGGCATACAAGCTAACTAGCATACGACTAACCAATCCTATGTGATCATAAGGTATAACCTCAGTGGTTATTCCCTAAGCAACTATGATCACTAACTAAGGTTGGTCGGATCTTAAAGATCGACCAAATGGGTCGGGTTCGAAAGGCTAAGCGGTTGTTTAGACCGCTTACCTTACGACCCTAAACAAGCACTAAACTAATAGTGTCGAGTTAAACATGTCAAAACATGTCTAACCTACTGATTTGGTATCAAAACAAAGCGTTTTGATACCATAAAGTAGTTCCGTTGCAAAATGCGTGCTAAAACGCATTTTGACCGAAACTTTGACTCGACACTACAACTAGTTAACGTGGTAATCAGCGGCTATAATCACGAAGGATTATAACTATCGTGATTACAATCACGTTTCAAAGTTCAATTGAACTTTGACTTGACCAATTGATAGTCAAAACCGAAAGTCAAACTGTTGGCCAAACGTTTGACTTTCTGCACAAATTAAGGAAAAAGCCAATAAAAGAATGAAAGAAGCTCACTAAGGGTCCTTGCTATCTTTTCAACAAGAAGACAAAGTCCCAATTCAGCTTAGGAGAGCTCCAAACCAGATGTGAAGGAGAGAAAGAAGGAATCAGCAATGAGCAAGTGAATGGAGTGGCCTATTTATACTTGTTGGTGATCAACAAGATCATGACAAGTGGTTTGTTTAGCCATTAAGCAATGAATCACAACCATACAAGTGTAATTGACAGCTATACTTTGCTTGGAGAGGTGCTAACTTGGTCACCACACAAAGGAATTGCAAGAAAGGTCCCTGAATTATCAAACTGATGCTGAAAACAATGTTTCTGCCCAGATGTGATGGTCGCGTAGCGCGACCATAAAGCCTTATGGTCGTCGCGCTACGCGACGGTGTAGGCTGAACTATCAAAGTTTGGCAGAAATGGTCCCTGCACGTTTTTAAAGCCTTTTTCGATGCGTTTAAACCCCGTTAACCTCATTTTAAGGCTCTAAAATGAAGTTAAAGTATAGGGGACTCAAAACATGCTCGAAAACATCTCGGATGTCGGTTCGTTTGGTCGTACGATCGCGTTGTTCGGTTAATTACGACGGAACTCAAACGGATGCGAAAACGAACCAAATTAAGCGACGAATGGAATTTTTGTATGCCGATCACTAAAATAAAAATATTTTAGTGTGTACAAAAATTTTGGATGTCCAGATGTGGTCAGAACGTAAGATATGCGCGAAAATGCAAACTTACGCCGTTTTTGACACTTTTAGTCCCTGTAAGATCATATAAGCATGTTTTCGCACACCGAACCTATCAAAGCTTATTTCTAAGCTATGTTTAGGTTATATATGGTATGTTTAGCTTATGATCAAGTTCCAGACTATTCGTTACCTTACGAATCGGTATAGTTTGGCAGTTTGACGCAAATAGTCCCTGCGATCGAATAAACTTGTTTTCGCCATACCAAACCTTCCAAAACTTATTTCTAAGTTATGTAAAGTTCATTTAAGGTATGTTAAGCCTATTTCACTATTCCGAAGTGTTTGTTGCGCTAAAACTGATTATGTCTACGCACCAGTGCGCATATAACTTTCCAGAAAGCGATTTAAAGCTCGGAATTGAACAAGAATTGATATGTGCAAAGGATACACATATTTATACAAATCCCAGGTGTGAAACACAATTTTTCATAGGTTTGGCATTTGTTTGGTGTTCGTGGTGACACAGGTGTCACAGTTTCCAAGATTTCTAAGCTAATATTTTGAAAAGAAATTCAGTAAGGATGATCTTCTTGTAATAAACCAAGGTGAATATTTTCAAATGCACAGCTTACTGCTGAAACCTTTACGAGAATGTCAACACCTTGCAAAACACAAGCAGAGGTGCCTGAGCAGAATTTAGCAGCAAACACTGCTCCTCAGGCATCTGCTGCTGAGCCCACTGCTCAAGGTGATCAAGGTAGCAAAACAACTACCTTGAAACCCACACCTAAAATCACCAAAAAGCCACAAAAAAAGAAAACTAAAAAACCCCCCAAACCTATCAAAAAGCCAACTCTGGAGAATGAGATACCAGAGCAACTGCCTGTGACAACACAAAAGTCACATCAAACCATTGCTGCTACTTCCTCACAGCAGTTGGTAAAAATATCTCAAACCATAGCTGAAACTCCTCCTGTCTCTTCACAAAAAGAACAGGTTGTACAAACAGGGTCACCACATCATGATGCTCTGGAAGCACTTGTTTCCATCATCCACAGCCCAATACTCGGGGCAAATCCTCTTTCTACACCCAAACTCACATCCCCAATTCCCCCAAACACCAAACTACTGTTGGATGCAATTGATTTGAAACTGGCACAAACCAGTCCTTCTCAATCACCTGTTCATGAGAATATACCTCAACATGAGACTGGGCCTGATGTATCAATCTTGGCTAACCCACCAAAACAACCCGAGGAGGTTACACCCCTTGAGTTACAAGTAACTCTTGGTGGTAATCCAAGTGAAGCAGCCACTACACTTGTTGAACCTACAGGTTTACACTTGGACAGTGGTTACATCAATAAGACTTCCTTGGAGGCAATTCCTTCTATAACACCTCTGTTATCTGCTAGTGAGTTTGCTTTAACCACTGGTTCCATCAAAAGATTATCAAGTGTTGAAGGAAGAAGACCCAGTACCAAGAAAAAGGGGCATCAGTTGTTGATATTTGGAGTACACTCCCTACCTCAACCTCTGATAAAACCATGCTAGTGGGAAATCAGATGATCCCATTAAGTTGGATGATGGTTTAAAGTACTAGGAATTCACGGACAGAGTTGAAAAACTGGATACCTCTGTTGCAGAAATCAAAGAAATGTTGCATCAGTTGTTGACAGTTCAAATGGTACAATCCACTGCCGTTCCACCTCAAGCACCTGCTCCACCACCAGCAGGTGTTACAAATGAGCTCTGGAACCTTTTTCAACCTTTTCTCCAACAACAACAACAAGTGGCTGATCAGCAACATGAAAAACATGTCCAAGAGCTGAGAAACACAATGGAGACTAGGTTCAAGAATACACAAGATGACATTAAGGCTATCAAGGCCCATCTGTTGACAACCACTGGCACTGCTCCTCCAACATTTCTTTTTATTGATGAACTCCCCCAGATAATGCCAAAAAGGGGGAGAAAATTCAGGAGTGGAGGAAGAAAGGGATTGATAATGGTCTGTATCTTGAGCCTGAAAAGGATGCTATGCTCAGAAACATTCCCTTGCCAGATGGTAGCAAAAAGGTTGATGTTACCCAGAATACACTTGATGAAGGTGTCATAAGTGTAAAAAGGGATAGAGCGGCAAAGGATTTATCAAGGTGGAATGAGGAGAAGAGAGCTTTCATGGAATTGAATGCACAGGGTTGTTCTGGTGTAAAGGATGTTCAAAATCCTGTTCCAAAAAGAAATCTTACTAGAAAAGTAAGGAAACCCAAGTCCACACCATCCAGTCTTCCAAAGCATACTTCAAAACCACCATCCAAAAGCCACCAACATCAAACCTCCACCCAAACAGCTGCTGAAACTCCTGTTGTATCAACATCTGCTGGTACTTCAGTTGTTACAACATCTGCTCTCACTTCAACACACACCACTTCAACACACACCACTATCACTGCCTTATCACCACCAAAAACAACGTCTCCACCATCACCTCCTGCCAAAAAGCAGAACACAGCAGATATTACAACATCTGCTGTAATGACAACAGTGGTTGAAACACCATTTGTTTTAACAACTGTTAGTCAGTCTCAAACCACTGCCACTCAAACTACCTCCACTGTTCCACCCAAAACATCATCTGCCTCTCCTAAAATAAAAAGGAGAAGGATTATCATATCAAATGATGATTCTCCATCACCACCACCAATAGCTTCAAAATCCTAAGCACTTGTCACAATTCCAAAACCCATTCCTCTCTCTTCAGCTCAAATCCAAAAGCCATTACCTCCTACAGGTGTTGTATTTCCTTTGGAACTCATAGCAGTTAGGGAAGAAATCAAATCTTTCTTCCCAGGCCAAATAATATTGAAGAATATTTGAAAATCAAGGCCAAGCAAGCAGAGGATATCTCAATCAAAAATAAACAAGGGAAATCTGATAGAGAATTTCAGCAAAACTATCAGTTTCTACTCACACAGGTCGATCTATGGAGCAATTTGCCAAAAATGTATGTCAGCAAATCTCTGAAAGGGCAGATGAGTCCTTGAGAAAAGACTACATTGAAAACATCATGACCTACAAGAAATACAAGGGGGAGAAACACATGTACAAAAACTGGACCATTCTTGAGCTTGAAAAAGAAGTAGCCAGGATTCATGAAATGATAAAAAATAAGGTCAAGCAGACTCCTCCTGAAAAATTCAAACAATTTGAAGCTGAAAAGGCCTTAGAGTTGAAGAGAATGAAAGAGGAGCTGGTAGCAGCTGATTATGGGTCAAAGAATTCTGTGTCAAAGTGGGGAGAAGCTAGGGTCAGGGCCACCTATAAAAGATTGGAGGAAATTAGAAAGAAAGATCCAACAGCTCCACAAAAGCCTGACTACTCCAAAGCAGAGGTCTTAAAAAGATCACCAAAGCTGCAAGCTAAAAGAACAACTGCTCCCGCTGGTGCTGCCATCTACAAAAGAAGGAGTCAAAACCAGTTGGGTGCTGAAACAGTTCAAGATCTAATTGCTGGAAATGACCTTGTAAAAGAGGGCATTAAATTAATGATGAAAGAAGATCCTGAATTGGAACAATCTGCAAGTACTGCTCAGCCAGTCATAAATAGGCCTGCTTCACCAAATACCTCATCTAATAAAAATCTCCCAAGAAACCCACCAGGCTCAAAAGTACTAAAGTGGAAAACTGATAAACAGACCCACGTACTGACAGTGTTCAAGTCTAGTGGAGAAGTGAAGAAATTAACAAGGGAACAAGCTCTTGGCCAGAGTCTTGAAGATTTGCAGGATCTCCTTGATCTTCCACTTAGCAGGGATGATGATGACACAGATGCCTTAACTTTTGAATTACAACTGAAAGGGCAAATAAGGGAACTGTTGATGAGGCAATAAAGATCTACAATAATGGAGAGTTTTGGCATTATCTGTTCCAGGGGGAGATTGTTGGGATTGAACCCTGCCAAAGGAACAGATAATAAAAGCCAAAACTGGATCAGAGCAGTGGATCCAGAATAAGCAGATGTTATGCATGCAAATCTCTCCCCTTGAAAGTGGTTTCAACATCTGCTGACCTCCTATCTACTGATCATGCAAACTGCTGACCTACAACTACTGATCAAGTCAAAGACTGTTGAAGAACTAAAGCTCTGCTGCTCAATCTACTGCCTTGTTTCAAGCACTGCTGATCATGACAAGTACTGCTGGGTTCACAGTAGTGGAAGGGTGCAGCAGCTGTTTATGTTTACTTTATGTAATGAATTATAACATCAGTAGTTAGCATAGCAGTGTTTGTATAGGTCAGTTGTTAAGAGTTTGTTAGGAGGTTAGATGTCACTTTCATGGTGACGTCAGCTTAGATGCTCAGTGGTTTGCTAGTGCCTATAAATAGAACAGTGCTCTGTACTGTTATGTTTAGCTCTTTCACCATCTTCTTCCTGCATGAAAAAATACTAAGCTCGGGCTGAGGGGGAGTTTGCAAAGCATACATGCAATTGTAATCAAAGTTTTAAATAAATTTAAGCATTTGATTCTTTGTTGAAAATGTATGTTTGAAAGCATTTCTTCTGTTTGATTGTGAAAAGTTTGCTTCCATTTAATTTCCGCTGCACTACTCTTTTCATTTTTCATCTTAATTCAAACACAAATCACAATCAATCCAAACTCAGATCCTAACAACTTCAAAGGCATCCCTTGGCAAACCACTACTCTCCCACTTTGCCACAACTCCACCACCACTACAACACCAACACCCACCACCATCATCCATCATCCATCTTTAGAGTGTGTAGTAGTCTCGGGATCTAAGATTGATAGTAAGAGTTCTTACCAACCAAAGGTCATGTTTGGTTAAGCCTCTTACATCACTTGGTGAAGACAAGTCTTTTATGTATTACTTTTGATTTTTAATCTTTCGGTACTTTTTATTTGGTTTGTATTAATGACTATAATAACTAGTTTCTTATGTTGAAGGTGAATTTTCTTTATCATTTGTCAGTGGTGTCTTGGCGTTACTTTACTGTCAATATAAAGTAAAAGATTGCATCATTCATGTCTCTACGGTCTATATAGAGGCATGTTGGCTACCTGGTCGGGGGTTAAGGGAATGGTTTAGTACGGTTCTTGCCTTGTTCAGTGTATAGATCCTGCAAGGACCTGGTTCAATACTAGGACCTCCTTCAATACCCACTAGTATTGGATGGCAGGGGTGCGAATAGCTTGAACCCCTCATATGTAAACTAATATTAATATATTAAACCGGCTACTTGGGATTGTTTCCCTGTTGACTCAAACCACTTAGCCAAGGGTAACATCACCTTCAAACGAGGGGCCTACCACTTTTCGCTTTAATAAATTAATTAATTATCTTTCAATTTTCCGATCCTTTGGGATTGTATCCTTGCTGACTCAAACCACTGGGTTGAGGGTAACGTCACCTTCAAAAGAGGGGCCTACTATTATGACTAAGATAATCTCCTAAAAAGTCCGTAAGTGCGAAAATCATCAAATGATACATTAAAGGCGAGTCGTATCCAAGTGATTCATCTTGTCTATCTGTTTTTATTTTATTTTATTTTCTGCATTTTTAGTTTTTATTTTCATGTTTCAAATGTTTTATCAAAAATTTAGATTGATTAGAGGTTGAGGATAAATCGGTACTAAAAGCTCTTATGTCCTTGGACGACCTCGATATCTTACCAACGCTATACTACGCTCACGATGGGTGCACTTGCCCAAGTGTGTGTTTTGTGTTAGTAGAATATCGTGTTTAATAAATTTAAAACTTGACTAATGCGTAATATGGGTTTAAAATATCAATTAAAATATATCGCACTCGACACGCACCACTCATTCAGCAAAAGCTTATAGAGATACCCACCTCAGAGAAGAACCCATTCAGTGAAACTTCATTCAGAACAATACTCAATATAGAAGAAACGAGGTTTCCCGTCTGTGTCTTTTTTAACTCTTTTTTTTGGCATTTTAAAGTGAGTGGTTTCTAGGAAACTTGACGTTGTTTTTGGGTGTGATCAATTGATTGTGCATAGACGTCTCTCATATAGGATATTTTTGGCGCATCGTTTAGGTGGGATTTTATTTATAACAAATGATATTAATAAAGTAGCCGTCTTTTCAGTTACTGTGTGTATTTTTGCTGTTTTTGTTCAGCTTTTTATGAGTTTTTAGGGTGATAGACGTGCCATCTTTCAAGTTTGGCACTTTTTAATGGCTTTAAGTAGTTTTTGGCGTTTTTGTTTTCATTTTTAGCTTTTAATAATACTTGTCCAAATTACTTTTATTATAGTTTGGGAGTTTTTGGCGTTTTATGGCATGATGGCGTTTCACAATCATTATGTTTGTTTGGCGTTTTTACTTAAATAATGTATTTTTTGTTCTTAGCTGAAAAATACATAACAAACAACAGAAAAAGAAAATTAAAAAAAAATAAAAATAGAAACAATTCATCTTCCAAATCTTCATTGTCATTAGTCTCTTTCTTCTTTGAAACATGTTCATTGGCGGTTTGACTTTGGCATGCTTCATTTTGTGTTTTTGTTGTCGAAGTAGGTTTTTTGTGGCCGTTTGAAAGGACAAAATGACGTGAGTTTTTTGTTTGAAGTTCATCTTTATCTTCATGTTTATCATCAAACCACTGTTTAGTGTCATTTGTCTCTTCATACCATTATAATATTCATCAAGAACAAAACAAAAAATGACATAAGTCTGACACCAGCATCTTTTTGTTGAAGATTTGTCCATCTCATGCGGTAAAATGTTGTTGAGTCACAGCACCTCAGCCAAGAATGCATTCTGCGAAACTTTGCGTAAAACAATATTGAATATACAAGAAACAATCTTTGCCATTTTGGCATTTTTATGGAGGAAATAGTGTATCTAAAAGAAACGTTGATTTTTGGAATCTTTGATGTTTGAGTTTTTTGGCTTTTTCTAAGATGATTGGTATATAGTAAAATATGGCGTTTTTGAGTTGGTAGTAAATATGGCGTTTCCGGTTCGGGGTCTGTTTAATGAATGTCTAAGATATTTTGTTTATATAGGATGTGTTTTAGCCCGTAATGATGTTTTATTCATTAGTTTGGCATTTTTGGTAGAGAAGTCTAAAGTCCCTGTTGGTGCATTCATCTGTCGACTTCGTCTTGTATCGAGTCTAGTATTAGAATTATTAGATCAGGGCGCGTTGTACGAGAAAATAGGAGGTTTTAGGGTGTAATTGATCTGATTCCGCTTGAGTGGGTGATTCCGCTTGAAAATGACATGTGACACTTTCAAGCGAAATCAGAACATTAGTGATTTCGCTTGAACTGACATATGTCACTTTCAAGCGAAATCAGAACTCTATATCATTTGTATCTTCCTTGTTTCCGGTACCGAACTGCTACCGACGCGTCGTTTGATTTGTAAAGCTGTGATATTAATAATACAAGACGTTTAATAGTGAAACAAGTTGTTTTCGAAGTTTCTTTCTTAATTTCCGCCTCTGAAACAGACAAGAGCTCTTCTGATTGACTCCTTTGGGTCTCGAACCGATCCTACAAGTGCTATCAGAGCTCAAGTAGAAGAGTTCTTGCCAAAAACAACCATTTTTCTGTCTTCTACACCTTCTTTTACAAAATTCACGAAATTTCACGGTCAAAATGGTCTGAATTTCACGTATTATAAGCGAAACAGTGTTTTAACTAATCCTGGAAAGAATTGGACCTAAAATCGATCTTAAACGTATTAAAATTCGTAATTCCGCTTGAAAACACGATTGCATAAGATGACGTCAGCAGCATTTCAAGCGAGATAAGCAGGTTGATTCCGCTTGAACCAGTTATTCCGCATGAAAAATCACTTGATTCCGCTTGGAAATACCTTATTCCGCTTCAGTGGGTGATTTCGCTTGAGTCGTTTCAAGCGAAATTAGTTGATTTAGCTTCAAGGTGTGATTCCGCTAGAGTTGATTCAAGCGAAATTAGTTGTTTTTGCTTCAGGGTGTTATTACGCTTCAGGGTTGTTGGTGCACTACGTCTGTCGACTACATCTTATATCGAGTCTAGTTGTGTATAGGTTAGACATGGCACGGAAATCTAGAAACATGTGTTAGAGAAGGTTTCACTTATGTGTCATAGTATTAGTTTTGCTTTTATGTCAAGGTCATAGGTCCGCTTATTAGTCAATATTGTAGGTTCGCTTATACGTACATATCCGTATAAGCGAAACCTATTGGCCTATATAAAGGGTCATTTAAGCGAACCTAGTGTGTGTGTTGAAGGTGTTTTCTTCCGGTTAGCCATGAAGTGCTGCCGAGGTGCTGTCAGAGTCTGTAAACGTTTTCAAGATCAATGTAACAGCAATTATAAGTGAATTCGGCTGAAATCGCACCAAATCATTAGTTTCCGCCTCTTGATTTGGATAGGAATTCTTCTGATCGACTCATATAGGGCCGAACTCGATTCTACAAGTGGTATCAGAGCTCAGGAGGAGGAGTTCTTGCCATTTCAGCTGCATTTCATCTGTTTTTCTACACTGTCTTCAATATTTTAAATTTTTTTACGGTAAAATCAGCTCAATTTCACACATTGCACTCGGAATCATGTATTAGTAAACCCTTGAAAGTTTCAGATTTAAAATCGACCTAGAAAGTAGGATTTTTGGGGTTTCGCTTATTCGTGCACGTTCAAAAAGTGACATCAGCAGATAGGTTCGCTTGAAGGAACAGGGTAGTTTCGCTTTTGTGGACGAAAATGTCAGTAGTTTCGCTTCAGTGACAGTGTAGTTTCGCTCCAAGGGACAGTTAGTTTCGCTTCAGTGTCACCTAAGTTGATAGTTCCGCTCCAACATGCATCAGTAGTTCCGCTTTTGTGTTCATCACAGGTCCGCTCCAAAGTCACTTAGTTGTAGTTCCGCTCAAGAGATCCGCTTGTACAGACATCAGGTAGATCCGCTTGAACAGACAACTTGTAGTTCCACTCAAGAGATCCGCTTGAACAGACATCAAGTAGATCCGCTTGAACAGACAACTTGTAGTTCCGCTCGTGTGACAATTTTGAGTTCCGCTTATTTGGTTAAACTTGGTTCCGCTCATTTGTTCAAACAAAGGTTCCGCTCCAAGGAACAAACAGTAGATTCGCTTATAATGACAGCTAGTGTTTCGCTTAAAAGAACATATTGCCTAAATTTGGAAATTTTGTGAACTTTGAACCTTGACAAATGGACAACGAATTCTATAATGCCTTTTCTAGCCCAATCTCAATTACTCAGAATGCTTTGAGAGCCGAAGTCTTGGAAAGAAGCCTTAAAAGATAATTCTTGGGTTGAAGCCATGCAGGAAGAACTGCAGCAATTTCAAAAGCTAGGTGTTTGGAAGCTTGTTGAAAGGCCGGAAAACTATAAGAAAATTGGCACACGTTGGGTTTTCAAATGCAAGAAGGACGATCGTGGAGTAGTCATTCGAAACAAGGCGAGATTGGTTGTTCAGGGATTTCGTCAGATTGAAGGCATTGATTACAATGAAGTTTATGCACCAGTTGCACGTCTGGAAGCTATTCAGATCTTTCTAGCTTATGCTTCATTTAAAGGATTCAAAGTCTACCAGATGGACGTCAAAAGTGCATTCTTACATGGTGTGGTTGAAGAAGAGGTGTATGTCGAATAGCCTCCGGGTTTTGAAGATCCTATTCATCCAGAATGGGTTTGGTTGAATGATGATAAGGTTTGTTAAGAAGGGTTTTGATGATAAAATCAAAGATAAATTTGGGTTTATGATGTGTTATTATACTGATTTTGACTGAAAAAAAGGTTTAAAACCCTAAGATTCAGCCGGAAAAAGGTGTTTTGAAACCATAGTTAGTCGCCGGAATATTCAGTTCTCACCAGAGAAGATGATGGAGACGGAGAGTAAACTTCACGCGCCATCAGAGTGAATCGCACAAGTTGGGATGGACGTTTTGCCCCTGAGATTTTGTGTGAAAAGACTGTGTTGCCCTTGTCTTTAAAAATCTTGTGCGATTGAAAGTTTGTTTGACTTCCGTTGACTGAATCTTGTGCGTTTGACCTGAGTTGACCAGGTCTTGTGCGTTTGACCCTTGTTGACCGGTCTTGTGCGATAGGCTTTGTGTGTTTTATTACAAAATTGCCATCGCACAAGATCTGCCTAATCGCACAAGAGACTCTCAATCGGACAAGGTATTATTTGTTGGGCCTGATCCAGTCCTTTTGGGCCATGTTTACACAGTGAGTCTGTTAACTATTTATATTATAATTTTTGTGAATTCTATTAAACAAAACGTATCTGTGTGTTTTATTTTTAAAGATTCTAAAATTATAATATTTCAGTTGATTTAGTTTGACCAAGTTACCGGTCAAACTCAGAAATCTTTAAGATTAACGTATGTGTGTCCGCATTGATATGTTTTCTTTTATGCAGATACAGGAAAGAAAGCAAAAGGTCCACATGTTCCAGCATGGGAAAAGACGATGAACATTGCTTGCTATTTGTTAGATCCTCCAAAGGGATTCGAGTCGTACAAGTCATTGATTGTTGGCCTAAACACTTGCAGATTAGCAGATTCT
Organism: Helianthus annuus; assembly: GCF_002127325.2. NCBI lineage: Eukaryota > Viridiplantae > Streptophyta > Magnoliopsida > Asterales > Asteraceae > Helianthus > Helianthus annuus. Next base: position 86,530,231 of record NC_035446.2, on the reverse strand, counting down.
CTTCGGGAGAATCCAGTCATTCGTGAAGACTGGATCAAAGATTTTTGGGATAACTCATCGGCGAAGAAAGGTGGCTTGGTGATCAAGTCAAAGGTTCGGGGTACAGAAGTTTCAGTCAGTGAACAAGATATACGTGATGTGTTGCTATTCGGAGATGCAGCTGATGATCCAACAGAGTATTCAAAGGAAAAGGTCATGGATATTTTGGTCTAAATGAGCTATGAGGGAGCGACTCCTCCTCCCACAATCAAGAAGTTGTTGCATCCATACTGGAGACTTCTGGCTCATATTTATCTGTGTGACAACTCGAATTTTCAAGATTCTATGTCGTATTTATTGCACGTTCATGTAATTGCACAATTGATTTCCATGGGATTAGATATGTTTTGATTGTTTGATTGTGCATAGTTGTTTGTTATTTGTGAAACTTGTCAAATGTGTAAACTTGGTGGTGGAACTATGAAATAGTTATGAGATGGTGTACTATTGTAAATTATATTAGTTAGGGGTGTAGAGAGCCATTAGTGAACTTGATTATACTTAACCCTAATCCCCTCCCTAATCATTCACTAATCACTTTCACCAAAACCAAAGCACGTACTCTCATTCTTGGGCTCTAGCAATCATCACCATCATCATCACCAAGATAATCATCACGAGTTTGATCACTCTACTCATCTAGAATCATTCAAGGTAATTGTTAATAATTGCTTGTTGATTATTTGATTGATATCGGTTCATGATTGTTGCAATACTTGTAAACCCTAGTTCTTCACATGCTAATCCTGTAATTGATGATTTGATTTGGATTGTGGTGATAATGTTGTTGATATGTCCTACAATCGTTCATCTGATGATTTAGATTCATGGTATGTAGAAATGTTAATTGTTGAATTGATTCTGCTATGAATGAATAAGGTAGGGTTTGATCAAGAACGTAACTGTTGAAATCGTTTCAATGTAATTGAATCTTCATGATTTATGTTAAGTCCGAGGTTTATAATGATGCATGATGACCGAGTTTATTTGTTTGAGTATTTGTCTGAGTTTAAATTGATGAATATAGTGGTCCGAGTTTAATAGATATAACATGGTCCGAATATAATTCAATTGATGTTACCCGAGTTTAATGAATTGATATTGGACCGAGTATATTGACCATCATCTAGTCCGAGTTTAATTGGGTAGCATGGTTGGTCCGAGTTTACATAAATCAACCATGTCCGAGTTTAATTGAAAGAACCTTGTCCGAGTTTAATTGAGTGAACCTTGGTCCGAGTTTAATTAAATTAACCTTAGGTCCGAGTTTAAACCCCCTTTATGTGTCCGACTTTGTTCAAAGACCTAATGGTCCGAGTTTATCAATGGATGAATGGACCGAGTTTGGTTATAAGGGTCCGAGTATAAATGAAAGCAAGTGGTCCGAGTATAAGGGGTTGTCAATGGACCGAGTTTAATTGATTTGCAATTGGTCCGAACATAATTGATTTATTATGGTCCGAACTTAATTGATTGGTTATGGTCCGAACTTAATTGATAAATAATTGGGCCGAGTTTAATGGATTATATACTGATGGACTATCTAATGCACTGAGTTTAATATGATTGACCATGTCTGAGTTTGCATGCTGATTATATGTCCGAGATTGCATGATGATTACATGTGTTATACGAGTTTTGAACAGGGGAGACCCCCCCCCATACTTGTCTGAGTTTTTGTGAGATGCATGATCCTGTATATGTTCACATGAATTACGTGAATTGCATGAATGGGTTAACTGTTACGTGATACACGATATTGGCTGTCAAGCACCATACGACATTAGATTACATGCGTATCATTTCGAACATGAACTGATTTGTTATACGTGCATACAATAGGACTTGATTAATTACTTGTGAGTGCATAACTTAGCATACCGAGCAAACCAAGGTGAGTTCACACTCCTATTAAGGCATGGGATTCCCGGGTCGTGGGAATGGGTTAAAGGTTATCATTGATTAAGAACGTACATATGCTTTTCCTAGACTATCACCTATCATGGTCCTCGGATGTCAGGACGGTTCCGTAGGTTGGGATAACACCTACGTGGTCACATGCCAATTTCTATCCTCGGTACAGAGGATACGCACGTAAAACCTACGTGTACGCATTACTTACTTCTATCCTTGGTACAGAGGATACGTGCGTAAAACCTACGCACACCTTATACGCGCTACTGTTCTCGGACGAAGAACAGGGATAATACGAATAGTCTAGTGGTCACATAACATGGGAAGCCCCCACCTGTATAACTTACTATTGGCCCTGTAGAGCCACCCGTTACTTACTATTACGCATTTACTTACTGTGAACTCGCTCAACTAGTTTGTTGATCATTCTGTTACATGCCTTGCAGATCGTTAGGTACTTGGAGCTTGCACTGGAGAAGCGGGTCGTTGTGGACAAGGATCGTGGTTTCTACGTTGAACTATTATGACTTTTAAAACTATTAACTATTGTTGGATTATTTACGATGCTTCCGCTACACTTTGAAAACTATGGTTATGTTTTGAACACCTATCGTATTGGATGGATGGTTTACATTTATTTTACTTAATATTAATTACATGTTCAATATGATTGGTGGCTTGATCCTGGTCAGTCACGCTCCCAAGCGGTGATACTCCGCAGGTGGATTTTGGGGGTGTGACAGATTGGTATCAGAGCCATTGGTTATAGAGAACTTGGTTTTAATATGGAAAAAAAAACGTTTTTATTAAAACCAGACTATAACCAGAACAGTGCTCTCAACGATCCACAACGACGCTTCGCTCCACGTGCAAGACTCGACATCCTAGGTAATAAGGTTTATGTTTATTGCCTACATGCTAGAACTGCATAGAACTTTGCTCGTAGTATGCTTACATTACTTTGCTCACTACTTGTTATTGCTTGAGAACACTTACGTGCTTACACTCTTCTGTCATCGCACTATTCGCGAACTTTTCTCACTTATGTTGCCTTTGATGTGAAGATCAATGGCCGCACGAATTAACATGACTCAAGCCCAGCTAGAGGCTCTCATTGCTGCGGCAGTTGCAGCCGCTCAAGCAGGTAGTATATCCTGCAGTATAGACTCATACTAGGGTCTTTAGATCCTACATTAACGCTCGTATTTAACTTTGCCCTATTCGTACACAATAGGTCAACCCGCTCAGCAACAACCTGTGTGCACCTTCAAGAATTTCATGGATTGTCGTCCTAGCTCGTTCAGTGGCACGGAGGGAGCAGTTGGACTCCTCCACTGGTTTGAAAAGCTCGAGTCGGTTTTCGAGATGTGTGAATGCCCTGAGGCTCGTAGGGTGAAGTTCGCCACTGGCACACTTGAAGGGATTGCGCTCACTTGGTGGAACGCACAAGTGCAGATCTTAGGGTTGGCAGCTGCTAACGCCACACCCTGGAATGATTTCAAAGAACTGATCAAGAGGGAATACTGCACTAGAGAAGACATTCACAAGTTGGAGGACGAGTTGTATAACTTGAAAATGGTTGGTTCGGAAATCGAAGCTTACACCAAGAGATCAAATGAGTTGGCTGTGTTATGTCCAACTATGGTGGACCCTCCATACAAGCGTATTGAGTTGTATCTCAAAGGTTTGGCACCAGAAATACAGAGCCACGTTACCTCGGCTAACCTCAACAACATCCAGGAAATCCAGCGTCTCGCTCATCGCATCACTGATCAGGCAGTAGACCAGAACAAACTGCCAAAGCGTGTCAGCGCTACCGCTACCACTACCACTACTGCTTCTACTACACTTGCTACTCCCGGTGAAAGTAAGAGAAAATGGGATGGGGATTCTAGCAAAGGGTCAGCTTCAGTACAGTCACAAGCCCAGCAGCGAAAGACAGACAGTTACCAGAGTCCCAATCAGCACTCCTCAGGCAGCCACAGACAGGGAGGGTATCGAGGAAACCTTCCAAAGTGTAACAACTGCAACAGGCACCACAGCGGCCAGTGTAACAAGGGTCGTTGTCAAAGGTGTCTTAAGATGGGTCACGAGGCCAAAGACTGTAGGAGTCCACGGCCTGCAAATCAGAATCAGCAGCCTCAGCAACCAGCTCCACAGAACCAGCAACAGCAGCCACAGCGTGGAAATCGGGGATGTTTCCAGTGTGGGGCTGAAGGTCACTTCAAACGCGATTGCCCCCAGTTGAACCAGAATCGCAACAACAACAATCAGGGCAACGGGAACAATAACAACAATAACGGGGGAAACAACAACAACAATGGCAACGAAGCTCGGGGTCGTGCTTTTGTGCTAGGTCGGGGTGACGCAGTGAATGATCCCAATGTGGTTATGGGTAAGTTTCTTCTCGACGATATTTATGTTACTGTCTTATTTGATTCGGGTGCTGATACAAGCTATATGTCATTGAAAATGAGTAAATTATTAAAACGTACACCAACACCCCTAGACACCAAACATGTCGTAGAACTAGCCAATGGTAAAAGTGTAGAGGCCGCTCATGTAGTCAAGGGTTGTAGCATTGTTTTAGCGGGTCAGACTTTCTCGATTGATCTTATACCCATAGTTTTGGGTAGTTTCGACGTCGTCATCGGTATGGATTGGTTATCCCAACATCACGCGGAGATCTTATGCAAAGAAAAAGTTATTCGTATTCCTCGCTCCAGTCAAGAACCCCTCGAAGTACAAGGTGACAAGAGTGGTGCTGTGGTTGGCATCATCTCTTTCTTAAAGGCGCATAAATGTTTACGAAAGGGACATACTGCCATTCTGGCACTTGTCACTGACGCATCAGCAAAGGTAAAGAAGCTGGAGGATATACCAGTTGTGCGTGATTTTCCTCAAGTGTTTCCTGAAGATTTACCTGGTTTACCTCCTCATCGTCAAGTCGAGTTTCAGATTGAGTTAGCTCCTGGAGCAGCACCAATAGCCCGCGCACCGTATCGTTTAGCTCCAACCGAATTGGAAGAACTGTCGAAGCAGCTACAAGAGCTCTTGGAAAAGGGCTTTATTCGTCCAAGCTCTTCGCCTTGGGGAGCTCCAGTGTTATTTGTGAAGAAGAAAGACGGTACGTTCAGAATGTGCATCGACTACCGTGAACTCAATAAGGTGACGGTGAAGAACCGTTATCCTCTTCCGCGCATAGATGACTTATTCGACCAGTTGCAAGGGTCGTGTTATTACTCCAAGATAGACTTGAGGTCAGGTTATCATCAGCTGAGAGTCCGGGATGAGGACGTCTCCAAAACCGCTTTCAGAACTCGCTACGGTCATTACGAGTTTCTGGTCATGCCATTCGGGCTTACGAACGCGCCTGCAGTCTTCATGGATCTTATGAACAGGGTGTGCAAACCTTATCTTGACAAGTTCGTTATTGTTTTCATAGACGACATTCTGATTTACTCCAAGAGTCAGGAGGAACACGAGCAGCATCTTCGCCTTATTTTGGAACTTCTTCGAAAGGAGCAACTGTACGCAAAGTTTTCAAAATGCGACTTCTGGCTTCATGAAGTCCACTTCTTAGGCCATGTGGTGAACAAGGATGGGATTCATGTCGATCCATCCAAGGTAGATTCGATCAGGGATTGGCCAGCACCGCGTACACCAACAGAAATACGCCAATTCTTGGGTTTGGCGGGATACTACAGGCGGTTTATCAAAGACTTCTCCAAGATCGCGCAGCCGCTCACTATGCTGACACAGAAAGGTGTCGTTTACAGATGGGGTAATATGCAGGAAACTGCTTTTCAGTACTTAAAGGATAGGCTTTGCAGCGCACCTATTCTCTCATTGCCAGAGGGCACAGATGACTTCGTGGTTTACTGTGACGCATCGATACAGGGGCTTGGTTGTGTATTGATGCAGCGGGATAAAGTTATTGCCTACGCTTCGCGGCAACTCAAGGTTCATGAACGAAACTACACGACGCACGATTTAGAGCTGGGAGCTGTTGTTTTCGCGCTTAAGATATGGCGACACTACCTGTACGGTACCAGGTGCACGATTTACACCGATCACAGGAGTCTCGAGCATATCCTTAAGCAGAAGGATTTGAACATGCGTCAACGGAGATGGGTTGAACTTCTAAACGACTATGAATGCGCCATCAAGTATCATCCAGGCAAGGCCAATGTTGTGGCTGATGCCCTCAGTCGGAAAGACACTCTACCTAAGCGCGTGCGAGCGCTACAGCTTACTATTCAGTCCAGTCTTCCTGCACAGATACGAGCTGCTCAGCTAGAAGCACTGAAACCCGAAAACGTCAAAGCTGAAGCCTTACGCGGCTCAAGGCAACGAATGGAACAAAAGGAAGACGGCGCCTACTATGTAACGGGGCGTATTTGGGTCCCACTTTATGGCGGTCTACGCGAACTTGTAATGGATGAAGCTCACAAGTCTCGCTATTCGGTACATCCAGGGTCGGATAAAATGTACCACGACATCAGCACTACTTATTGGTGGCCTAGTATGAAGGCTCACATCGCTACGTACGTTGGAAAATGCTTAACCTGTGCGAGAGTCAAGGTTGAATATCAGAAACCAGCTGGTCTACTTCAGCAGCCTAAGATACCGCAATGGAAATGGGAAGAAATTTCCATGGATTTTGTTACAGGCCTACCTAGATCTCAGCGTGGGAACGATACAATATGGGTCATAGTTGATCGACTCACCAAGTCTGCACACTTCCTGCCGATCAAGGAAACGGACAAGTTCTCCACTCTCGCAGACGTCTATCTTAAAGAAGTTGTTTCAAGGCACGGAGTGCCCACCTCTATCATTTCAGATCGCGATGCACGATTTACGTCAGAGCTTTGGCAAGCGATGCACAAATCCTTTGGCTCACGATTAGACATGAGCACGGCATATCATCCTCAGACGGATGGGCAGTCTGAGCGAACGATTCAAACACTTGAAGACATGCTTAGGGCATGCGTTATCGATTTCGGCAACGGCTGGGAAAAACACCTCCCATTGGTGGAGTTTTCGTACAATAACAGTTACCATACCAGCATTCAAGCCGCTCCATTCGAGGCATTGTACGGACGTAAATGCCGGTCACCTCTCTGTTGGGCAGAGGTGGGGGATAGTCAAATTACGGGTCCAGAGATTGTAGTGGACGCCACAGAAAAGATTGCGCAGATACGGCAACGCATGGCGGCAGCACGCGACCGTCAGAAAGCCTACGCGGACAAGCGTAGAAAGCCTTTGGAATTTCAGGTCGGGGACCGGGTATTATTGAAAGTCTCACCCTGGAAGGGTGTGGTACGTTTTGGCAAAAGGGGCAAACTGAATCCGCGGTACGTCGGACCATTCGAAATCTTAGAAAAGATTGGCAAAGTGGCCTACAAACTGAACCTACCAGCTGAACTCGGTGCAGTTCACAATGTATTTCACGTGTCGAATCTGAAGAAGTGCCTGTCAGATGAGACCCTCATAGTTCCTTTTAAGGAACTCACTATCGACGAGCGGTTGCAGTTCGTCGAGGAACCAGTTGAAATCACGGACCGGGATGTTAAGGTCCTCAAGCACAAGAGAATCCCTCTTGTTCGAGTTCGTTGGAACTCCCAGCGTGGCCCAGAGTATACCTGGGAACGCGAAGACCAGATGAAAGAAAAGTACCCCCAGTTATTCGAAACCAATGCAACCACTACTGAGGCTGAAGCTACTACTACTGAATTTCGGGACGAAATTCCAAATTAACGGGGGGATGATGTGACACCCCAGGAAAACCAGTGAACGATGTAACTTACCTAGCTTCCTCAGTGAGTGCGTACCAAATTTCGGGACGAAATTTCTTTTAAGTTGGGGATAATGTGACAACTCGAATTTTCAAGATTCTATGTCGTATTTATTGCACGTTCATGTAATTGCACAATTGATTTCCATGGGATTAGATATGTTTTGATTGTTTGATTGTGCATAGTTGTTTGTTATTTGTGAAACTTGTCAAATGTGTAAACTTGGTGGTGGAACTATGAAATAGTTATGAGATGGTGTACTATTGTAAATTATATTAGTTAGGGGTGTAGAGAGCCATTAGTGAACTTGATTATACTTAACCCTAATCCCCTCCCTAATCATTCACTAATCACTTTCACCAAAACCAAAGCACGTACTCTCATTCTTGGGCTCTAGCAATCATCACCATCATCATCACCAAGATAATCATCACGAGTTTGATCACTCTACTCATCTAGAATCATTCAAGGTAATTGTTAATAATTGCTTGTTGATTATTTGATTGATATCGGTTCATGATTTTTGCAATACTTGTAAACCCTAGTTCTTCACATGCTAATCCTGTAATTGATGATTTGATTTGGATTGTGGTGATAATGTTGTTGATATGTCCTACAATCGTTCATCTGATGATTTAGATTCATGGTATGTAGAAATGTTAATTGTTGAATTGATTCTGCTATGAATGAATAAGGTAGGGTTTGATCAAGAACGTAACTGTTGAAATCGTTTCAATGTAATTGAATCTTCATGATTTATGTTAAGTCCGAGGTTTATAATGATGCATGATGACCGAGTTTATTTGTTTGAGTATTTGTCTGAGTTTAAATTGATGAATATAGTGGTCCGAGTTTAATAGATATAACATGGTCCGAATATAATTCAATTGATGTTACCCGAGTTTAATGAATTGATATTGGACCGAGTATATTGACCATCATCTAGTCCGAGTTTAATTGGGTAGCATGGTTGGTCCGAGTTTACATAAATCAACCATGTCCGAGTTTAATTGAAAGAACCTTGTCCGAGTTTAATTGAGTGAACCTTGGTCCGAGTTTAATTAAATTAACCTTAGGTCCGAGTTTAAACCCCCTTTATGTGTCCGACTTTGTTCAAAGACCTAATGGTCCGAGTTTATCAATGGATGAATGGACCGAGTTTGGTTATAAGGGTCCGAGTATAAATGAAAGCAAGTGGTCCGAGTATAAGGGGTTGTCAATGGACCGAGTTTAATTGATTTGCAATTGGTCCGAACATAATTGATTTATTATGGTCCGAACTTAATTGATTGGTTATGGTCCGAACTTAATTGATAAATAATTGGGCCGAGTTTAATGGATTATATACTGATGGACTATCTAATGCACTGAGTTTAATATGATTGACCATGTCTGAGTTTGCATGCTGATTATATGTCCGAGATTGCATGATGATTACATGTGTTATACGAGTTTTGAACAGGGGAGACCCCCCCCCCCATACTTGTCTGAGTTTTTGTGAGATGCATGATCCTGTATATGTTCACATGAATTACGTGAATTGCATGAATGGGTTAACTGTTACGTGATACACGATATTGGCTGTCAAGCACCATACGACATTAGATTACATGCGTATCATTTCGAACATGAACTGATTTGTTATACGTGCATACAATAGGACTTGATTAATTACTTGTGAGTGCATAACTTAGCATACCGAGCAAACCAAGGTGAGTTCACACTCCTATTAAGGCATGGGATTCCCGGGTCGTGGGAATGGGTTAAAGGTTATCATTGATTAAGAACGTACATATGCTTTTCCTAGACTATCACCTATCATGGTCCTCGGATGTCAGGACGGTTCCGTAGGTTGGGATAACACCTACGTGGTCACATGCCAATTTCTATCCTCGGTACAGAGGATACGCACGTAAAACCTACGTGTACGCATTACTTACTTCTATCCTTGGTACAGAGGATACGTGCGTAAAACCTACGCACACCTTATACGCGCTACTGTTCTCGGACGAAGAACAAGGATAATACGAATAGTCTAGTGGTCACATAACATGGGAAGCCCCCACCTGTATAACTTACTATTGGCCCTGTAGAGCCACCCGTTACTTACTATTACGCATTTACTTACTGTGAACTCGCTCAACTAGTTTGTTGATCATTCTGTTACATGCCTTGCAGATCGTTAGGTACTTGGAGCTTGCACTGGAGAAGCGGGTCGTTGTGGACAAGGATCGTGGTTTCTACGTTGAACTATTATGACTTTTAAAACTATTAACTATTGTTGGATTATTTACTATGCTTCCGCTACACTTTGAAAACTATGGTTATGTTTTGAACACCTATCGTATTGGATGGATGGTTTACATTTATTTTACTTAATATTAATTACATGTTCAATATGATTGGTGGCTTGATCCTGGTCAGTCACGCTCCCAAGCGGTGATACTCCGCAGGTGGATTTTGGGGGTGTGACAATCTGGTATGCATTAGTGGGAACAAGAGTGGTCTTGACAAACTGACATTGAAGCAAACTTCTGTAGTGGTTTCGGTGGTTGAAGGATGGAAGTATAACTACTCAAAAAGTGTCTTTGATGATATGTTTGCAAATGTGAAAACATTGAATGAGAAGTACTGGTACAAGTTCCCAAGATTTATACAGATGATCTTAGAAAAGAAGTATCCTAAGTTGCCAGTTACTATGAAAACCTATGATGCGAAGATGATGAATCACTTAGTATCTACGTGGATAAACCAAAGGTCAAGAGATAATGTTGGGATCAATTATGAAAACAAGCGTGCTTTAGAAAAATTTGGAATTTTTGCTGAGATTCTAGAAGCAGCACCGACTCAGATAAATGCTATTGTGGCTGAAGAGCAGGATGTAGAGATAATTGAAGCTCCTGTTAGTGTTCACGAGCCGATTGAGAACGTAGCACTGACTGGTATTGAAAGTGAGGAAGATGTTGGAGATGACAGGATAATTGATGAAGAAGAAGAAGATGAACGTGTTGATGAAAGTGAAACAGAGATAGAGATCATGGCTGAAGGCCTTACAGCAGAAACTGAAGAGATCTGTGAACCAGTTCACGTGAGCCCTCTTCATGATGAACCTGTGTCTACAACTGAAGCTGCTGCTGTTGATCATTCTTTAGAAGAACCTACCGCTGATTTTCCTCCTAGGAAACGAAGCAAAAGGGATCCTAGGCTCAGTGGTGAGGTAAACATTCAAACAACCTCAAAAACATCTGACCCCACTGGCCCTTTATAACCGAAGATCAACTATACACCATCAGAACTCTATCCCAAGATAGTTGATTTTATTTTGAATGAAAGAGCAGCAATGTATATGCTTGCTCCTAAGCCAATCGAGGGTTCAAGCAGTGGCCCCTCTGAAGCTAATGTGATTAGAGCTGCTGAGTTACTACAAGCTGCTGCTGTTCAAGTTGAAGTAGCAGCTAAGATAAAACAAGTTGAAACTCTTGAAACTGCTGCAACTGCTGATAGTTCCAACAGTGAAGATCTTTTTGAAGAGAATGAGACAACAATCTTGATTCGGAGAATTTCTACTCTTGAAGAAGAAAAATATTCAAGGATGCTCAGATTGCCAGTCCAATGGAGGAATTGGTGGTTAAGAATCAAAAGATCAATGAATTGGAAACCAACCTGGGAGCTCTTAGTGCTATTGTGATGGATATGAAGCAGAAACTGGAAGGAAAATTTCCTATGGAGTTTGCTGATCCACCAAAGGAGTCTACTGCTGAAGAGGGAGTGCAGCAGAGAAAAGAGCATGAAGATGCAATGAACAGGTCCTATGAAAGCACTCCTCGTATAGTGAATCAGAAACCCAGAAAGAGAATGGTAGTTATGAGGAATGTAGGAGCTGAATGGAACTTACAGTTTGAGATAAACCTAATAGATATGTGATTACCACTGAAAAGAGCAAGAAGGGCAATAGATTGGGTATTAAAAGCTGGGCATACAACGATGAGAAAGAAATGTTTATCGTGCTGAGGAAGAATAATGAGGTGGAGTACTATAAGAATTCTGAAGATTTCAACTCCTGGACTCCAGTTGATTTAAGAGAATTGAGCAATGCTGGATTTCATGATTAGGTCAAGAATCCAAATTGCAAAATTGGAGTTAATTTCTACAACAGGCTGCAGCAACAGGCTCGAGTCAATTTCAGAGATATGAAATTAGCTGAGTCTACTATTGAAAGCCTTACAAGATTGTGAAGTGGCCTACAACTAAACAGACGAATACAGTGCCACTGCTGAAGGAACTTCCTGATGATTCTCTGAAGAACTTTCAATTTTGGATGTATGATCTGATTTCTGGTCAAGCAGTGATTGTATGTGATGATGCTGAGTACAGGTTCATTAATACTCGAGACTTGATGTGTTTTGGTGAAAAGGATATCAATCTCTTAGCAAAATTAAACTCAGAGTGATCCTCAGTACGAGGTGTGTGCCAAGAGTTGGATTGGAGCTGTGGCCCAGATTATGAATTTCAAGTTGTGGTCAAGGCAGCATACGAGAGTTGAGACACAGTTGTTTGGTCCATATATGGGAAGGAATATACCAATCTTGCCTGAGGTACAAAGGAAACAAAAAGAACAAGCCAAGAAGCAAAAGAGGATGCAACAGTGAAGCTGAAGACGCCAAGCCAACACAAACCTAGGGGGATATTGTAAGGGTATTAACTAGTGTAAGTTTGCGTCTGTCTTAGGTTATTGTGTTTGTTTTGGGTTCGAACTATATAGTGGGCGTGTATGGTTGTTTTGGTGTCAATGGGGTATGGGCTTGGCCCAATGTAAAAGGATCACCTATGTATGTATTAATAGGGGAGTCCTTAGTCTTATTTGGTTGTTGATTCTCATTAAAACTTTTGCTTTTGTGCGACCAAGGATACCAGACGATTCATAGTAATCGTGTGTTCTTGTGTGCTCGAATCAATACAATTGCTTTTGATATTCTACATCGTACTCGTATTTCCGCTACTAGTTTGGTGTTTGATATCTGATTGTAGTGTTCCTGGACTTACAATTGGTATCAGAGCCTAAGTAGTCTCACGAAGGCTCGGTTGGATCGGATATCTTGAAGATTGAAAGTTGATTTTGCTGCTGATTGTGCTCGAAAGTCGACAGAAAAGGTTTGATTTCTTGGCTGGTTTTAGTTTTATCTTATAACTTCATTCTGTCACTTGTTTATTTCGTTCGAAAAAATTTGAATTTTCAATTTTCTGCTTTAAAAATCTGTCTATTTGCGTCTATTTATCAACCCATGTTGAAGCACGAATACTGATTTTAAAGTAAATTTTCTGTTTTGGTTAGAATAAATCTGACATATTGTGAATAAAAACGGATCTGCAAATCTGAAAATTTGACTTATTTTGGTGAAAATTCTTGTGAAAATCAACTGTTTTTAGGTATCAAAATTAAGGTTTGACTAATGTTTCTTAATCCTAAAGATCTTGTTTAGTAAAATTAAAAGGATTTTTAGTCAAACAGGTCATTTTTGATTAAAAGTGTTTCGAAAATATTTGAAATTCAGGGTTTTGTGCTTCGAGTTTCATCAAATATTCATTAGAAATTTTGAATAATTTTTGGGTTTGATCTGTTTGTGTGCAAGTTGGTTGTGTTTGCAGATTTTTGGAAACTTTGTTACAGGAAATTTCGAAAAGATTCAGAAATTGAAATCACCAAATCTTTCGGGATTTTGGTTGAAAGTTGGCAAGATTATCTTTCCAAAATTCAGCTTGTGCGATTGAAGGACTTGTACGATTGATACATTTTGGACCTTTAAGGGACTGAGGCTCAATAACATACCTTGTGCGATTCACTTTGGGTTGTGCGATCACACTTTTCTAGGCTGTTAAGGATTCAGGCCCAAGCTTTACACCTTGTGCGATTGAAGATCTCTTGTGCGACTGAGAAGATCTTGTGCGATCCACTGTTTGTTGTTGAACTGCTGTCAGTGATCTTGTGCGACTGGACACTTGTGCGACGCAAAGGTTCACATTGAAAGGGGTCATAACATCTTGTGCGATTGGCAAAAGGTTCAACTGAAGACGTCTTGTGCGATTCAACTTGTACGCTCGGACTTGTGCGATCAAAGGGGTCATAGTGACTTATGCGATTGACAAAGGTTCAGCTAAAAGGGGTGTTGTACGATTCATCTTGTGCGACTGGAATTGGACCTATTCACGTGGACTGGACTGTTTGGCTCATGGACTGTTTCTACAGAACTGTTTTAGATTGAATCTTGAATTATATATTGAACCATCTGAATTATTGTTTGAATTGTATTGTAATCATTAGTGATATTCAATTGGTCTTTATATTTAATATTACGTGTTACTCATAAGTTCAATAGTTTCTTCAGAAATGGCTCAAACTAATCAATTGGGATTGACTGAAACTACTGCTATTAACCAGGATCTAGATAACATAATTGGAACTAATAACAGGATTCCCAGGCTCATTTCTGGGTGATCCTTTTCAGAATGGAAGCTCAGGTTCATCCAATACATGAGGATCAAGGATCCAAAGGCGTGGAGTCCATCTGCAACGGACCAACTGTGATCACCTATGTTGTGAATGATGCTGAGGGAACAACTGCTCCTAAGCCCGAGTCTAAATTTACTGAAGAGGATCGTGAAAAACAAGACATTGACAACAAGGCTCTTGCTATGCTGCACTCTTCTCTTGCACAAGAAGTTGACATTGGAATTCGTGATTGCAAAACTGCTAAGGAAATGTGGGAACTCTGCTGGCTATCTATGAAGGAAATGAAGAGATGAAGGAAAGTCGAAGGGAAATGCTTACCCAAAAGTTCAACCTATTCAATCACTTCCCAGGGGAAACTTTGGAAAATCAAATCCAAAGATTTGTTGCCTTGGTCAGTGATATGAAAACTCATGATATCAGCCTTGAAAAGCCTGTTACCAACAAGAAACTGCTTAATGCTCTTCCAAGAAACTGGGATACCAATGTAACTCTCATCAAAAGAACCAGGGACTTAGCTAGAATGACTCTCTCTGAGCTGATTTCTTTTCTAAATTCTTATGAAATGGATGACAAACAAAGGCTCTACAACCACACTGCAAGCTACAACAATGCAGGTGTGTTGACCAACAGCGCCTTGATGTCTCAGCAAGGAATGAGCTCGATTCCAGGACCTTCTACTGTGCCGCTCCATGCTAATCTTGGAACCTTTGTTAACCAATCTGGCTACTTTCCCGCTGCTATTCAACAAGTGAACCAAACTCTGTCTGCTGCACAGCCTACTAATCCATCTGCTCCTACACCCACACAACTTCTTTCGAATATCACTACTGCATTTGCTGCTACAAACTCCTCAGTTGCTACTTCAAGAGATTTTGAACAAGCTATGGCTTTCATGACAGGGGTCATGAACTGTTATCATGCTTTTATTGCTGGAAGGGTAAAGTACAACATCGACTCTGCTGAACTGCTGGAAGTCCATCCTGATGATGTTGAGGAGATGGATATCACTTGGAAAATGGCCATGGCAGTGTTTCGTGCCAGGAATTTCGTGAAGAAAACCGGTAGAAACAAATGGGACACAATTGATGGTGAGATTGGTTGGAATAAGGCTAAGCTCCGATGTTACAACTGCCATGAGCCTGGGCACTATACTAGAGAGTGCAAACAGCCAAAAAGGGAAAGAGTTGATCCAAAAAAAGATTCACTTTAGCTTCTAGCTCGCTTAATGTAGGTTGCTTGCAATCCTGACAAATGTTACTGTCACTGTTTGTTCAGTAGCTCGACCAGCTCCAAATGTTGTTTCAACCTCAAACATCAATGTTACTCATCCCACACAAGGTTCACCCTCAAACACTACAGCCAGAACTCAAGCTGCTGAATCGGTTGCAACTCCTGGAAATGCATTGGTGATTCAGGAAGGAAGGGGATTTGACTGGAGTCAACATATGAACGATCTGCAGATGACTACAGAGACCTTGTACCAACAAAATCAAGCTCTCATGGCAGAAGTGAAAGAAGATGCTGACTTGGCAGCTGAAGATGCTGAGGGAATGATTTATCATGCCCTCATGTCTCAAATGAATGACTACACTCCTTCTGAGGCTAAGGTATGTGTAGATGAAGTTTTGTTGTACTTTAAAATGTAGAGAGAAGGTAAAAGGTTTTAAGGAACAGGCCGAATCGCTTACTATGCAACTTCAATATACCAGATCCATTAGTCACGAAGTTAAAAAGAAACTGGATGGGTATAAAGATATGGTAGAGGCTCAAAAATGTGACATTCAAAAGTTGCATAGTGATCTAAGCGAAGCGAACTATCGATATCTCCACTTCAAAGAGCTATCTGAAAAGTTAATTGTTGAGTTAAACAACTTAAAATCGACTTTCAAAAATACAGAATTTAATTTAAAAAAAATTTGATGTTTCAAGCGAAAAGGTCGAGAAAATGATAAATCAACAGTTACAGTATAGCAAAAAGGAAATAAGGAATAAGGGGTTGGGTTTTGTAGCCATACCTCCACCATACAACCATAACTATTCCTCAATTCCTATGACTGAAGAGGAGATAGACAATTTACCTAAGATGGAATATGGAAAACCAGAGGATAGGAAGCATGAGCCTGTCAAGCCTCGAAAGATAAAAATCACCAAGCCTGATAATACTAAAGTCATCTTAGAAAAACAGGCCTATAATCAAACGTTTGTTAAATCAGAAAATGCTTTAAATCACACTGAAACCTTAAACTTTGAGAAAAATGCAAGTGTTGATAAACATTTTCATGTGTTGAAAGGGGAAGAATCATGCGAGTCAAAACAATCTTGTGAAAATAAATCTGTCACAAAAGAGCCTGAAGCAAAAGAGCCTAGAGTTAATGTAGACAACATCGAGTTTGCCATGTTAAGAGGTTTAACTGAATTTATGAAAGAATTCAATAGGAGCAAACAAAGTGAATCTGCTTCGTCATGTGACACATCTTGTGACACTTCTGAGACATCCACTTCTGAGAAATCAGAAATGGGCAAATCACCTAGTGTCAACAGTGCATCACCTGAGGAAGCAGAGGCATCTCAAACTGAGTCATCAGCCTCATCTGATTCAACCAGTGACTCCTATGAAAAGACTGACTGTGATAATTCAGGGTCAGTTGCTTTAGTGGAATCAACAAATGAATCATTTGAAACTGTTGATTCAAACTCGATCAAAGAAGAATCAGAAACAACATCAGGAGCCTCTGTTGAGTTAGATGGTAACGAAACCATAGGAGCCCCTGCTGAATGTTCAAAAGAAAATAATTCTGATTCTTCTGAACCAATTGTATTACAAGATGCCGAGAGCAATTCTGCAGCATCAAGTGACACTGTTTGTGAGAAAATTAATGATACTAACCCTGTTGTTTCAAATGCAGACCAGGTAATTATTGAAGATTGGGTAGATGGAGATGATGAGGAAGACGTTACATTTAAAGTTTTGAAAAATAAAATTCAGAAAAACAATTCTTTAATTTCTGAAAAGTCAAACAATATTTCAATTTCTTCTGAAGCTTTGGATTGTGTGGGCTCTGTTTTAAAGAGCGATGAATGTTCTGACATTTATTTTGGTTCTATTTGTGTGGATTTGAATTCAGTTGTTTTGCCCAATAAAGTTGATAAATCTAAAAATCTTTTGGTAAAACATGTTAGTGCATATGTCTGTTGACTTCGTCTTGTATCGAGTCATATAACTAGATTGATAGACCAGGACACGTAGTTCGAAAGAAACGGGAAACAGGTCTAAACCAGCCACCTCGTGTGAGGTGACTAGTTCGTGCGACCTGGCCAGGTCGTGCGACCTGGACCAGATCATATGGGCTGGTTGGTGCGACCTGGGCTTTCCTATAAATAGTGGGTCTTGGGATTTCATTTGTAACTTCTGATTCCGGTAGCAAAGCTCTGCCGAAGTCTCGCCAGCTCGTATAACGTTGTGAAATCAATACAATCGATAGTTAATCTACTTCTAAGTGTATATCAAGCTGAATGAAGATCAAATCAATGAATTCCGCCTCTGATTTGGTCTAGAACTCTTCTGACCTTGTCTGAAATGTTTGGAATCATGCAAACATTGTGAAGAGAAATATAAGAAGTATAGTGAGCTAGACGAGATGAAAGAAAAATTATTGTTCGATGTTAAGTATGTGAAAGAATCTTATGATGTGTTGAATAGAACAGTCAACCAGTTGGAAAAGACAAACTCAGAAAGGGAAGATGCTTTGACAATGATGAATGCAGTGATGATGTCTAAGCAGAAGGCCATCAACCACTATATTGAAGAGTGTGCAGAGTTGAAGCAGGAATTGGAGACTGAAAAGATAGAGAATGAATGAATCAGACGATTGTTAATGAGTTATTCAAGTTCTGATTATATGATTGATAGAATCTATCCAACAGTAGTAGGTTGTGAAGCTTTTCAAGATAAGAAGTCGGAAGATACGGATACTGGTAAGAAACAAAGTGCAAATTATAAAAAATGTCCGTCTCCGATCTGGGAAGGTGTTGGATAACGATGAGGAGTCAGAGTCAAAGTCTGAATCTGAGAGCGTAAGTTCATCAGTTGACAGTTCGAAATCATCGGTCAAAAGGGTTTACAATAAAGATTTTCTGATGTCAAAAAATAATTTGAATGACGAAACATTCAAAGTAGCATATACTTT
The DNA here is from genome assembly GCF_002127325.2 of Helianthus annuus. NCBI lineage: Eukaryota > Viridiplantae > Streptophyta > Magnoliopsida > Asterales > Asteraceae > Helianthus > Helianthus annuus. The sequence goes on along the minus strand of NC_035446.2, from coordinate 86,511,785 downwards.
GAATGACTCATACAAATTATATTCTAATGAGGAATTTCCTATTAAAAATGTGAAAATTGAAAATAGTAAAACAATTTTTAAATTGATAAAAATAAAATTTTCAGAAATAAAAGGTAAAATGGGATTTTCAAAACCAAAATATACTTCTAGAGTTCAACAACGTTTAAACAAGAAGAAAGGTTTCGGTCCAGGTCATCAAAAGAAACCGAATCATAAAAGCAATTTCAAAATGAAGGGGTTGGGTTTTGATGTTGAAAATAATCAAAATATTAAAGATTTTAAATCAAAAACTGTATTTGTTTCAGGAGCAAGTTCTGAAGAAGAGAAAATGAGCTCATTCTAGATGCAATCGAACAAAGCGTTTCTTGCAGAAAAACAGAAACATGAGAAGAATGAAGCTAATCAGAAAACGGAGACAAGAACCAGTTACCGATGCAAAAAAGTTGGTCACATCGCCTGGAACTGTCCAAAGGCAACCAACACACAACAGGGAGTGTCTTCTAAACTCAAAGAAAAAGTTGTTGATAAAACTGAAACACCAACTGAAAAATTTAAAATGTTTAAAAATTCAACATATGAAGTTGGTGAGTGTTCTAAAAGATTTTACAAAAGAAGAGTGAATCTTAACAACCAAACGTAGGTTGTTAAGAAATCAGATGTAAAATCTGGCGATGAATCTGATTTGTTAAAGTCAGAGGAGCCACAAGGTGAGCTAAAAAGAGAAAATTCAGTTCCACCAATGGATGACGCAAACTTTCCACCATTGCGGACTGAAAATTTAAAACAAAAAGTTGGAAAAGTAGAGATTTCGAATCAATTCTATTCTGAAAAGAAAGAATTTGATATCGAAAAAGCGTTTAATGGCAAAGTGAAACATTTCTTTGGTAAGATGGTTGATGGTAAGGAAAAAGGGGTAAAAGAATTTTATGAAGAAAAAAGGAATGTTCAAAGACCAAGTGAAATTGAACAGGTGTAACCCAAAGCTGGTCAGGCTTGGGTGTCTGTATTCTTTCCTTAAAAATCCTGACTTCCCGGAGCTCCCAAGTTGGTAATCGTGGAGCATGAATCGGCATTATTCATGAAAAATGTTTGTGTGAAAAACCTACATGTGATTGTTTTTACAAGTTGTTAATCAAGGTCATTAAGTTGAACTTGATTTAACTTTCGTACAAGTGGTTGAAAAAACAATGTGATGAAACCCCATGATGTGTGAAATCAACAAAACTAATTTTCTGGAAAAACCATTTTGATTAAAACAAACTTAAGTGTTTTGAAATCATAATGGGAAAATAGTTTGTTGTCAGGGGGAGTTCTGATTGTTTAAACCAAAAGAATGGAGAATTGAAGCAATTCACATTAGTTTGTCATGTGATTTGTACAGTTTATTGCGTTTATTTTCAAATTTTCCCAGAAAATCAAAAATTCAAACATATTTTTGATTTTAGGGGGAGTAAAAAATTTTCAAATTTTGAAAATTTGAAAACTCCAAAAACATGATCAAATCTAAAAAGCCAAAAACAAGATAAAATAAAAAAATACAAAAACATTGAAAAATCAAAAATGAGTTTTGTTGTAAAAAGTGGAAATGATAGTACATTAGTGGACTATCACAACATGCTAAAGAAATGGAAAGTCAAAATGTTTTTAAAAAGGTCTCACTGATGATGTGCCAGTAGAGTTCGCACAAATAGTAGATTGAATTTGAGATATAAACCTAAATGTCAGATACTTATTTATCTCGTTGGGAACATCTCTCGGATATATGGGTAACCCCTGAAATCTTGTTTGAGAGATTGCCTGATTCTGAGATACTAGGTCTTTATACTGTTTGATATCTGGGGTATTATACCTAGTCTTCTGATATTGCGGAAGCAATGGCCTAGACTTCGTATAATACTTTATGCGCTTTAAAAGCTTACCCTCTGCATAAAAATTGAAAAATATCGAAAGATATGAATCAATTGCTGTTGAAGAAAAGATTCCCTAAAGGGAACACACCTAAAGTCGATCCTTCATCTCTTTGACTGAACGGAAGTTCATACCTAAGCTCTCAAGGTCTCACATTAACCCAGATACAGATATCAGATTGGTATACTCACCTGTAAGACTGAATGTAGGGAATCTTGATACGGGAGTATACTCTGAGGTGGGACACGCGAATAAGTTGAGTACTTAAAACACTAATTCATAACTCGAATCGATTGAAACTTGTGTAGAGGTTTAAGAGGACAACAATACTAACTATCAGAAGTGAATTTGTTTAAAACTTAAAGTCTAAACAGATCAATGGTGTTAGTGATTTGTCTCATAAACTGATATGATCCTCTTACACAAACTCACAAAAATATGTCTGTAAATATTTCTTTACTGCTTTTCATTAAAGAAAAAATCCAAAAAGATTTTAAGTGTGTTTTAGCATAAAATTTTGAAAAATCAAAAAGATTTTATTTTCAGCTTATTTTCGACAACTGATGTTGAAAAGCTGATTTTCAAAATTCCGAGTGCTAAACATGATGAACAACAGGGTTGGGAGAGTTTGTTTGAAATGAGAAATGATTAAATGGTTCATTAATTTGAAACTAAATTTGAGTGTTAAGAATACAAGTGGTTTCTAAAATTGTTAAACTTCAAAATATTGTGAAATTTACTTTTGGGTAGAGTATGTGCAGGTAGAAAAATTTGAAAGTGCTAGGTTTTGACTCCTAAGGATTTTCGTATGCAGATTAGAGCCAGATTTCTGATCCTGTTACTACGAATAGCCAGGAGACGATCCTGAACATGTGAAAGCCTGTAGATAGAAGATTCCAGACTGCGATCCCAGTTGCATTCAAGGGGGACTCTGAAGTTGTGAAGCTTAAGGAATCAAGAGACCTGATAAAGAGAATTAGAGAGAGAATAGAGCCAGGTTGAGATTCTGATAGAAGAAGAGAAAGATTGATGAGGATGCTTACAGAGAGATACTTTGGAGAGAGCGAAAAGACTGATCAAGACTGAAGACTCAATTCACTGAAGACTCGTCAACATCCAAGGGGGAGTTTGTTAGTGCATATGTCTGTTGACTTCATCTTGTATCGAGTCATATAACTAGATTGATAGACCAGGACACGTAGTTTGAAAGAAACAGGAAACAGGTCTGAACCTGTGACACCCCAGGAAAACCATGCAACTTAACTAGCTTCCTCAGTGAGTACGTACCAAATTTCTGGACGAAATTTCTTTCAACTTGGGGATAATGTGACAACTCGTATTTCAAAACCTATTTTTATGTTTAATGTAACGTATGTGAACTTTATGTGATTGTGTGATACGTGATTTTTAATGGAATATATATATGTTATATGTTGATATAATGTAATCGCACAACCCAACTCGATCGCACAAGCCCATTCGGGCTATACTTCTTGTATCCAAAACCAAGGGCAACCCAAGGGAGGGTTCGGCCCACTCTTTTATACGTATGCACATATCCAACTTAGGGGTTTACTTCTCATAACTTGCTAAACAAGAACACACACAAACCCTACTCTCTAGCTCTCTCTCTAAACCGACGGCCGCACTTCTCCCATCTCTCTCTAAGCTTTTGGGTTGGATCACTCGTGTTCTTTCTAATCGGTTAGTATTCTTATAATTGGTTATATGATTTCATGATTTATATTGTGATATGCTTGTTCTACATGAGGATTCATGAATGATATATCTTAATTTGACATAAAATCGGCTCACATGTACCGCATGATAGATCAATATAGGGTTGTTAATCATATGATGCTAATAATAATCTAGAATCGATTGCATGATTCATCGGCAGTAGACAAGTATATATGGGTTATTGTTTGGATTGATTATGGTAGCGTGCGTGCTAGAGATCAAGATCATGAATTATGTTAATATTCGTAACTGTTGGAATTGTTGCTTGTGTTTTGTCATGCTTGATCGGACTAGGGTTCATGAGAAATCGGTCTAGTTATGCTTGTTTGATCGATTTAGGAGTTGGTTGGAAACTGTAATTGTATTGATTGGTAAATTGTAATTATGGAATTAGTCAATGATAGAGTAACTGATTGGTGATTGATTTAAATCGGATAATGGAAACAATGTAATCGATTTGCTAAATTACGGGATCTCATAACTGATTGCATAAAGTTTCCAAACACACAAGTCGACCGCACAAGCTCGTGGGATCGTACAAGGTCCACCCCTGATCGCACAAGGGATGGATCGCACAACACAGTCGCACAAGCTAGAGTGCAATGCATTAGAGCACATCGTACAAATCATCTATGCATGATCGCACAACATATTGTGGATCGCACAAGCCTGTGCCGATCGCACAATAAGTTGGGCCACACACAAATGAGTAATCTGTTGATGTTACTAGGCCGGACAGCCCAAGACCCCACTCGCACAAGACTAATCAGTCGCACAAGTCACCCGGATTGCACAAGATCCCTACTTGTTATTATTTGGGCCGAGTATGTTGTTGGACTGTTTATATTGTGGGGCCGAGTTTATGTTGGATCGCACAACATGTTGGGCTGGGCATTATTTGGGTTTCTTTGATGAATCGCACAAGTTGGAATTGTTTCATGACTGTTAACATGTTTGCCATGGTCCATACGTGTTCGTAACTTGTTAGGCTATGTGTAAACATACATGCATTACTTGAAACCAAAGCCTGACTTGTATGGTAACCATGCTAGGACGTGGTTGACCACTTATAACTCAAGTACCCTTTTCGTGTATCTGCCGAGCAAACCAAGGTGAGTTCACACTCAAACCAAGGCATGGGATTCCCGGTGGGTAGGGAATGGGATTGAAGGAATGGGATTGAATAATTACATGTACTTACGCTATTACTAGACTATAGACCATCGTCCTCGGATGCGAAGGACCCATACGTAAAACCAACGTATACTCGTACTTATCACTGTCCTCAGGTTGCGAAGGACACTTACGTAAAACCTACGTAAATTAATACTCACTACTGCCTCGGGTTGTGAAGAGCACTTACGTAAAACCTACGTAAACCCCCGCGTACCACTGTCCTCGGGTTAAGAAGGACACTTACATAAAACCTACGTAAACCCCGTACGTACTACCGTTCTCGGGTTAAGAAGAACGCTTATGGTTACCTCTAGTCTAGTACATACATACATGGGAAGCCCCCACTAAATGAACATACAGTTGACTTAGTTAATAGCGCATGGTGATGCAACGGACCTATTATTACGAACTTAATTACTGTGAACTCGCTCAACTAGTTGTTGACTCTCTGTTACATGCCTTGCAGGTCCTTAGGTACACATGGAGCTTGCACTGGGAGGCGCGGTCGTTGTGGACAAGGATCGTGAATGTTTTGCTAAACATTATGACATTTCATACTTATACTCATGTTTGGGTTTTCACAATTATGCTTCTGCTACACACTTGTTTATGTTTGGTTTTGAAAACACCTTTCGTATTGATGAATGATTTTACTATTTACTTATATGTTCAATATGATTGGTGGCTTGATCCTGGTCATGTCACGCCTCCATGCGGTGGTACTCCGCGTGTGGATTTTGGGGGTGTGACAGATTGGTATCAGAGCCATTGGTTGTAGAGAACTTGGTTTTAATATGGGGAAAACGTTTTTATTAAAACCAGACTATAACCAATACAGTGCTCAGCGATCCACAACGACGCTTCGCTCCACGTGCAAGACTCGACATTCTAGGTAATATGGTATATGTTTTATTGCCTGCTTGTTAGATTACATAGAACTTTGCTCATGGTATACTTAGATACACATAACCACTATTGCTTGAGAACACTTGTGTGCTTACTCTCTTCTGTCATCGCACTTTTTGAGAACCTCTCTCACTTATGTTCCCTTTGATATGAAGATCATGGTTGGACGTATTAACATGACTCAAGCCCAGTTGACGGCTCTCATTAACGAACAAGTTACTGCGGCACTTGCAGCCGCACAAGCAGGAGGTATATCCTGCAGTCGTAACTCACACTAGGATCTCTAGATTCTACACTCCTAAACCAACTCTTGTGTTTAACCTTGTCCTATTCTTATACACAATAGGTCAACACACTCAGCCACCTGTTTGCACTTTCAAGAATTTCATGGACTGTCGTCCAAGCACGTTCAGTGGCACTGAAGGAGCAGTCGGACTCCTTATTGGTTTGAAAAGCTCGAGTCGGTGTTTGAGATGTGTGAATGCCCTGAGGCTCGCAGGGTGAAGTACGCCACTGGTACTCTGGAAGGCATTGCGCTGACTTGGTGGAATGCGCAAGTTCAGATTTTAGGGTTGGCAGCTGCTAACGCCACCCCTTGGAATGATTTTAAGGAACTCATCAAACGGGAATACTGCACACATGACGACATCCACAAGTTGGAAGCGGAGCTCTTTCATCTGAAAATGACGGGGTCGGAAATTGAAGCTTATACGAAACGGTCAAACGAGCTGGCCATCTTGTGTCCAACTGTGATGGACCCTCCAATCAAGCGCATTGAGTTGTATCTCAAGGGGCTAGCGCCAGAAATTCAGAGCCATGTGACATCGGCTAACCTCGATAATATCAAGGACATTCAACGTCTTGCTCATCGCCTCACAGATCAGGCAGTGGATCAGAACAGGCTGCCTAAGCGTATCGGTGCTACTACTACCGCTACCACTTCTGCCACTCCTGCTACTCCCAGTGACAACAAGAGAAAATGGGAGGGGGATTCCAGCAAGGATTCAGCTACAGTTCAGTCTCAGGTTTAGCAACGAAAGATTGACAACTACCAGAGTCCTGGTCAACAGCCTTCTGGTAGTCACGAGCAGAGAAAATATCGAGGAAATCACCCAAGGTGCAACAATTGTAACAGACACCACAGCGGCCAGTGCAACAAGGGTCGTTGTCAGAGGTGTCTCAAGATGGGTCCTGAGGCCAAGGATTGTAGGAGCCCATGGCCTGTAACTCAGAATCAGTAGCAGCAGCAAACACAGCAGAATCAACAACAGGGTAACAAGGGATGTTATCATTGTGGCGCTGAAGGTCACTTCAAGAGACACTGCCCCCAGTTAAACCGAAACCAGAACAACAACAACAACAACAATCAAGGCAATGGGAACAACAACGGGGGAAATAACAATGATGGGAACAACGGCGCAAGGGGTCGTGCATTTGTGTTGGGGCAGGGTGATGCCAGGAACGATCCTAACATGGTTATGGGTAAGTTTCTTCTTGACGACTTTTATGTTACTGTATTGTTTGATTCGGGTGCGGATACAAGTTATATGTCTCTGAAAGTTAGTCAAATGCTCAAACGTACACCCACACTTCTGAACACTAAGCATGTCGTAGAGTTAGCTAACGGTAAAAGTCTAGAGGCCACACACATAGTTCAGGGTTGTAATCTTATCCTCGCTGGTCAGACTTTCTCTATCGACCTCATTCCTATAACTCTGGGTAGTTTCGACATCGTCATTGGTATGGATTGGTTATCCCAGCAGCAAGCAGAGATCTTATGCAAGGAGAAGATTGTTCATATTCCCTGTTCTGGCAAGGAACCTCTCGAAGTGCAAGGCGACAAGAGTGGTGCCGTGGTTGGCATCATCTCTTTCTTAAAGGCCCAAAAGTGTCTGCGAAAGGGCCACACCGCTATTTTGGTGCTTGTACTGACGCATCAACGAAGGAGAAGAGATTGGAGGACATTCCAGTAGTACGTGATTTTCCTCAAGTGTTCCCAGAGGAATTACCTGGGCTACCGTCTCACCGCCAGGTCGAATTCCAGATCGAGCTAGCTCCTGGAGCAGCACCCATAGCTCGTGCACCATATCGCTTAGCTCCAACTGAATTAGAAGAACTGTCTAAGCAACTGCAAGAGCTCTTGGATAAGGGCTTTATTCGTCCTAGCTCTTCGCCTTGGGGAGCTCCAGTACTATTCGTGAAGAAGAAAGACGGTACCTTCAGGATGTGCATAGATTATCGCGAACTCTCCAAGGTGACAGTGAAGAACCGCTATCCTCTTCCACGTATTGATGATTTATTCGACCAGTTGCAAGGGTCGAGCTACTACTCCAAGATCGACCTGAGGTCAGGTTACCATCAGCTGAGAGTCCGGGATGAGGACGTCTCCAAAACAGCCTTCAGAACTCGTTACGGCCACTACGAGTTTCTCGCCATGCCATTCGGGCTAACGAACGCACCGGCAGTCTTCCTGGATCTTATGAACAGAGTGTGCAAGCCTTATTTAGACAAGTTTGTGATTGTCTTCATCGACGACATCCTGATCTACTCCAAGAGTCAGGAGGAACACGAGCAGCATTTGCGACTTATTTTGAAGCTCCTTCGAACATAACAGTTGTACGCCAAGTTTTCAAAATGCGACTTCTGGCTTCGCGAAGTCCACTTTCTAGGCCATGTGGTAAACAAGGACGGGATTCATGTGGATCCAACCAAGGTAGACTCGATCAGGAACTGGCCTGCACCACGTACACCAACGGAAATTGTAGGATCGTTCTCGGCCCTGTTTGAGTCGATTAGAGAAGTTTCTATCCAAATCAAGAGGCCGAAACTAATGATTTGGTGCAATTCTAGCTGGATTCACTTTAAACTTGCTGTATTATTGATCAAATGCACGAATACAAGGTCAGACAGCACTTCAGCAGCATGCCGGAACAAAATACACCGTAACTTTGTGTTTTCGGTTCGCTCATATGGCCCTATATATAGACAAGCCTGGTCCGCTTATATGTACATGCACATATTAGCGGATCTACAACAAAGTCAAAAAAGCGGACCTACATTCTAACCTAAAAGCGAACCTGAACTCTAACACGACACTAAAGCGAACCTAGGAATGTTTACATAAGCGGACCTATTTCTAACTAGCTTTTCTAGGTTTCCTTGCCATGTCTGATCTCTTCAACTCTAAGACTCGATGTAAGACGTAGTCGACAGACGTAAGTGCACCAACATACTCCCCCCGGATGTTGACGGAGTCTTCAGAGAGTCTTTGCATATGTCAATCTACAATCTTCATTAGTCGTCAATCTGCCTCTGAAATATCTGTCACTCCAAGAATCCTCGTTCTCTTTCTTCATCATCACCAAACTCCTCTCTCTCAGTTGTTGACACGGTGTCTTCAGACTTCCCCTCTCACACAACTGAGATCGTAGTCTGGAATTCACATCTTCATTCTTTAAATCAAGATCATTAACAGGATCCCATCAGGTTCCAGATCGATACCAGGCTCCATTCTCTCTCAGTATCAATATCTGGCTCGAGACCTGCATAATCTCTACCCAACCATAAGTTTCTTCAAAGATTAAAACTTTTCAATAATTCAGAAACTATGTTGATAAGCTATAATAATGATTTTGCATTCAGAATCGATTACTAGCTTTTTTTTAAACAAATTTACCATCTTCACATACACTCTCCCAAACCAGTTCTTCAGGTTTAGCACTTTGAATTTTGAAAATCAGTATCTCAACACCAGTTGTCGAAAATCTTTTTGACTTTTCAAAATTTTATGCTAAAACACACCAAAAATCTTTTTAAATTTTCTGAATGAAAGTAAAAACGCAGAAAACAACTATTTACAGACAATATTTTTGTGAGTTTATGCAAGAGGATCATATCAGTTATGAAACATATCACTAACACCGTTAAGCTTGATTACATATTAAGTTCTAAACAATTAACCTAGATTGTCAGTATGTTTGTCCACTTAAATTTTCACACAAATTTCAACTGATTCAGGATACGATATTAATGTTTTAGAAACTAAAACTTAATTGTGTATCACTCCACTTGAATATACTCCCGTATCCAGATCCCAAATATTCAGTCTTACAGGTGAGTATACCACAGATGATATCTGTAAAGGGGTAGATGCAAAACCGTGAGAGCTCAGGTCAGAACTTCCGTTCAGTAGAGAGATGACGGCTCGACTTTTGGTGGGTCCCCTTTAGAGGATCTTTTATTACAACAGCAAAGATTATCAATTTTATTTTTTAATCAGATTGCTGAGGGCGAGCTTATGTTTCAAAGCTTTTAGCAGAAAGTATTATTTGGGGACTAGGTCAGTATTTCCATACAGCAGAAGTCCCGGAATAATACCCCAGATATTACTGAGCATAAAGACCTAGTATCTCAGAATACGGGACTTTTCAAACAAGATTTCGGGGGTTACCCATATATTCAAGAATAGTTACCCACGAATTAAGCAAGTTCGAATTTAGGTTTATATCTCGTTTCAATTTACTAAATGTGCGAAAACCTACTGACACATCCACAGTAAGATTGTTTATCACTTTTTGACTTTACAAATCTTTAGCGTGCTGTGATAGTCCACTGATGTACTATCATTTCCTCTTTTATGCAGCAAAACTCATTTTTCTGTTTTATCATGTTTTTGACTTTTTAAATTTTCTGATGTTTTTGGATTTTCTAAAATTTCTTACTCCCCCTAAAATTCAAACACATCTAGTAAAAATTGAAAACAAAAACTGTACAAAACATGACAACTGATATCGAAACACTTCAATTCTCCATCCGTTTGGCTTAAACAATCAGAACTCCCCCTCACAACAAACTATTTTCCTATAATGATTTCAAAACACTTAAGTTTATTTTAATCAGAATGGTTTTTCCGGAAAATGAGTTTGGTTGTTTTTACCACTTGTAAAATTGGGGTTCAAATCATCACGTTGTTTCACCAATCTTATGAATGATAGTTAACTCAAGTTCAATTTAATGACCTTGATTTAACCACTTGTAGGTTTAGCAATTAAGCTATTCAAACCTGTTTTTCAACCAATTACCATCTTTTGGTTGAATTCTCAAGGTACCGATTCCTACTCCTCGCTTACAAACCTGGGAGTTCCGGCAAGTCCTGCAAAACCTCAAACACAGATTTAGAAGGATGCCGATTCATGATCCGTGATACCAACTTGGGATCTCCGGCAAGTCAGGTTTTTATTCTTTGAAGAATATATCCACCCAAGCCTGACCTTCCTTGGGTGTAACAACATCTTCTTTATCTTCACTTTCAACAGGCTTGTAAACACGTCCTTTGGAAGCATAAAAATCTTTGATGCTTTTGGCCTTACCGTTGATCATTTGTCCAAAGATACGTTTCACATTTCCGTTGAAAGTTTTTTCAACATCAAATTTCTTCTTGTCTGAATAAAATTGATTTGAAATTTCAACTTTTCCGATTTTGGATTTGTAATTTTTAGCATTCAGTGGCGGAAAATTCACATCATCCACTATCGGAACTTTCTTTTCAACCTTTTTCTCAACACGTGGCTCCTCTGATTTTATGGAATCAGATTCATCACCAGAACTATTACCTGAACCTTTTACAACCCATTTCTGATTTGGCACATTTTCTTTCCTTTTTCAAGCACTCTTTGAACATTCTCCTTTTTCAAAATTTGAATTTTCAAAGCCAGTAAACTTCCGGGTTGACAGTTCAGTCTTTTCAACAACTTTTTCTTTCATTTTCCCAGAGACCTCCTGTTTTGGCTTGAATGTCTTCGGACAATCCTTTGCCACATGACCAGCTATTTTGCATTGAAAACAGGTTCTCTTTTCAATTTTCTTTGGAATTTCATTCTTCTTTAGTTCTTCTTGCTTCTTGGCAAGGAATTCCTGATTTGTCTGTCTTCTGAATGATTGTTCTTTTTCAGCTTCTGACGTTTTCCCTGAAACAAACATAGTTTTTGGTTTATATATTTTTTCATTTTTATAGTTTTTCGGTGGGACAAAACCAAGACCTTTCTTTTTGAAATTACGATTATGGTTTGGTTTCTGTTGGAAACTATAACCACAATTGTAACCCATTTTCTTGTTGATTCTTTGTTGATCTCTTGAAGTGTACTGTTTGGGTTTTCCATTAAGATTTAAATCTTTTATTTCAGAAATCTTAATTTCTATTATTTTGAAAACCTTTTGAATCATTTCAAGTCTGACACTTCTTATTGGAAAACTCTCGTCAGAATATAATTTGTCAGAACCTTTCAAAGTATATGACACTTTGATCGATTCATCATTCAAATTAGATTTCGAAAGTAAAAACTCTTTATCATAAACCCGTTTGTCCTTTTTATTTGTCGACTTTGACTCGGTTTTGGACTCCGGATTTGACTCCTCACTGTCATCTTTATCTAACACCTGATCGACCACACTTTTTATCAACTTTGACTCATGATCAGTGTCTGATGACGTATACGTGATATCAATACTTTCTGGCAAGTTATCTGACGGCCCAGACTCCCATTGTAAATTGATTGCCTTATTGACTCTTTCAGAATTTGGATTTCGAGGTGAATATCCATTTTTGAGTGGGGGCGGACATCTGTTATAGACCACACTTGATTTCTTACCAGAAGTGTTCAACTTTTCTTCATCCTTTGTCACAGATTTCTCTACTTCAGACATCTTCACTTCCTCAAACGTCTTCAAATCTTTCACCACTGGATAAATCCTGTCAACAACAAAAGTAGAACATGAGTAACTATCTAATAATTTCTTAACTTTCTCAGTTTCTATCTTTTGTGTTTCCAATTCCAGCTCGAGATCAGCACATTTCTTTATGTGAAAGTTTGCATCATCAAGTTGTCTAAGATATGCTATTTTCAACGTATTCATAGCCTCAGCTTGTTCACCATTTGAATCTGTATACTTGTTGATTTCTCTGTTCATTGTATCATACGATTCTTTCAACTTGTGAATATTGTGCAATAACTCATTATTCTGCTTGATCAGCGAATCACAGTTCATACACTTTTCTGAAACTTCAACTTGTTCTGCATCAATTTTCACTTCAAATTCAGGAACCTCGTTGACGGTCCTGTATGGTTGTAAGAATTCAGCTCTTCTCCTTTTCTCAGCTTTAGCTTCAGCTTTTAATCACTCTTCCTCTTCTTCCTCTTCTTTGTTCTTCCTTCGTCTTTCTTCAGCAGCTTCCATGACTTTTCTGCACCTTTCTGCACATTTCAAATCATAAGCATTTGCAAAGAAAGCATACGAAGTGTTTTTGGACATCTCTTTGGCCATGAGATCTTGATCCGGGAAAAAATCATCCCAATTAAAACCTTCAGCCAACTTCTCATCATCTTGCTCAGCCAAACACACTTTGCTGTCTCTCGGAAGATACTTTTCCCAGGTAAAATTATCATATTTTCCCTGACAAACAACACATGCTCTTTTATCAACCACATCTCTCCCATGAGCTGTTTGTGCTTGTTGCTGTGCTGGTGGTGTGATTTGATGATAGATGGCCTTCTTGTGATAGTCGTTGTTTCCGAAAGGATTCTGGGCTCCGGTAGCTTCACGGTTTTTACACTCCCTCTTGAAATGCCCCTTCTCCCTACAACGAAAACACGTAACTTTAGATTTATCAAAACCCAAAGCTGAAACGTTTGCATCACGAAAATCATCACGGCCGGTAATTTGTTTAAACTTTTCAGCACGTCTCATCACACTCGCCACACACCATTTTATATCCATCAATTCCATTTCCTTAGCATCAATTTGATCGTAATCCTCTTTCGTAAGCATTGGATTTCCGATCTTTCCTGCAACAAAGCAACTATAAGACTCTAAAATCATCCCTAACAAAGACATTTTATTTTTTTGCAATATCTTCAGTGTAATCTTGATCATTTTCAAGGCTTAACACAATGTTACACTGAAGTTTTCTACCATTCTTTGTTACAGAGATGTTAGGATCATATGATGAAAATCTTGTGCTGTTTGATCCTTGAGATGCCTTCTTCTCAGGAGAATCTTTAACATTGTAAGCAGTCTCGATCTTTGGAGAATACTTTGTAGAATCAGTGACACCACTCTTGTAGTACAAACTGATATCCTGTTCTCCATCATAATTCTTCATCCTAGCGATCTTCCTCTGCTCCATCTCCTGAGCTTCCAGATGTTTGATAAAGTCTCCCAGTGTCATTTTCTTATAATCTGTTTTGTTTGATCGCAACATCATCAGAAATGTTCCCCATGTTTCATATGGTAGCGCGTCTGCAAGTTTTTCAACCAATTCATCAGTATCTTTCTTAACACCAAGTTTCGTCATATTTCTTACCAAGTTACAATATCTATCAATTATTTGCTTGGTACTTTCATTTTTCAATCCCCGAAACAAGTCAAATTCCTTTTTCATGAGAGACATCTTATTCCTGAGCATATCGTCACTTCCAGTAAACTTTGCTTCCAACTCTGTCCAAATCGAATATGCAGTTCCATCATGTTGAAGCAATATCAAAATATCTTCTTTTATCGCTTGCTGAAGTAGACTCACCATCAATTTCTCATCTCGATATTTCTTTTTATCTGCAGTACTCATCTCTCTAAGTGTTAACGGAGTACCATTCACAACATCGTTCTTTGTGGGTTTAACATATGGTTCCTCGGTGTGTTCCCACACATCAAGATGATAAGCTTCAACGCAATTTCCAAAATGTTCAGACCACACGTTATAATCATCAATATCCATGAGTTTCGGCGGTTTCTGAGACGTTCCGGTTTCGTTTTCAATCAAAGCACTTTGAGTGATCGAAGTCGGGGTTGCAAAAGTGTTATAAAATTCAGTATCCATTTTTCAAATGTCCAAAGTTCACAACAATTTTCAAACTTAATCAAACTGTTTCAAATAAGCGAAGCTGTCACAGTCACAATAAGCGAACCAGATACGCTGTCCTTATGAGCGGACCACACTATTGTTACTTGGAGCGAGTCAGATGAGCGAACCAGACAAATGTCTTTGAAGCGGACCAGGTGATATATCCGATGAGCGGACCAGTCAAATTGTCACAAAAGCGGACCAAAGAAATACACCGTTCGAGCGAACAAGAACTAATCGAGCGGACCAGAAGATTGAACCAATAAGCGGACCAAATACTTTGATCGTATAAGCGGACCAAAGAAGTTTACCTGATAAGCGGATCAGTGAACCTTGTTTACAAGAGCGAACCGGATATGTATTTTGGAGCGAACCGTGTTGCTGATGTCACCTTTTGAGCGAACCTGTACGAACAATCCCCCTAAAAACTTAATTTCTAGGTTGATTTTAGATCTGAAAAGCTCAAGTGTTTATTAGTTCATGATTCCGAGTGCAGTGTGTGATTTTGAGCATGTTTTACCGTGAAAATTTTTGAAAAAAATGAAGAAAGTGTAGAAAATCAGAAGAAATGCAGCTAAAATGGCAAGAACTCCTCCTCCTGAGCTCTGATACCAATTGTAGGATCGTTCTCGGCCCTGTTTGAGTCGATCAGAGAAGTTTCTATCCAAATTAAGAGGCGGAAACTAATGATTTGGTGCAATTCTAGCTGGATTCACTTTAAACTTGCTGTATTATTGATCAAATGCACGAATACAAGGTCAGACAGCACTTCAGCAGCATGCCGAAACAAAATACACCGTCACTATGTGTTTTCGGTTCGCTCATATGGCCCTATATATAGACAAGCCTGGTCCGCTTATATGTACATGCACATATTAGCGGATCTACAACAAAGTTAAATAAGCGGACCTACATTCTAACCTAAAAGCGAACCTGATCTCTAACACGACACTAAAGCAAACCTAGGAATGTTTACATAAGCGGACCTGTTTCTAACTAGCTTTTCTAGGTTTCCGTGCCATGTCTGATCTCTTCAACTCTAAGACTCGATGTAAGACGTAGTCGACAGACGTAAGTGCACCAACAGAAATACGCCAATTCTTGGGTTTGGCAGGTTAATATAGAAGGTTCATTAAAGGCTTCACAAAAATTGCGCAGCCACTTACACTACTGACACAGAAGGGTGTTACCTACCGTTGGGGTAGTACACAGGAGACTGCTTTTCAGCACTTAAAAGACAGGCTCTGCAGCACACCTATTCTTTCTTTGCCAGAGGGCACAGACGATTTCGTGGTTTATTGCGACGCATCCATTCAGGGCCTTGGATGTGTGTTAATGCAGCGGGACAAGGTTATTGCGTATGCTTCGCGCCAACTCAAGGTTCACGAACGGAATTACACTACACACGATTAGGAGCTGGGAGCTGTTGTTTTTACACTTAAGAAATGGTGACACTACCTGTACGGTACCAAGTGCACTATCTACACCGATCACAGGAGTCTCGAGCATATCTTCAAGCAGAAGGAATTGAACATGCGTCAACGTCGATGGGTTGAGCTACTTAATGATTACGAATGTGCCATCAAGTACCATCCGGGTAAAGCCAATGTGGTGGCTGACGCCCTCAGTCGAAAGGATACTACGCCTAGGCGCGTACGAGCACTACAGCTTACTATTCAGTCTGGTCTTCCTGCTCAGATACGAGATGCTTAGGTGGAAGCATTGAAACCAGAAAACGTCAGGGCTGAAGCCCTACGCGGCTCAAGGCAACGATTAGAACAGAAGGAAGACGGCGCCTATTATGTAACGGGGAGTATTTGGGTCCCATTATATGCCAACTTACGCGAGCCTGTAATGGACGAAGCACATAAGTCTCGCTACTCGGTACATCCAGGTTCGGATAAAATGTACCATGATCTCAGAACTACGTATTGGTGGCCTAGCATGAAAGCTCACATAGCAACATACGTTAGCAAGTGCTTGACTTGTGCGAGAGTCAAGTCGGAATACCAGAAACCATCAGGCCTACTTCAGCAACCCAAGATACCACAGTGGAAATGGGAGGAAATTTCCATGGATTTTGTTACTGGCCTGCCTAGATCTCAACATGGGAATGATACTATTTGGGTGGTCGTGGATCGACTCACTAAGTCTGCACACTTCTTGGCTATTAAGGAAACGGATAAGTTCTCCACTCTAGCAGACATATATCTCAAGGAAGTCGTCTCAAGGCACGGGGTGCCGACTTCTATTATCTCTGATCGTGATGCACGTTTTACCTCAGAACTGTGGCAAGCGATGCACAAATCTTTTGGCTCTCGATTAGACATGAGCACAACTTATCACCCTCAGACGGATGGGCAGTCTGAGCGCACGATTCAAACCCTAGAAGACATGCTTCGGGCATGTGTTATCGATTTCGGCAGCAGCTGGGAAAAACATCTCCCTTTGGTGGAGTTTTCGTATAATAACAGTTACCACACCAGCATTCAAGCCACTCCATTTGAGGCATTGTACGGACGTACATGCCGGTCACCTCTTTGTTGGGCAGAGGTGGGGGATAGTCAAATCACAGGTCCAGAAATGGTAGTTGACGCTACTGAACGGATTGCACAGATACGGCAACGAATGGCGGCAGCTCGTGACCGTCAGAAAAGTTATGCTGATAAGCGCAGGAAACCACTCGAATTCCAAGTTGGGGATCGAGTGCTACTCAAAGTCTCACCCTGGAAGGGTGTGGTTCGTTTTGGCAAACGGGGTAAACTTAATCCGCGGTATGTCGGACCGTTCGAAATCATATAAAGAATAGGCAAAGTGGCCTACAAACTAAACCTACCAGTAGAACTCGGTGCAGTTCATAACATTTTCCACGTGTCGAATCTGAAGAAGTGTCTGTCAGATGAGACCCTCATAGTTCCTTTGAAGGAGCTCACTATCGATGAACAGTTGCGATTCGTCGAGGAACCAGTCGAAATTACGGACCGGGATGTTAAGGTCCTCAAGCACACTAGAATACCACTTGTTCGAGTTCGTTGGAACTCCCGTCGTGGCCCAGAGTTCACCTGGGAACGCGAAGACCAAATGAAGCAAAAGTATCCCCAATTATTCGCAAACAGTACAACCACTACTGAGACTGAAGCTACCACGGAATTTCGGGCAGATCAACGGGGGGAGGATGTGACACCCCAGGAAAACCAGGAAAACCATGCAACTTAACTAGCTTCCTCAGTTAGTACGTACCAAATTTCGGGACGAAATTTCTTTCAACTTGGGGATAATGTGACAACTCGTATTTCAGAACCTATTTTTGTGTTTAATGTAACATATGTGAACTTTATGTGATTGTGTGATACGTGATTTTTAATGGAATATATATATGTTATATGTTGATATAATGTAATCGCACAACCCCAACTCGATCGCACAAGCCCATTCGGGCCATACTTCTTGTATCCAAAACCAAGGGCAGCCCAAGGGAGGGTTCGGCCCACTCTTTTATATGTATGCACATATCCAACTTAGGGGTTTACTTCTCATAACTTGCTAAACAAGAACACACACAAACCCTACTCTCTAGCTCTCTCTCTCTAAACCGATGGCCGCACTTCTCCCATCTCTCTCTAAGCTTTTGGGTTGGATCACTCTTGTTCTTTCTAACTGGTTAGTATTCTTATAATTGGTTATATCATTTCATGATTTATATTGTGATATGCTTGTTCTACATGAGGATTCATGAATGATATATGTTGATTTGACATAAAATCGGCTCACATGTACTGCATTATAGATCAATATAGGGTTGTTAATCATATGATGCTAATAATAATCTAGAATCGATTGCATGATTCATCGGCAGTAGACAAGTATATATGGGTTATTGTTTGGATTGATTATGTTAGCGTGCATGCTAGAGATCAAGATCATGAATTATGTTAATATACGTAACTGTTGGAATTGTTGCTTGTGTTTTGTCATGCTTAATCGGACGAGGGTTCATGAGAAATCGGTCGAGTTATGCTTGTTTGATCGATTTAGGAATTGGTTGGAAACTGTAATTGTGTTGATTGGTAAGTTGTAATTATGGAATTAGTCAATGATAGAGTAACTGATTGATGATTGATTTAAATCGGATAATGGAAACAATGTAACCGATTTGCTAAATTACGGGATCTCATAACTGATTGCATAAAGTTTCCAAACACACAAGTCGACCGCACAAGCTCATGGGATCGTACAAGGTCCACCCGTGATCGCACAAGGGATGGATCGCACAACACAGTCGCACAAGCTAGAGTGCAATGCATTAGAGCACATCGTACAAATCATCTATGCATGATCGCACAACATATTGTGGATCGCACAAGCCTGTGCCGGTCGCACAATAAGTTGGGCCACACACAAATGAGTAATCGGTTGATGTTACTGGGCCGGACAGCCCAAGACCCCATTCGCACAAGACTAATCAGTCGCACAAGACACCCGGATCGCACAAGATCCCTACTTGTTATTATTTGGGCCGAGTATGTTGTTGGACTGTTTATATTGTTGGGCCAGGTTTATGTTGGATCGCACAACATGTTGGGCTGGGTATTATTTGTGTTACTTTGATGAATCGCACAAGTTGGAATTGTTTCGTGACTGTTAACGTGTTTGCCATGGTCCATACGTGTTCGTAACTTGTTAGGCTATGTGTAAACATACGTGCATTACTTGAAACCAAAACCTGACTTGTGTGGTAACCATGCTAGGACGTGGTTGACCACTTATAACTCAAGTACCCTTTTCGTGTATCTACTGAGCAAACCAAGGTGAGTTCACACTCATACCGAGGCATGGGATTCCCGGTGGGTAGGGAATGGGATTGAAGGAATGGGATTGAACAATTACTTGTACTTACACTGTTACTAGACTATAGACCATAGTCCTTGGATGCGAAGGACCCATACGCAAAACCAACGTATACTCGTACTTATCACTGTCCTCAGGTTGCGAAGGACACTTACGTAAAACCTACGTAAATTAATACTTACTACTGCCTCGGGTTGTGAAGAGCACTTACGTAAAACCTACGTAAACCCCCGCGTACCACTGTCCTCGGGTTAAGAAGGACACTTACGTAAAACCTACGTAAACCCCGTACGTACTACCGTTCTCGGGTTAAGAAGAACGCTTATGGTTACCTCTAGTCTAGTACATACATACATGGGAAGCCCCCACTAAATGAACATACAGTTGACTTAGTTAATAGCGCATGGTGATGCAACGGACCTATTATTACGAACTTAATTACTGTGAACTCGCTCAACTAGTTGTTGACTCTCTGTTACATGCCTTGCAGGTCCTTAGGTACACATGGAGCTTGCACTGGGAGGCGCGGTCGTTGTGGACAAGGATCGTGAATGTTTTGCTAAACATTATGACATTTCATACTTATACTCATGTTTGGGTTTTCACAATTATGCTTCCGCTACACACTTGTTTATGTTTGGTTTAGAAAACACCTTTCGTGTTGATGAATGACTTTTACTATTTACTTATATGTTCAATATGATTGGTGGCTTGATCCTGGTCATGTCACGCCTCCATGCGGTGGTACTCCGCGTGTGGATTTTGGGGGTGTGACAGAACCAGCCACCTCGTGCGAGGTGACCAGTTCGTGCGACCTAGCCGGGTCGTGCGACCTAGACCAGATCGTATGGGTTGGTTGGTGTGACCTGGGCTTTCCTATAAATAGTGGGTCTTGGGATTTCATTTGTAACTTCTGATTCCGGTAGCGAAGCTCTGCCGAAGTGTCGCCAGCTCGTGTAACGTTGTGAAATCAGTACGGTCGACAGTTAATCTACTTCTAAGTGTATATCAAGCTGAATGAAGATAAAATCAGTGAATTCCGCCTCTGATTTGGTCTAGAACTCTTCTGATCGACTCATTTAGATCGATTCCCAGTCCGACAAAACAGACTAAAGGAGGAAATGAAGCAAAATATGTTCCTCCAAAACAAGATCAAACAAGCAAACGAAGTGTCATTCTGTTTCTAAAGATAAATCTAAACCTGTCTCGTTTGCATCTCAGGAACCACACAAGCCCTCAGGTGCTGCAAAGTCTGATGGATGTCAAGCAAAACCACATGTGAAACGACAAATATGTTACACGTGTGGAGTTGCTGGACACATTGCAAGAAATTGTCAGCATCGTCCTAATAAAATCAAAAAGGGAGAGCATCAAAAGGCTCCTAAAGGGAATGTCAAGCATCCAAAACAGGAAAAGACTTCAAAATCTAAACCTGTTAGGAAGCTTAACTCCAAAATGAAGCCTTCTGATGGAGATTGGAACAAAGCTAAACAAATGAAAATGAAATCAAACAATTGCATTCCAAACTCTAATTCGGTTTCGCCTAAGGCATCCAAGAATTTGGAGGGTTCTAAGCGAGTTTGGAAACCAAAGAATAATGTTCCAAACAACTCTCCTAAATCATCGCGCATCAATAATAAACCTATCTACTCTAAAGAAAAGTTGATTTGGATGCAAGTCACATATTTTAATGAACATGGTGTACCCACCACAACTATGGCTTGGGTACCAAAAGCTAACTAAACCCGCGTAATGTGCAGGAACGGCTATGGAGGGTTGTCATTCGACTTTGGGTCATTGACAGTGGCTGTTCCAGGCATATGACTAGTGATCTATCCCAACTTTCTGATCTTGAAGAATTTAATGGAGGATATGTTGCCTTTGCGGGTGGCGAGAAAGGAAAGATCACACAAAGAGGCATAGTCAAGAATGGTGATCTCTGTTTCAAAGATGTCAACTACGTTCCTGAGTTGAAGCACAGTCTGCTAAGTGTTGCTCAAATTTGCAACAACGGTTACTCTACTCATTTCACTAATAAACACTGTCTTATTCTAAAACCAAGAATGGTCATTCCTGATGAATGGATTTTGTTGAAATCTGAACGAAAAGGCAACGCTTATGTCATTGACATGAATAAGCCTCCCACTGAAGGTGTTGCCTATTTGTTTACCAAATCTCTAAGCACAATGCTATGCTGTGGCATCGTCATTTAGGACATTCTAACGTGAAAAATCTAAACCGTCTTGCAAAATTGGGGTTGGTAAGGGGTCTACCTGTAAAAGACTTCATAACTTTTAAAAAATGTGTTTCTTGTGCAAAGGGTAAACAACATCGAAAACCACACTTTCCCAAAACTGTAAACACCGTTAACAATGTGATGCAGCTTCTTCACATGGATCTTTTTGGTCCAGTGAATGTGCTCAGTCTGTCTGGAAAATCTTACTCTCTTGTAATTACTGATGATTATTCACGGTTTACTTAGTTTTTCTTCTTAGTTAACAAAAGTGAGACTGCAGAATTAATCAAGAGATTTATAATCTTTATGGAAAATCAGACTGGCAAGAAAGTGAAAGGGATTCGAAGCGACAATGGAACCGAATTCAAGAATGCTGAGTTGAATTTCTTTTATGCCGAGAGGGGAATCGCTCGAAAATACAGTGCTGCTAGAACTCCTCAGCAAAATGGAGTTGCTGAAAGAAGGAATAGAAGCCTGATTGAAGCATCTCGCACTATGCTCTGTGATTCGAAACTTCCAGTCTTCTTCTGGGAAGAGGCCATTAACACTGCGTGCTACGTCCAAAACAAAGTTTTTATTAACAAGGCACGCATGAAGATGCCTCGTGAAGTAATGTTTGGCGAGAAACCATATGTGGGGCACTTTAGAGCTTTCGATTGTCCATGTACTCTTTTGCATTTGGAATCCATACCAAAGTTTGACACTAGGGGAGATGAATGCTATTTCATTGGATATGCTGGGAAGGTTGCTCATGAAAACAAGACGACATACATAGTGTACAACAAGAAGACTAGACAAATCATTGAGTCTTATGATGTGCGGTGGCTCGAAGAGAATCAGACAGACGCCGGAAACGGGCCATTTACTCTTTATAATTATGCCAATCTATTCAAATCCTTTGATATTCTTGATGATCCTCCTATTACTCATGCAGGTACTTCTGGTACAACTAATGCTGTCTCTCGACCCTCAATTGTTCCACATAATGCTGAAGAAGAGGGGGATGTTGAATTTGAGGGGGATTCTACAGCTGTGGGGGATCACACACCTGCAGTCTCATCTTCAACATCTACATCAGAGATTCAAGTGGCTCCAGATTATACTGACATTCTTAGTGATGGAGGGGAGGGGTTGGACTCGTCTGATGAGGAGGACACGCCCATTGATCAAAGTGACATGTTTGATGATCCCATTCCTGAAGAGTTTGTCGCTGATGGTGTAGAAGAAGAGCAAGTCTCTGACCAAACTGAGTCTGTAGCAGTTGATCATTTATCGAACGTCTCTTCAACTGGAACTGCACCCGAAGTCGCTATTCCAACCAATGTCCAGCGTGATCATCCCATCGAAAATGTGATTGGACCAGTAGAGGTTGGAGTGTTGACTAGAAGTCACTCAGGAATTATCAACAATTGCTTATTTTCATGTTTCATCTCTCAAATCGAGCCAAAGACAACTAATGCGGCTCTTTTGGAACCTAGCTGGGTAGATGCGATGAAGAATGAGTTGAATCAGATTGAGAAACTAAAAGTATGGAGTTGGTTACTCTACCTGCTGGAAAGAAATCACTCGGAACCAGATGGGTCTATCGCAACAAAAGAGACGATAGTGGAATGATTATAAAAAACAAGGCAAGACTGGTCGTCCGAGGGTTTAGACAGATTGAAGGCCTTGACTATGATGAAGTGTATGCTCCCGTGGCTCGACTGGAGGCAATCAGAATTTTTCTGGCATATGCATCCTACATGAGTTTCGAGGTCTATCAAATGGATGTCAAGACGGCGTTTCTCTACGGCAAAGTTAAAGAAGAGATCTATGGGTCACAGCCATCGGGCTTCGTGAACAAACAATGTCCCCGTCATGTGTATAAGCTCGATAAGGCTTTATATGGGTTACACCAGGCTCCTCGTGCATGGTATGCTACTCTGACAGACCATCTACTTGCTCATGGATACACTCGGGGTGTGATAGATCAGACACTGTTCATTCGAAAAGTGGGAGAGGATCAAATCTTAGTGCAGATCTATGTGGACGACATCATCTTCAGATCCACTAGTGATGCATTGTGGAAGGAATTCGAAGAAGTGATGAAGAAGCAATTTGTAATGAGTGCGTTGGGAGAAATGGGTTTCTTTCTGGGTTTGTAGATTCGACAGGATTCCAAGAGGAATTCTCATTCATCAGGGAAAATATGTCGATGATGTTCTTGCTAAATTCAAACTTCAAGATGTCAAACCTGCAAACACTCCTATAGCAGAAAGACCAGTGATGACAGAAGATACGGAAGGGGAAGCTGTTGATGCTACACTGTATCGGTCAATGATTGGCTCGTTGATGTATTTGATAGCAAGTAGACCAGATATCATGTTTGCTATGTGTCAGTGTGCTCGCTATTAGGCTGCTCCTAAACTTTCTCATTTAAAAGTTGTTCAGAGAATCTTTCGATATCTTAAGGGCATGCCTCAGCTTAGACTTTTGTATCGAAAAGAGTCTCCATTTGATTTGTGTGCTTTTTCTAACAGCAATTTTGGAGGTACTGGTCAAGACATGAAGTCTACGTCAACTGGATGCCAGTTTCAGGGGGATCGCCTCATCTCCTGGCAATGCAAGAAGCAGCAAACTGTCTCTCTATCTGTAGGACCGGTTTTGGTGACCGTTCGATTGCGTAACGAATGTTTCACGTGCGGAATCCGTGAACGAACGTGACCGAACACACGATAACGTACTACTAACGTGATTTCATTGATAGATTTGACGATCCGGTACAAGAATTCACGTTTACACTACTTTCTCTCTCTACTTTCTCTCTCTAGAATCTTCTCTCCAAGTCTTCTCCAAAGTCTAACTCCAAATCTCTACCAAAACTAACTAAAACCATGACATAACACCCTATTTATATGGTCAAGGCAACTTAATGAACATTCACATTAATTACAAGTTTGCCACCTTGCCATTTCTAACTAAATAGACATTATGCACTTGATTACTTCCGGCTTTTCACTACGACTCGGATTGACGAAGGCGATAGACATGAAATGCATCAACAATCTCCCCCTTGGATATTGTCGTAGTCAATCTGTAGTGAAACTCGTAGCGACTTGACTTTCTATTTGAGAGACTCGAACGAAGATGTAGTCGACAGACAACTGCACTAACAAACTCCCCCTTGGATGTTGACGGAATCTTTAGTGAGAGTCTTGAAATACTCTTGCTCGAACAGAATCCCAGAGGATCTGTATTTACTTCAGAATCTTCAGGCTCCCCCTTTCGTCAAGCTTCCGTGCTTTTGGGATCGACACCTTGCTTTCCAGATACAAGCTCCTTTAGCGTTGAGCTCGTCTTCAGACTCCCCCTTAGACTCAGCTGTCGGGATCGTAGTCTGGCTTTTAGTATCAACAAATTCTGAAACCTACACATCTCAAACTCTCTATTACAAACCAATAAAGTTGTGATTCAACTTAATGAATCAACTAAACGTTTGAGAATTATCTAATACAATTTGAAACATTCCAAATTCTGATTCAACTTAATGAATCATCTTAAACATTTCAAACCAATTAACCAACCTGTCTGTTCATCATGTTTAGCCTTTGAGATTTTGAAAATCAGCTTTTCAACATCAGTTGTCGAAAATCTTTTTGGATTTTTCAAAATAAGAAACATGAATGCAAAGACAGAAATTAAATGCAGAAATGAAATATGTACAAACATATTTTTGTGAGTTTGTGCAAGAGGATCATATCAGTATTTGAGACACATCACATGCACCGTTAAGCTTATTTCGTTTTAAGTTCTAAACGATTCACGTTGATTGACGATATTGTTGTCCACTTAAGCTCAATCTAAAAAACTTTCGAAATGCTTACCGATACGTTTAAGGTATATTAATTATGCACTAAGTTCTTATGGACCCCACGATCTCAGCATATCCCCTCATCATGCAATACACTAACTCAAGTAATGCCTTTAAACTTTCATCAACTGTGATTTGTGCGAAAACAAAGCAGAATGTTTAAACATTAACAATCAGGTCGATACTTCCGTATACGCAGAGAAAGTCCAATGTTTAAACAAAATAAGAAAATAAAACAAGTTGAAGTTGTTTAGGCTTTAACCACCAGGTCGATACTCCCGTATACGCAGAGGAGGTCCAAAGCTTAAACGAAACACCAAAGAAAATAAAGCAGAACGTTTAGGCAACAACATCCAGGTCGATACTCCCGTATACGCAGAGGATGTCCGATGCTTAAACAAAATAAAGAAATCAAACAAGTTTAAATCTTTGCAAAATGAAATGCACAATCACAGCGACTTTTCAGCAAAGTAGTGAAAGTTCACAAACTTAACCAGTTTTATGTCTTTCGACAATCAGCGATTACTGAGCAGGCACACAGTCAAGAAGGACAAAACTAAGTACTATGCTTTCAACCATGTTTCCCACTAGAACTAGGCTTTTTCATTTATATTTGTATCGTTATCGCAAATCTACTAGTCTAGCTGAGCCTATCGTCACATCTTTAGTGAGACCGTTTATCACATTTTAGACTTTACATATCTTTAGCATGCTGTGATAGTCCACTGATTTACTATCATTTCCTCTTTTTCACAACAAAACTCATTTTTAAATTTTTCAATGTTTTTGACTTTTTCAAATTTTCTAATTTTTTAAATTTTTCTCCCCCTAAAATCAAAATATGTTTCAATTTTGATTTTCTGAGAAAATTTGAAACAAACTGTACAAAGTTGACAACTTGATGAGAATCACTTCAATTCTCCATCCACTTGGCGTAAACAATCAGAACTCCCCCTCACAACAAACTATTTTCCCATTGTGATTTCAAAACACTTAAGTTTGTTTTAATCAAAATGGTTTTTCCGGAAAATTAGTTTTGTGTGACATTTCATAAACTCGGGGTTTCATCACCTTGTTTTACAAATTACTACTTGTATGAAAGATGAATCAAGTACAACTTAATGTCCCTGATTTATCTTTTGAAAGACGAAAAATCACCAGAGTGAAATTTCTCAAGAAATGTGCCGATTCATGTTCCACGCTTACCAACCTGGGAACTCCGGCAAGTCAGGATTTTCAGTTAAAGAGATTCACCCAAGCCTGACGGTCCTTGGGTGTTTTGAACATACCTTTTTGAACCATAAAATTCTTTAACCCCTTTAACCTTTCCCTCAACCATCTTTCCAAAAATATTTTTCACTTTTCCATTAAAAGCCTTTTCGACATCAAATTCTTTCTTTTCAGAATAGAATTTATTCGAAATTTTCACTTTACCATCTTTTTGTTTAAAATTTTCAGTTCGCAATGGTGGAAAGTTTGTGTCATCCATTGGCGGAACTGAATTTTCACTTTTGAGCTCAACTTGTGGCTCTTCTGATTTTGACGAATCAGAATCATCGCCTGAAGGTGGCTTGTCTGACTTCGGCACGTCAGATTCATCGCCGACCATTTCCTTCTTCTTTTCCTCTTTCGTCCTCAGATTTGCATCTGACGAACTCGGTTTACTTGACTTTGTTGTCGAGTGAATCGATTCATCAGCACTCTTATTCGATCTGTCGGGTGAACCCGAGGACAAAATCTTCTCCAGATATTCTCTGGCCTTCTTCCTCTTCTTTCTCAGTTTGTCTTTTTGCCCTTGAGAAAGCTTCACTTTCTTTTCTTGAACTTTAGGTTCTTGGACCTTCTGTTCTTTGACATTCTGTTCTGAAACTCTCAGTTCCCTGGGCTTGACAGTGACTGGTTTCTTTGCCAATTTTTGAGAATTAACCCTCAATCTTTCACTTGATTTCCTTGGGCAATCTCTGGCAATATGTCCTTGGATTTGGCAATTATAGCATCTCCTCGTCTCAAATCTCTTTCTCTGGCAGTTAACAGCAATGTGTCCTTGATATCCACATTTGTAACACACTCTGTTATCATACCAATCACCATTATCATACCAAACGCTTAGATCAAAGCATTGTCTAGCGTGGTGATACTCCTTCCTCCTCTTGATTGTTGAATTTGGCTTTTGAGCACTGTGGTCTGACCTGCACCACTTATTACCAACAAATTTTGAGTTTTCGTTTTTCAATTTTTGTGATTTTTTATTGCGATTGGATGATTGATCTGATGAGCTTTTATTTTTGTTTTGAACAATTTTTGACTTTTTAACAATTTGTTTTTGTTCTACAATCTTCTTAACAGGTTCCTGCTTTGAGCATTCACCTATTTCAGTAGATTGCAAAACAGTATTTTTGAATTTTTCTTTTAATTCTAAAAACAATTTTTGTTTTTCAATTTTTGTATTTTCATCATCAGATTTCTCATCACAATCTTCAACTTTGACATTGTCAAAGTTTGTGACACAGTCACTTATTGAAATAGAATTGATTGGTTTTGGACAGGGAAAATTCAAACTGTCAGATTTAGTCACAAAACCTTTCAATTTCTTCTCGAGCTCATCAATTTTCTTCCTAGAATTCTCAGCTTCATTTTCAAACTGAGATATTTTACTGAGCTGAGAAGCAATTGTATTTTCATTCACAATTTTGTTTTTCTCAAAAATTGATTTTTCATTTTCTAAAATTTTTATTTGATTTTGAAATTCTGTTTCTTTTTCTTTCAAAACTTTGTTTTCCAGCTTTATCCAAGAAACATCTTTATTTTCACTTTTAATTTTTTCAAAATCTTTGTTTTCTAATAACAAACTCTCAATATTCTTCAAAAGTTTGTCATTTTCAGATTTCAGTTTTTCATAGTTCAAGCGCAACTCCAGAATCTGTTCATCATCAGCTTTCTTCTCAATCTTCAAAGTTTTGTTTTCCAATGTCAAACTCTCCATATCCTTTAAGAGTTTGGCATTGTCTGATTCAGATTTATCACATTTTGAACACTTCTCAGTCATCTTTACATCCTCAGCTTTCTTTTCATCCTTGATCGCTGAAATTTCTTTAACCTGCTCCTCTACATCTTGATCGATTTTCTCAGATTTTAATTTTGCTTCATTTCTAATCTTTTGAATTTCAATCTTCTCGATAAAATCACTCAAACTGTAATTGATAAAATCAGTTTTATTCTTCAGCATCATTAAGTATGTACCCCACTCATCGTACGGAAGAGCATCGCAAAGCTTATCAATCCATTCTTCGTTTGTTTTTACAATCTTCAAACGTCTCATCTCCAACACTAAATGACAATATCGTTCAATCAGCTGTTTCGTCGATTCACCATCGATACCTGAAAAATTATTGAACTTGTTCAGTGCAATATTAATTGCAAAATCCATTTTCGTTATCAAACGATTCACAAAAACGAATTCTCAATTAATAATGAAATTCGAATAACAAAGATCAACAAATCGAGTGAGGATTCTCTTGGGCGAGGATCCTATTCTTTGACAAACACTTTGGATTACCTGCAAACACACAAGTAAACAATCAGTTTAAACTGAACTGAAACCGTAAACCGTAAAAGTGTGAATGAACCAATCTAAGACTCGTTTTCGAAGATTTGTGAACCCGTTCCAATGAATGTGCACAGTTAATACAAATGCCCCTCAATTTTTTATAAACTAATAATGTGAAAAGCTGAAAACACTTGATTGGGCCTTTTGGGCGGTTTGGGCGGTTGAGTTGTGGATTCAAAGAGCTGCCATTGAGCCTCAAATAGAAGTGGGTTGGTGAAATTGTTTAAAGTTTGCGGTGTAAATGCAGTGAATTGGGCCGACACGTGTGATTGGGCAGTAGCACAAACGACAACTTAACAATCAACAACTATTAATTGGGTAACTGGGTGGGTTGGACGGTGCAAAATAGTCAACAACAACAGCACAACAACAACAAATGATTGTGGGCGGTGATATGTGTTGGGCTTTAAAGATTGGTTAAGCTTGCTTAATGGGGCGGTGGGATTAAAATTTGGACGGTGGCCACTGGATTAATGGGGCGGAGACTTGAATCCAATCAACAATTACACATAAGTGGGCTTCTCATAGGACCAAATTTTGACCTCTTATAAGTTCATCCCAGCATGATAACGATTGGCCTACTTGATTAACTTTTGGGCGGTGGGCTTATATGACTTTAATCAGACATCATAACCGACAATACCAATTTCAAAACACTTTCATTGGACCTCAACTCCAATGACAGACACCACTTAATGCTTCACACTTAATTCGACAACATGATCACATGCAGTTCTTATCACTCCAATTTACGAGAACGAACTGTTGAACTGACAATCTGCTATGATTCAGAACACATGTGGAGAAGATGACTAAAAAGCGGCTCTCATTCCTTTTGAGCGGACCAATACCTATGAGCGGTTCAAAGGTGACTTATGAGCGATTTACAATAAATCCAAATAAGCGATCCCAAACAATATCTGTTGAGCGGTTCAAGAGTTGTCATAAAAGCGGTTCACAACAACTGTTCGTATAAGCGATTCAATTCAATTGATTTCGAGCGATTCACACATGTAACTTTGAGCGGTTCCAGAACTAAAATACGAGCGGTTCCAGATGTTCGTAAAGGCGGTTCCAAAGCTGAAAGTTGACGCGATTTCGGACCGAAAATCTGCAATATCTCCAAAACTACATGGAATTTCGATCTGAAACTTTGTAGGGTTTCAATTCAATGTATTTTGCACAAGATACTTGAATTTCAGACGAATCAAACCGTGTTTACCCTTTCAATTTGACGAAAAACCGTAAAAAAATGTAAGAAATGAGTAGAAAGTGATGAAATCGAATAAATCGGATCTGAATCGGCTCTGAATCGGATGAAATCTGTACGAGAACTACGTGTTTGATCTTGCAATCGAGCTCCTAGCTCTGATACCACTTGTAGGACCGGTTTTGGTGACCGTTCGATTGCGTAACGAATGTTTCACGTGCGGAATCCGTGAACGAACGTGACCGAACACACGATAACGTACTACTAACGTGATTTCATTGATAGATTTGACGATCCGGTACAAGAATTCACGTTTACACTACTTTCTCTCTCTACTTTCTCTCTCTAGAATCTTCTCTCCAAGTCTTCTCCAAAGTCTAACTCCAAATCTCTACCAAAACTAACTAAAACCATGACATAACACCCTATTTATATGGTCAAGGCAACTTAATGAACATTCACATTAATTACAAGTTTGCCACCTTGCCATTTCTAACTAAATAGACATTATGCACTTGATTACTTCCGGCTTTTCACTACGACTCGGATTGACGAAGGCGATAGACATGAAATGCATCAACACTATCTATTGCAGAAGCGGAATACGTGGCCGCTTTAGCCTGCTGCTCATAGGTTATCTGGATTCAACACCAGCTGGTGGACTACGGTTTGAATTTTTCCCAAACTCCCATTTATTGTGACAATGATGTAGCTATCCAAATAGTGAAAAATCCGGTGTATTTTTGAAAAACCAAGCACATTGCCATAAAAATTCACTTTATTCATAATTCTTTCAACCAGGGTTTAATTAAAATGGAACAAATTCATACTGACGACAATGTCGCAGATATTTTTACAAAACCGGTTGATAAAGCACGTTTTCTTGCTCTTCTTGAACTTCTCAAAATGGTTGAATTCGAGGATTGACCACGGCCACACAAAAATATTTTCTTCATTTCTGTAAATTTGTTTCTTGAAATTGTGTTTCTTTCATTTGAATGTAGTCTCTTAGAAAAATGCAAAAACATTGAAAAATCAGAAAAATACAAAAACATTAAAAAATCAAAAAATACAAAAATAGTTCTTTGCTTTTGCCATGCCTTGGCTACAAACCGGGAAATGAAATAATTTCACTATGTGGATTAAGGCTGACTCATGTAAGACTAATATTGAAATGGTCTGACTCCAGAGTGATGTGCTGGTAGGCTTTATCCTGATGGCTGGACACTTTGACTGGTACTGTTAAGAACACTAATTTATGTTATGACCTCAGGAAAGATCGTTCACTTGGAATTAGAGCATAGCTATTTGAATGCGTGTGTGATGTCCCGATACACACAATTTGGTTCTAGTTCTGAAATCTTTTCTAAACAACTCGTGTATCTCCTCTGTTTTGTGTGAGCAAAGACCTAGAGGTGCTAGGCAATGCCGGCTTCTGTTTTGCATGAGCAAAGACCTAGCTGTACGTTGTCTCTTTGTGGATAAGAAACCCAAAAATAAAAACCTATATCAAACAGACAAAATCTCATTTGATTTATATATTATATCCATCTCCGCTGATCCATCCTGTTCTTTTCTCAACCCAGTCCAGTCAAGGTTTCAGAACTCTAGAATGGGCTTGTGAAATATGTGGTAGGGAAACTACTCGTATGATAGCCTGTTGAAATCTAAAATTCCGGGATTTAATCGTGATTAATTTGTGTGCGCTCATATTAATTAAAATGGAAAACATGATAAATAAGTTGCAGTCCGTTAGTTGATAAAAGCCTAGGGAGATAAGTTTAAGAGGAAAAACATACTGGCAATCGCTCGGATTGAGTAAATATTTAGTCATTATTTTAAATTAAATTTTATAAAAACTTGTGGCCGTGTTGTCATGAATCGAGGGAGACCGAATTTTCATAAAATATCCTTTACACAAAGATTTTAAAAGGTATTTTATCCTCGGGATCTGAATTAGGCCCACCGTAAACTTGATGGGCCCCACGAAATCTAAACACTTTTCAAAATCTCAAATCGGTAAATAAAAAGGTAAGCAAAATGACGGCTGGGCCCACCGCAGACTTGGTGGGCCCCCTTGGTTGAAAATTTTGATTAGTTAGGGTATTATGGACTTGTGCGTTTGAGAGACTTTTCATATCTTTGATTTTGAAAACTATTTTCTCTCAAAATCCTTCCAATCTCCGATCGCACAAGTTCATGGTCTATTCTTCATCATCTGCAATCATGGCTAGTGATAAAGGGAAATCAAAAGGTCAGTTCTTCTACTTAAATCTTTCTTGAATCTGTGTATGTTGATCGTTTCTGAAAGGTGAGAAACTAGGTTTGCTTAGATTATTGATTGAATGATGACAAGGTTTGTTAAAAGGGTTTTGATGATAAAATCAAAGAAAAATTAGGGTTTATGATGTGTTATTATACTGATTTCGACTTAAAAAGGTTTAAAACCCTAAGATTCAGCTGGAAAAAGGTGTTTTGAAACCCTAGTTAGTCACCGGAATATTCAGTTCTCGCCGGAGAAGATGACCGGAGTCGACGAGTGAACTTCACGCGCCGTCAGGGTGAATCGCACAAGCTGGGGATGGACAGTTTTGCCCCTGAGATTTTGTGTGAAAAGACTGTGTTGCCCTTGTCTTTAAATATCTTGTGCGATTGAAAGTTTGTTTGACTTCCGTTGACTGAATCTTGTGCGTTTGACCTGAGTTGACCAGGTCTTATGCGTTTGACCCTTGTTGACCCGTCTTGTGCGATTGGCTTTGTGTGTTTTATTACAAAATTGCCATCGCACAAGATCTACCTAATCGCACAAGAGACTCTCAATCGCACAAGGTATTATTTATTGGGCCTGATCCAGTCATTTTCGGCCATGTTTACACAGTGAGTCTGTTAACTGTTTATATTATAATTTTTGTGAATTCTTTTAAACAAAACGTATCTGTGTGTTTTATTTTGAAGGATTCTAAAATTATAATATTTCAATTGACTTAGTTTGACCAAGTTTACGGTCAAACTCGGAAATCTTTAAGATTAACATATGTGTGTCCGCATTGATATGTTTTCTTTTATGCAGATACAGGAAAGAAAGCAAAAGGTCCACATGTTCCAGCATGGGAAAGACGATGAACATTGCTTGCTATTTGTCAGATCCTCCAAAGGGATTCGAGACGTACAAGTCATTGATTGTGGGCCTAAACACTTGCAGATTAGCACATTCTCTTCGGGAGAATCCAGTCATTCGTGAAGACTGGATCAAAGATTTTTGGGATAACTCATCGGCGAAGAAAGGTGACTTGGTGATCAAGTCAAAGGTTCAGGGTACAGAAGTTTCAGTCAGTGAACAAGATATACGTGATGTGTTGCTATTCGGAGATGCAGCTGATGATCCAACAATGTATTCAAAGGAAAAGGTCATGGATATTTTGGTCAAAATGAGCTATGAGGGAGCGACTCCTCCTCCCACAATCAAGAAGTTGTTGCATCCATACTGGAGACTTCTAGCTCATATTTATCTGGTATGCATTAGTGGGAACAAGAGTGGTCTTGACAAACTGACATTGAAGCAAACTTCTGCAAGGGTTTCGGTGGTTGAAGGATGGAAGTATAACTACTCAAAAAGTGTCTTTGATGATATGTTTGCAAATGTGAAGACATTGAATGAGAAGTACTGGTACAAGTTCCCAAGATTTATACAGATGATCTTGAAAAGAAGTATCCTAAGTTGCCAGTTACTGTGAAAACCTATGATGCCAAGATGATGAATCACTTAGTATTTACGTGGATAAACTAAAGGTCAAGAGATAATGTTGGGATCAAGTATGAAAACAAGCGTGCAATTTAGAAAAATTTGGAATTTTTGCTGAGATTTAAGAAGCAGCACCACTCAGATAAATGCTATTGTGGCTGAAGAGCATGATGTAGAGATAATTGAAGCTCCTGTTAGTGTTCAAGATCCGAGTGAGAACGTAGACTTGACTGGTATTAAAAGTGAGGAAGATGTTGGAGATGACAGTATGATTGATGATGAAGATGAATATGAACGTGTTTATGAAAGTGAAACAGAGACAGAGATCATGGCTGAAGGCCTTACAGCAGAAACTGAAGAGATCAGTGAACCAGTTCACGTGAGCCCTCCTCATGATGAACATGTGTCTACAACTGAAGTAGTTGCTGTTGATCATTCTTTAGAAGAACCTACCGCTGATCTTCCTCCTAGGAAACGAACCAGAAGGGATCCTAGGCTCAGTGGTGAGGTAAACATTCAAACAACCTCAGAGACATCTGACCCTAGTGGCACGTTACAACCGAAGATCAACTATACACCATAAGAACTCAATCCCAAGATAGTTGATTTTATTTTGAATGAAAGATCAGCAATGTATATGCCTGCTCCTAAACTAGGTGAGGGTTCAAGCAGTGGCCCCTCTGAAGCTGATGTGATTAGAGCTACTAAGTTACTACAAGTTGTTGATGTTCTAGTTGAAGCAGCAGCTAAGTTAAAACAAGTTGAAACTCCTGAAACTGCTGCAACTGCTGATAGTTCCGACAGTGAAGATCTTTTTGAAGAGAATGAGACAACAATCTTGATGCGGAGAATTTCTACTCTTAAAGAAGACAATATATTCAAGGATGCTCAAATTGCCAGTCTAATGGAGGAATTGGTGGTTAAGAATCAAAAGATCAATGAATTGGAAACCAACCTGGGAGCTCTTAGTGCTATTGTGATGGATATGAAGCAGAAACTGGAAGTAAAATTTCCTACGGAGTTTGCTGATCCACCAAAGGAGTCTACTACTGAAGAAAGAGAGAGAGCAGCAGAGAAAAGAGCATGAAGATGCAATGAACAGGTACTATGAAAGCGCTCCTCGTACAGTGAATCAGAAGCCAAGAAAGAGAATGGTAGTTATGAGGAATGTAGGAGCTGAACGGAACTTACAGTTTGGTGATAAACTTGATAGATATGTGATCACCACTGAAAAGAGCAAGAAGGGTAATAGATCGGGTATTAAAAGCTGGGTATACAACGATGAGAAAGAAATGTTTATCGTGCTGAAGAAGAATAATGAGGTGGAGTATTATAAGAATTCTGAAGATTTCAACTCCTGGACTCCGGTTGATTTAAGAGAATTGAGCAATGCTGGATTTCATGATCAGGTCAAGAATCCAAATTGCAAAATTGGAGTTAATTTCTACAACAGGCTGCAGCAACAGGCTCGAGTCAATTTCAGGGATATGAAATGAGCCGAGTATACTATTGAAGAAGATGCTGATGTGTTGGATCCTGCTACAGGAAAGCCTTACAAGATTGTGAAGTGGCCTGCAACTAAACAGATGAATACAGTGTCACTAATGAAGGAACTTCCTGATTATTCTCTTAAGAACTTTCAATTTTGGATGTATGATCCGATTTCTAGTCAAGCAGTGATTGTATGTGATGATGCTGAGTATAGGTTCATTGATACTCGAGACTTGATGTGTTTTGGTGAAAAGGACATCAATCCTTAGCAAAATCAAAAATTCAGAGTGATCCTCAGTACGAGGTGTGTGCCAAGAGTTGGATTGGAGCTAGGGCCCAGATTATGAATTTCAAGTTTTGGTCAAGGCAGCGTATGAGAGTTGAGACACAGTTGTTTGGTCCATATGTGGGAAGGAATATACCGATCTTGCCTGAGCTACAAAGGAAACAAAAAGAACAAGCCAAGAAGCAAAAGAGGAGGCAGCAGTGAAGCTGAAGACACCAAGCCAACACAAACCTAGGGGGATATTGTAAGGGTATTAACTAGGGTAGGTTTGCGTCTGTCTTGGGTTATTGTGTTTGTTTTGGGTTCGAACTATATAGTGGGCTTGTATGGTTGTTTTGGTGTCAATGTGGTATGGGCTTGGCCCAATGTAAAAGGATCACCTATGTGTGTATAAATAGGGGAGTCCTTAGTCTTATTTGGTTGTTGATTCTCATTAAAACTTTTGCTTTTGTGTGACCAAGGATACCAGAAGATTCATAGTAATCTTGTGTTCTTGTGTGCTTGAATCAATACAATTGCTTTTGATCTTCTACATCTTACTCGTATTTCCGCTACTAGTTTGGTGTTTGATATCCGATTGTAGTGTTCCTGGACTTACAACCTTGTCGGTGATGCCGCCACGGGTAACGTGATCTTGCACGATTTGTACTCCCCCGCTCAAAAAGAGGAGGAGTAGAATCATTTTAAGACTGAAGCTGCTGCCACCATGGAGTATATTAGAGTAGCTTAGGAACGCCTGGCTAAGGAGAAAGCCGACTTTGAGGCGTATAAGAGGACTGAGGCTGCTGCCACCATGGAGAATATTAGAGCAGCTTAGGAACGCATGGCTATGGAGAAAGGCGACTTTGAGATGTATAAGAGGACCGAGCAGTGGGCTGCAGTCGCTGCCAACAAACAGGTTTGGTCCTTAACCCAACTCTTATCACAGGAGCACGAGCTCTGGAACGAAGCTTGCGCGTGTTATAATGATAAATTTTACTGTCTTCGCCAGGAAATCGTAAACCTGAAGGCGGCAATGAAGGAAACGTTGCGGTTGCGACAATGAAGGAAGCCATTATTGTGCGCACAACTACAGTGCAGGCAATGGAGGAATCCAACCTTGCGCGTAAAAGAATAGAGGTAAGTAATATACCTTATCTTTCTTTGTTATATTAACTTGAAGGTTCCTTCTCATGTTGCATCTTGTCTTTAAACAGGAGAGCGCGCGTAAGGACCTGCAGGCCAAGGACGTGGCTTTGTCAGAGGTTAATTATTGATGCATTCGTCTGTCGTCTTCGTCTTGTATCGAGTCTTGTACTGTACTAATTAGATCAGGGCATGAAAAACGAGATAGTGGATTTTAGGGTGATTCCGCTTGAAATGTCACCTAAACAGTTTCAAGCGAAATCACATATATACTGATTCCGCTCGAAGTGTTAAATGCTGATTTCGCTTGAATGCTTATGTTGTTATTCCGCTTGAAATGCATGTGGCATGTTCAAGCGAAATCTGTTCCCTATATATAGGGGTGTCTCGAGCGAAATCAGATAACTTTTCATTCCGGTTTGCAACGAAGTGCTGCCGAAGTGTCGAATCGCTGTAAACGTCATATTATCAATCAAACGATAGTTAAAAGTGTAATACTCGCTGAATTGACCTCAATTTCTTTGTTTCCGTCTCTGAAACTGAGATAAACTCTTCTGATCGACTCGTTCAGGTCTGAAAACGATCCTACAAGTGATATCAGAGCTCAGGAAGAAGAGTTCTATACAATTCAGCTGCATTTTCTGATTTCTACACCTTCTTTTCAAATAAACATCATTTTACGGTTAAAATTGGCTCAAATTTTATCAGTACACTCGGAATTATGATTTAACAAATCCTTAAAAGTTTCATGCTAAAATTCGAACTAAAATTGAGTATTTCTGTAATTCCGCTTGAAAACCATCGCGTGAATGATGACGTCACAGTGATTCCGCTTGAGTTGTGGTGCTTATTCCACTTTAGATAGGTTATTCCGTTTGAAGTTGTTGGTTGATTCCGCTCCAAAGTTACTTGGTGATTCCGCTTGGAAATACACTTTTGATTTCGCTTCAAATTGTGTTTTCGTTTGAACATTGATTAACTGATTCCGCTTGAATCAGTGTTTAGTGATTTCGCTTGAACAATTATTGTTTGAAGTGTGGTTATTTCGCTTGAAAGACAGTCTTGAAAATTTCTTGAAATCTGAACCATGGACGAAGATTTTTATGACGCATTCGCTACCCCGGTTACCCCAATCACTATTGCTCAGAACACGATGTTGGAAAACGAAGTAGGGACTATGCAAAAGCCGCCTAAGCTAATGAATATCGAGGAGTATAAGGGTTGGGAAGGTCGATTTGAGAACTGGGTACAAGCAAATTATCTAGATGCTTGGGAATGTGTGGAGACAAAGTATGTGAGACCGACAAATGATGATGAAGAGGTGATTGCTATTAAAGATCTGAGTGCTGAAAACAGAAAGAAATATAAAGATGAGAAAATGATGCTAAGTCTACTACAACAAGCAGTGAAGGAAGATATTTTGGTCTTGTTGCAACATAACGGAAGTTCTTATTCGATTTGGAAAGCGTTAAGATCAAAGTTTGTTGGTAGTTAGGAAATGATTAAAAACAATAAATCGCTTTTAAAGAAAGAGTTTGATTTATTTCGAGGATTGAAAAATGAGAGCACATAGCAGATTATTGAAAGATATTGCAATCTTTTAGCCAACATGAGGAGGTTAAGCATTGAAAAAGATAATGAAGAATTGATTGAAAAACTTGCTAATGCGTTGCCACACGAGACTTGGGGCACTTATCTCATGATGCTAAGGAACAAGAAAGGGTTCAGTAATCTGACATTTAGCAAATTTAGTGAAAAGATTGAAGCTCAAGAGATGGAACAGAGAAAGATCTCCAGGATGAAAGACTTCGATGGTGAACAAGACATCGGGCTTTACTACAAAGCAGGATTAAATGACAAAACTACAAATTTTTCTCCAAATGTTGAAACTGCTTACAATGCAAAGAATTCATCCGGAAGTTCTTCAACAGGATCAAGCAGCAAAACAAGTTTCTCATCCTATTCTTCATTTGATCCAAACTTGACAGTGACAAAGAGTGGTAGAAAGCTACAATGCAACATTGTTCTGAATCTGGAAAATGATCAAGATTATACTGAAGAAGTTGCAAAGAGCCACATATCTTTGTTAGGAGCTGTTTTATAATCATATGGAAGTTTTGTTGCAGGTCGAATCGGGAATCCAATGCTGACTAAAGAGGATTAGGGTCAGATCGATGCTGAAGAGATGGAATTAATGGATTTAAAATGGTGTTTTGCTAGTGTGTTGAGGAGACCTGAGAAATTCAAGCATATCACGGGACGAGATGATTTCCGTGATGCGTGTGTTTCTACTTTAGGATTTGATAAATCTAAAGTTATTTGTTTTCGTTGCAGGCAAAAAGGACACTTCAAGAGAGAGTGCAAGAACCGCGAAGCAAGTGGAGCTCAAAATCCGTTCAACAATGACAATGATTACTATCGTAAAGCAATCTATCATCAAGTTTCTCAATCATCAAGTCAACAAGAACCACAGGTTGCTCATGGGAGGAAAGTGATTGAAGATTCTTCAAAAAGAGCATGCTTGGTGGATCACGATGAGAAAAAATCATCAACAAATTTCAATTGGGATAAGTATATTTCAGCTGATGGCAAAGCATTGGTAATAGATGAAGATGATGAGAAGATGCCTGATGGTTTTACCTGGCAAAACTTCAGCTGGGATGACTATTGTCCAGACAAAGAAGTATTAAAAGCTCACTCGGCGTTTGTTGCTCGAATAAAAGAAGATAGTGATGATGATGTAAATGAGTATTATGCTAAACAAATGAGAGATCATTTGAAGATGATGGCTGAAAGTGATAGTGAAGACGAGAAAGCGAAGAAGAAAAAGAAAAAGGCAAAGACAC
Organism: Helianthus annuus; assembly: GCF_002127325.2. NCBI lineage: Eukaryota > Viridiplantae > Streptophyta > Magnoliopsida > Asterales > Asteraceae > Helianthus > Helianthus annuus. Next base: position 86,471,918 of record NC_035446.2, on the reverse strand, counting down.
CGGTGAGTAGTGACGATGAGGCTATACCGGTAGTGAGACAAAGAGTGAAAGAAGTTCCAAAGTTCAAAATTGATGAAAAACTGATGCTAGTGAAATGAAAGTGAACTGTGAAACTTGTGTGATCTTGAAAAAGAAAAACAGTGAAATGCTTAACAAAATGAATAGATTGAAGGAATCTTATGATGTTCTGAACAAAGCAATGAACATGTATAATGACACAAGTGAAGAGCAGGCTACCGCAATGAAGACACTTCAATGAGCATTCATGATCAAACAGAAAATTGTGAACAACTATATCGAGAAATGTTCTGCTTTAGAACAAAAGCTAGAGTTACAAAGAATTGAAACTGAAAGGGTTAATCGTTTGTTGAAAAGTTACTCATGTACTTCTTATGTCATTGACATGATTTATCCAACTGTTGAAGGCATGAAGGCATTCGAAGAAGATGATGTAACTGAGGAGCAAAAGACAACTGATGAAAAGACTCCAGAGAAAAAGACTGAAAAGAAGAATGACACAAAGAAAAAAACTAACAAGAAAAATTCTGTTAAGAAACAAGATGCAGTTACAACAAGTGTCCACCCCCGCTGGAAAATGGATATTTGCCCAGAAATCCAAATTCTGAAAGAGTCCAAAAGGCTACAAACTTACAGTGGGAGTCAGAGTCATCAGTAAATTTGCCAGAAAGTATTGATGTCACGTTTACATCATCTGACACTGATCAACAATCTCAATTGATGAAGAAAGTGGTGGATCATGTGTTAGATAACGATGAAACTGGGGAGTCAAAGTTGCAGTCGATGTCAGAGTCAAAGTCTGAGTCTAGCACTCCGAGTAAAACAGAAAAACAGGGCAAAAGAGTTTATAGTAATGGATTCCTGTTATCAAAATCTAATTTGGATGATGAGACATTTAAAGTTGCATATACTTTGAATGATTCAGACAAATTATATTCTGATGAGGAATTTCCAATAAGAGGTGTCAAAACTGAAATGATAAACCAGGTTTTCAAACTAACAGAAATCAATATTTCTGAAAAAAAAGATTTAAATCTTACTGATAAACCTAAAAAATACACCTCAAGAGTTCAGCAAAGATTAAACAAGAAAAAATGTTACAGTTCTGGTTCTGGTTTTCAAAAGAAATCAAACTATAACGGTAATTTCAAAAAGAAAGGTTTAGGTTTTAATCCAACAGAAAAACAGAAAAATGAAAAATATGTTTGAGATTTTAAATAAAAAATGACATTTGTTTCAGGTACATCTTCGGAAGAAGAGAAAGAAAAATGTTCAGAAAGCAGTCAAACAGAGAGTTCCTTGCAAAGAAGCAAGAAGCAATGAAGTTTGCTGAACAAAAGAAAGAAACGAGAACCTGTTTCCAATGCAACTCTGTTGAACATATTGCCAGAGATTGTTCTAAGGCGATAACACCAAAAGAGGGAGTATCTCGTAAACTGAAGAACAAAGTTGTTGAGTTTGAACCACCAATTAACAGAACAAAACTATTCAAAAATTCTACATTTGAAATTGGTGAATGTTCAAACAGGTTTTACAAGAAGAGAGCTAAATCTGACAACCAGAAATGGGTTGTTAAGAAGGTTGTTGATAGTTCTAGCGATGATTCTGATAGATCAAAATCAGAGGAGCTATCTTCTGGCGATGAATCTGATTCCACAAAATCAGAGGAGCCACAGGTTGAGGTAAAAGGTGAAAAGTCAGTAACTCAGATGGATGATGAAAATTTTCCACCATTGAGTGCCGAAAATTTTAAGAAGAAAATTGGCAAAACTGAAATTTCAAACCAATTTTATTCTGATAAGCAGGTTTTTGATGTAGAAAGGGCCTTTAACCCCAAAGTAAAACACATCTTTGGAAAAATGATTGATCGAAAAGTCAAAGGGGTTAAAGAGTTCTATGAGAAGAAGAGGGGGGGTAAGAAACCGAGTGTTGATTACTCGGTAACACCCAAGGCTGGTCAGGCTTGGGTGGATATTTTCTTTGAATAGAAAAACCTGACTTGCCAGAGTTCCCAGGTTGATAAGCGTGGAACATGAATCGACATCATTCTTTATATTTGATTGTGTTTTGCGTACAAGTGGTACAAAGGTTTGTTCTGAAAAAGAAGATTAGTCAAGGTCATTAATTTGAACTTGATGATATCTCATACAAGTGGTTGAAGACAATATGATGAACCACATCCCCATCCCTACAAATGGTAAAATCAACAAAACTTATTTTCCGGAAAAACCATTTTGATTAAAACAAACTTAAGTGTTTTGAAATCTTAAATGGAAAAATAGTTTGTTGATAGGGGGAGTTCTGATTGTTTACGCTTAGTGAATGGCAAATTGATGCGATTTGATATCGGTTGTCAATTTCTGTACAATTTGTTTTCAAATTTCTTTATGTGTTTGCATTTTACGGGGAGTAGAAAATTTTAGAAAATCCAAAAACATTAGAAAATTTGAAAAAAATCCAAAAACATGATAAAATAAAAAATGAGTTTTGTTGAGGAAAAGAGGAAATGATAGTACATCAGTGGACTGTCACAACATGCTAAAGATTTGGAAAGTAAAAATGTGATAAACAATCTCACTGATGATATGCCAGTAGGTTTTTGCACATTTAGTAAATTGTTACGAGATATAAACCTAAATTTCAAACTTGCTTATATCGTGGGGAACAACTTCTTGGATATATGGGTAACCCCTGAAATCTTGTTTGAAAGGTCCCTCTTTCTGAAATACTAGGTCTTTATACTCAGTGATATCTGGGGTATTATCCCGGGACTTCTACTGAATGGAAATTTTGACCTAGTCCCCGTATAATACTTTCTGCAAAAGCTTGAAACATAGCACAGCCCTCAGCAAGTTGATGAAACAATAAAATTGATAATCATTGCTGTTGAAGAAAAGATCCTCTAAAGGGGACACACCTAAAGTCGAGCCGTCATCTCTCTGCTGAACGGAAGTTCTGACCTGAGCTCTCACGGTTTCGCATCTAACCCCTTTACAGATATCATTTGTGGTATACTCACCTGTAAGACTGAATATTGGGATCTGGATACAGGAGTATATTCAAGTGGTGGGACACGCGAATAAGTTTAAGTTCTTAAGTGTAGGATCGTTTGCTGACCCGAATGAGTCGTTCAGAGGCTTTCTCCTTGGTTTCAGGTGCGGAATAACAAGAAACCAAGGTAGAAACAACAGGCAAATCACTTTAACTTCTTGTTTTACTGCATTCGTCTGTCGTCTTCGTCTTGTATCGAGTCTTGTACTGTACTAATTAGATCAGGGCACGAAAAACGAGATAGTGGATTTTAGGGTGATTCCGCTTGAAATGTCACCTGGACAGTTTCAAGCGAAATCACATATATACTGATTCCGCTCGAAGTGTTAAATGTTGATTTCGCTTGAATGCTTATGTTGTTATTCCGCTTGAAATTCATATGGCATGTTCAAGCGGAATCTGTTCCTTATATATAGGGGTGTCTCGAGCGAAATCAGATAACTGTTTATTCCGGTTTCCAACGAAGTGCTGCCGAAGTGTCGAATCGCTGAAAACGTCATTATTATCAATCAAACGACAGTTTAAAGTGTAATACTTGCTGAATTGACCTCAGTTTCTTAGTTTCCGCCTCTGAAACTGAGATAAACTCTGTAGGATCGTTAGACGACCTGATGAGTCAATCAGAAGAGTGCTCAGACTGAATCAGAGGCGAAATTCATTGATTCAGTCTTTGTTTAGCTTGATTTCACTAATTTGTCTCTGTTTATTGCTCTTTATAACAAGTTACAAGCTCTGGAGACGATTTGGCAGGGCTTCGCCGTTACACAACCTCACTACAACCGCTACATAGTTCCGCTTGAATGACCCTATATATAGGCAAGTAGGTTTCGCTTATACGTACATGTACGTATAAGCCGAACTACATCATTACCTTATAAGCGGAACCATTCCAATGACACACAAGCGAAACTACCCTATGACACATAAGCGGAACCATGTCTAAAACATGATTTCTCGATTTCCATGCATGATACAAACAGCCCTAGCCTAAGACTCGAACTAAGATGTAGTCGACAGACAACTACAATAACAGACTCCCCCTTGAATGTTGACGGAATCTTCAGTGAGAATCTTCAAACATGACAGCTCTTCACTCTTAATCGGTCTTCTTCAGGAACTCTTCCTGGAATTATGTACCCAGATCTTTCTCTGGCTCTAACTTTCATCAGACTCCCCCTACCATCATGCTGGGATCACCGTCTGGAATTCGTTATCACCATTGAAATCAACTCCTGGCTTTATCAGTTTAAACTTCTTCTTAGGTCCGTAGCAACAGGATCAGAAACCTGCACAACTCAAACACTCTATCACAAAACAAACACAATTGTGATTCAACTTAATGAATCACCTAATCATTCGAGAATTTTTCACATTTAACAATTTATTAACTTTTAAACTTTCCAAAATCTGATTAAACATTTCCAACCAATTTAACCAAACCTCTATTCATCATGTTTAGCCTTTGAGATCTTGAATATCAGCTCTCCAACATCAGTTGTCGAAAATCTTTTTGAATTTTCAAAATATGAAACATAAATGCAAAAATTAAATGCAGAAATGAAATATATACAAACATATTTTTTAAGAGTTCGTGCAAGAGGATCATATCAGCTGATGACTAGACACTAGCACCGTTAAGCTGTTAATTCATTTTAAGCTTTTAAACAATTCGCATAGATTGCCGATATTCTGAGCCACTTAAATTCTCTCAAAATGTTCAACCTGTTCAGGATACAGAATTAGTGTTTTAGAACTTAAACATTTACATGTGTCCCACCTCAGTATATACTCCCGTATCCAGACCCCAGTATTCAGTCTTACAGGTGAGTATACCACAAATGATATCTTTAAAGGGGTAGGTGCGAGGGCCGTGAGAGCTCAGGTCGGTACTTCCGTATACGCAGAGAGATGACGGCTTCGACTTTAAGGTGTGTCCCCTTTAGAGGATCTTTTATTTACAATAGCAGCGACTATCAATTTTATTGTTTCATCAGCATGCTGAGGGTGAGCTTCTATTTCAAAGCTTTTTGCAGAAAGTATTATCCGGGGACTAGGTCAGTATTTCCAAACAGCAGAAGTCCCGGGATAATACCCCAGATATCACTGAGCATAAAGACCTAGTATCTCAGAATATGGGACCCTTCAAACAGGATTTCAGGGGTTACCTATATATCCTGGAGGTGTTCCCCACGTAGACGCAAGTGAAATTTATGTTTATATCCCAAACTGATCTACTAATTTTGAGAAAACCTACCAACACATCTTTAGCGAGACTGCTTAATTGCATTTATACATTACAAATCTTTAGCATAATGTGCCAGTCTAGCTGATGTACTATCATTTCCCCTATTCGCACTAAAACTCATTTTTAATTTTTCAATGTTTTTGAGATTTTCAAATTTTCTATTTTTTTTTTAAATTTTACTCCCCCTAAAATCAAAATATGTTTCAATTTTGATTTTCTGGGAAAATTTGAAACAAGCTGTACAAAGTTTAACAACATGATATCGAATCGCTTCAATTCGCCATCCACTTGGCGTAAACAATCAAAACTCCCCCTCATAACAAACTATTTTCCCATTATGATCTCAAAACACTTAAGTTTATTTTAATCAAAATGGTTCGGGGTTGTCTCATCATCTTGTTTTATTCATCCACATGACAAATTTTACATTTTCATTTTTACCATAAACCATTTGTAGAAAATCAAGTACAACTTAATGTCCCTGATTTACCACATGTAAGGCGAAAAATCACCAGAGTGAAATTTCTCAAGAAATGTGTCGATTCATGTTCCACGCTTACCAACCTGGGAACTCCGGCAACTCAGGTTTTTCTTATTTAAACAGATTCACCCAAGCCTGACGGTCCTTGGGTGATTTGGAATTCTTGTTTAACAATGGTGGAAAATTTGCATCATCCATTGTTAAACCTGAATTCTCCTTTTTTACCTCAACACCAGGCTCCTCTGGTTTTGACAGACCAGAATCATTGCCTGCACATGGCTTGTCTGATTTTGACAAATCAGATTCTTCGCCTGAAGGTGGCTTGTCTGACTTTGACATGTCAGATTCATCGCCGACCATTTTCTTCTACTTCTTTTCTTCTTTCGTCCTCAGATTTGTATCTGGTGAATTCGTCTTGCTTGACTTAACCATCGAGGGAGTCGATTCATCAGAACTCTTATTCGATCTGTTTGGTGAACCCGAGGACAAAATCTTCTCAAGATACTCTCTCGCCTTCTTCCTCTTTTTCCTCAGTCTGTCTTTCTGCCCCTGTGAAAGTTTAACTTTCTTTTCTTGAATTGTCTGTTCTTGAACTTTAGGTTTTAGAACCTTCTGTTCATGGAGCTTGACTTTGACTGGAATCTTTGCCAATTTCTGAGACTTAGCCCTCAATCTGTCATTCGATCTCCTTGGGCAATCTCTGGCAATATGACCTTTGATTTGACAGTTAAAACATCTTCTTGTCTCAAAATTCCTTCTCTGGCAGTTAACAGCAATGTGTCCTTGATAATCGCATCAGTAACACACTCTGTTATCGTACCATGTACCACCTTTACACCAAACGCTCAGATCATAGCATTGTCTGGCTTGGTGATATTCCTTCCTCATGTGTTGCTGGATTTGGCTTTTGAGCACTGTGGCCCGACCTGCATCACTTATTACCAATAGTTTTTGAGTTTTCATTTTTCAATTTTTTTAATTTTTTATTTCGATTGGATGATTGATCTTATGAGCTTTTATTTTCTTTTTGAACATTTTTAAAATTTTTATTTTTCTGTTTCTGTTCCACTTTCTTCTTCAAAGGTTTTTGCTTAGAGCATTCTCCCTTTTCAGTCGATTGTAGAACAGTTTTCTGAAATTTTTCTTTTACATCATCAGATTTCTCATCACAATCTTCAATTTTGACATTGTCAAAGTTTGTGACATCGTCACTTATTGGAACTGAATTGATTGGTTTTGGACAGGGAAAATTCAAACTGTTTAATGTAGTCACAAAACTTATCAATTTCTTCTCAAGTTCATCAATCTTGTTTCTTGAATTCTCAGTTTCATTTTCAAGCTGAGATATTCTTTCAAGATGTGTTGGAACGTTCTATGACCCTAAAAGTCAGTCGAAGTAGTTCATCTTCATGTATGAAGGCGGAATCAACATATATGAAGTTACAACAGCTTATCCTTTCAATTCCTTATCTTTCTATTGCTTTCTGATGAAATTTTGGCAGAGTTTCAGCACCGTAGCACACACATACACTACTACACCTTATGAACCGCTCACACCTATATATAGAGATCCAGGGTCGCTTATGTGACAGTCCAAATAAGCGATCCAGATCACTTGTCACATAAGCGATCCAGAGTAATGTCCTAAAAGCGGTCCACAATGTTACATTGCCTAATAAGCGATCCTAACACTATATTACACAATATTTTCACTTTGACCCTCTATAGACCAATCTTGACTTCAGACTTCTTGTAGACGCAGTCAACAGACATTCCGTGTATCAACAGACTCCCCCTTGGATGTTGACGTAGTCTTTTAGCATCTTCAGATCCATAGTCTTCAGTCTTTGTCTTTTCACCAACTCTGTCTATCATCTCAAGCATTCTTCACAGGTTTCAGCATTAACACCTTGCTCTAACTTCAGCTTCCCAATAGCAGTTGGTCCAGACTCCCCCTCTCACTGACTCCCCCTTTCATTATGCTGGAATCTTGAGATATCTGGTTCAAGCTTTTGCAATTTGCCTCCGTTGGGAAATATCGTCCAAACCTGTTACTCAACCAATAACATTACAATCTATCTTTTCAAACAATAAACACTAATTCAATCAGCTTTTAGAAATCCACTCAAGTTTTCAAGTTCAAGTTAATGACCCTGAATACTTGATTAATCTACCAAGTTCAATTTAATGAGCCTGGATGATCTTTTGACGAATCAAACTGATTTAGTAAAACAATTTTCCAATTTTCTTAAAAAAATAACAAGTATCAACTTAATGAACTTGTTTATGACTTTGACAACAAACATTTTCCAACAATGTAAGCTCTCCTCATTCTTCAGCTCAGAATCTCCTGCATCTGCTTCATCTTTCTAGAATCCGACAATCAACTTTCCACTCTGGTTTGTCTAAAATAAAGCAGAAAAAAATCTTTTTGGATTTTAAGATGATCTAAACTAAGAAATGAAATAACAGAAAACTTAAATTGCAGAAAATAAACTATTTACAGGAATTATTTTTGGCGAGCGTGTCAGGGAATCATATCAGCTTTTCAGACAGATTACAAGTACCGTTAGGCTACATTACATACTCAGATTTAAACAATTCACCTCGATTGTCGATATATTGATCCATCTTAAATTTTCACACAAACTTCAATCTATTCAGGATACTGTTTAAGTGTTTTAAGAACATAGCTCAATTCATGTGTCCCACCTCTTGAATATACTCCCGTATCCAGAATCCCAATATTCAGTCTTACAGGCAAGAATACTACAATGATGTCTGTACATAAATTAGGGGTTAAATGCGAGAACTGAGGGATCTCAGGTCAGAACTTCCGTTCAGCAGAGAGATATCAGCTTCGACTTAGCAGTGTGTCCCCTTTAGAGGATCTTTTCAGCTACAACAACTGATTATCAATTTTATTGTCTAATCAGCTGAGGGTTTTATGCTATGTTTCAAGCATTTTGGAGAAAGTATTAGCCAGCGACTAGGTCAGAACCACCGTTCAGCAGAAGTCCCGGAATAATACCCTAGACATCATAGAGTATAACCACCTAGTATATCAGAATACGAGACCTTTCAAACGAGATTTCAGGGGTTACCTATATATCCAAATAGTGTTCCCCACGAATTTCACCAGTTTGAAATTTTAGGTTTATATCCCGAATAAATCTACTAAATGTACAAAAACCTATCGACACATCATCAGTGAGACTGTTTAACTCATTTTGTCTTTCCAAATCTTTAGCATACTGTAATTGTCTAGCTGATGTACTATCATTTTCCCTATATACACAAGATCTTTTTCAATTTTATCATGTTTTTGGATTTTTTTTTTCATTTTTTACTGTTTTTGTATTTTTCTAAAAATAACTATGTACAACTATCTATCTCCCCCTAAATACCAGAACACGTAAAAAATCGACAAACCATCGCAGATTGTTTCTCATCTTCATCCGCAACAGTACTCTCATCAACGCTCACAACCCTATCCGACACCGAAAGCAATTTCATACCATTAAGTTTTAACAAATATTGAAACCGCTTTTTATCAAAAGCTTTGGTATGCAAATCAGCTTTTTGTTCGTCAGTGTGGATTTTCTCAATTCGTATCAACTTTTTCTCGAAGCAATCGCGAATAAAGTGATGACGAATCTCAATATGTTTAGTTTTAGCGTGATGTACTGGATTTTTAGTAATATTAATTGCGGCCTCATTATCAACAAACAGAGGTGTGTTAAGAAACTGCAAACCGTAGTCGCGCATCTGTTGTTGTATCCACAGGATCTGAGAGCAGCAACTGCTAGCAGAAACATACTCCGCTTCACATGTAGATAGCGCCACAGATGTTTGTTTCTTACACTGCCAAGTAACCAATCTCGGACCAAAAAACTGGCATCCTGCAGTTGTTGATTTCGCGTTGATTTTGCAGCATCCGAAATCTGAATCGGAAAACCCTTCGAGTGTAAAATCGCCTTTGCGAGGATACCACAACCCCAATGTGGGTGTGCCTTTCAAGTATCGTAAAATCCTCTTGACAATAATCATGTGCGATTCTCTCGGGTTAGACTGAAATCTTGCTGCGAGGCACGTTGGGTACATGATGTCAGGACGTGAAGCAGTTAGGTACATCAAAGAACCTATCATGGATCGATAAAGTGTCTCATCAACCCTGTCTCCGGTGAGATCTGGGTGAATCCCATGATTAGTCGCAAGTGGGGTAGCAGCTGGAGTAGAACTTGACATTCCAAATTTCTCCAGAATATCATGCACATACTTCATTTGATGAATGAAAATCCCTTCAGGAAGTTGTTCAACTTGTAATCCCAGAAAGAATTTCATCTCCCCCATTGAAGACATTTCAAATTTCTGCTTCATCACTTGTTCGAAATCTTTGCATAATTTCTCATTTGTCGACCCAAAAATTATATCGTCTACATAAATCTGTACTATCAGAAGATGACCATCAACGACTTTAGTGAAGAGAGTGGCATCCACTTTTCCACGTATGAACTGGTTAGCGAGTAGGTGTTGAGACAAAGTCTCGTACCAGGCTCTCGGCGCCTGATGTAGACCATACAACGCTTTGTCCAGCAGATAAACTTTGCTTTTGTGGATTGGGTCAGTAAAGCCCGGCGGCTGACCAACATAAACCTCCTCTTTGACCTTCCCATAAAGAAATGCTGATTTAACATCTAACTGAAATACTTTGAAATTCTTCCAAGACGCAAATGCTAGGAAAATTCTGATAGCCTCTAGTCGTGCGACAGGAGCATATATTTCGGTAAAATCAATCCCCTCCAGTTGACTAAAGCCCTGAACAACAAGTCGAGCTTTGTTCCTTACAACCACTCCTCTATCGTCCCTCTTACATTTGAAAACCCATTTTGTATTGATTTTTCTTTGACCATCCGGTAAATCAACTAACTTCCACACACCTAACTTCTCAAACTGACTTAATTCTTCTTGCATCGCTATGACCCAAGAGTCTTCAGTAAGCGCCTCTTTGTAAGTTCTCGGTTCGACCTGCGAGATAAAACAACTTAATGAAAATTCAGTTTGTAAAGGTGCTACTGTAGAATAAAAACATGTTAAGCCCTGGTCAATTTGACGTCTCGTGTGAACGCCCGATTGCAATTCTCCTATTATCAACTCCTCTGGATGATAAGAAAGAGTTCGCGGCATCACTTCACTTGGAACTTCTACATTTTCCTCCAGATTAGTAACATTCTGCTCTGCATCTTGTTCACCAACTTGGTTTGTTTGACTTGACAACTGGATCTGCTCCCCCTCAAGATCTGAATCACCATGGTCAAAAACTGGCAAATTTTCAGCTTCTTGATCATCATTCACCTCCGACTGATTACCAGGAGCAACTTCATCATCATGTTCACCAGCGTTACTAGGACCTGCTTCATCATCATTTGAAGTCTCCCGAGGTCTTCTAGAATACTCTGCTGGAAACCTGAGCGACGATTCATACTCTCGTAAAATATCCAGCTCATCAAAGAAGTCTTCTTCTTCCTCTGATTCTTCTCTCTTGTCAAACGATTCCCAAAGTTTGTCATAATGATAATGCCATGAATCACCAGGATTCTGAGGCGGCATAGTATAACCCTGACATTCAACATTCGCTGCTTCAATAATACGCTTTTCATTTGGAACAAAGACACGCCGTGTAGGACCTGAATATCCAACAAATATTCCTTCAAAATTCTTTGACCCAAACTTGCCATTAGGCTCTATCACCGTACAGGGTGACCCAAACGGTTCTAGATACTTCAAATTCGGCTTGCGTTTATTAATTAGCTCAAAACACGTCTTGTTGAACTTTTTCACAGTAAGAACTCTATTGAGAGTATAGCATGCAGCAGAAACAGCTTCAGCCCAGAAATTAATTGGTAACTTGGAATCTGCAAGCATCGTTCTGGCTGTCTCGATTAGCGTCCGGTTCTTGCGTTCTGCAACTCCATTTTGCTGAGGAGTGTACGGAGCACTAAACTCATGCAGTATACCTCTTTCATCACAGTATTCCTCCATCTTACTGTTTTTTGAACTCAGTACCATTATCACTTCGAATTCTACAAATCGGTCTCTGGTACAGATTCTCAATTTTCTTAAACAATACCATCAAACTATCAAAGGTTTCGTCTTTTGATTTCAAAAACATGACCCACGAAAATCTGGAGTAGTCATCAGTCACGACCAAACAGTAGGAATCTCCTGTTATACTCTTGACATTCACTGGACCAAACAAATCCATGTGAAGTCTTTCCAAAGGTCTCGAAACTGAATTGACTTGTTTTGTAGGATGTGACTTTTTCTTTTGTTTGCCTCTGACACAACTTATGCACTCCCCTTCCAGATGAAAACCTTTAATATTCACTCCAGTGACCAAGTCGTTATGCACTAAGTGATTCATTTTCCTTAGGTGAATATGCCCCATCTTTCGGTGCCATAACCTTGACTCTTTCTCCGTTGCTCTGGACACAAAACAATGAGCCTGACCAGTGGTTGTAGTAGCAATGCTCATGTCCAACACATACAGATCATTGACTCTTGGTGCCCTCATGATGATCCACTCTTCAGGTATCACAAATCCCGGTTTCAAGATCAAACATTCTTTGTCGGTGAAATGAGTAGTATACATCCTGTCACAGATCTGGGAGATACTCAGCAGGTTGTTCTCCAACTCAACGATGTAGTTAACTCTTTCAAACGTTATAATGCCATTTGATAATGTTCCTTCACCTATGATCCTGCCTCCTTGATTACCCGCAAAACCCACATAACCACCATTAATGTTATTCACATCATACAGCAATGCGGTCTTCCCTGTCATATGCCTTGACGCTCCACTATCCATTATCCACCTGGATACAAGTTTTGGAAGATCCTGCACATAACAAATTATCATTTAAACAACTTCAAGAAAGATGCCGATACATGCTTCGCGATCCAGGAAGCTCCGACAATTCAAATTGTTTAGTCAAACATTGAGTCCACCCAGGCCTCATCAGCCTTAGGTGCGACCTTGACTCTCGCAATTTGAATTTTGAAATTTTCAGCCTTAAGTGATGGAAAATTTCCATCATATTCAACAATAATTGGCTCTTCAGCCTTTTTCACTTCAGAATTTGAAACTTTCTTCTCAACCTTTGATTCAATTTTTGGTTTCCACACCTGTTGAGTTTCTGCAACCCTTTTATAAAATTTATCATTTTGAGTTACCAATTTCTTTACGGGTTCAGTTTTTGCTTTTACGTTGTTGTTTTTAACGTTTTTCTTCTCAATCACTTTCTTCTCAACATACACCGGTGCTTTACCCTTCACATCAACCTTCTTTTGTTGAACCTTCACAGCTTCAGTCTTAGGCTTCACATATGTACACTTTCGTGCAATATGACCAACCTGTTCACATCTAAAACAAGTATGAGTATCAGCTACCCGACTCGTGCCTTCAGACTGAGCCTGTGAAGCTCTCTTCTCAAAAAATTCTTTGTTTGATTTTGTAAAAATTTCCTTTTCTTCATCAACAAGTGAACTCGAACTGTTCACAAACTTTTTCTTTTCGACAAACCTCTTGTTTGAGACATTTCTTTTCTGAAATGGTTTACCCCCCTGATAACCACCCGACCAATTGTTTCTGTTGTTATTGTAAAAACGTGGTGGATAAACAGTTTTCTTGTTGTAAACCCTCTCTTTCTTTCGACTCAGATCGTTCACTGCTGACAATTCAACTTCAACAAGTTTGAAAACATTTGTCAATTTGTTCATGTTAACATTCTCAATCGGAAACTCTGAATCCGAAAACAACTTATCCGATCCCGACATCTTGTACATGACAAGATCAGATTCATCATGTAAGTTGTTTTTGGACTTTTGCTTCGGAATGTATTTATCTAGAAAACACCCATCCTCCTCAGAAGTGTCACAATCCAGTTTAAGCACTTTGTCTACCACACTTTTCACCACATCACTTTGGACACCCTCGTCATTGGAAGACGTGAACGTGACATCAATGTTTTCAGGAAGTGTAACATCACTTTCTTTCTCAAGTTCTTTTTTAGTGTAATTATGCAAAATCGGCGGTGGAACTTTGTGAAACCCTACACCGGTACCATCTGAAAACACATCCTCTCCAGCTTTGTTTTTTCCTATAGGTTTAGGAAAAATATTCTGCAACACAAAGCTTGCAGAGTTATAACTGTTAAGTTTCAACTGAATTCGCTCATTCTCTATTTCAGCTTCTTGAACTTTAAGTTTCAATTGAGCGATCTCATCCAGTTGTTTATTAATTAATTCTTCTTTTATTCTCACCACAGCTCGCAAATGTTCATTTTCTTTAAACGTTTTACCATTTCGTTTATCACTTTCTTTAACTGTGGTTTTGAGCTTTTCAAATTTTTCCGAAATTTTACGGTTTTCAAGAATTAATTTTTCATTTTCAGTTTTAACCTTTTCATGATCAATTTTATCTTTTTCCATTTGAGAAGTTAACTCTTTGATTCGTTCAGTTGAAGCTCTCACAGTTTTGTCACAACCGAGTATTTGATCCTCAACACTGCTGACCTTGGCTGTCAGATTTTTAATTTTCCCATTGTTGAGGTACGTGACAGTACTACAGAAATTGCATTCTTTTGTCCAATTTTTGCAGTCAATGTTTCCATCAATCTTCTTACCTGACGCATTAGCTGACACATTTTGACTGACCTGATCCTTAGACTCAGAAACAGAATTAGGATCTACCTCAAGTGCTTTTGCAGCTAACACTTTGTCAGCCATCTTTCCCAGATTTTTAGCTGTCAACTCCTGCGTAACATCGATCAAACCCGTATCAATCTTTTTCACTTCATCAATCTCTTCTTTTTCTTTCTTTTCTTTCTCCTCTTTCTCTTTCTTTTTCTCTTCTTCAATCATCTTTGACGTTGGTGTTCCCCACCACTTGTGCTGCCAATATTCATCTTCTTCTTTATACTCCTTGATGATGGCCTCGATATCAAGCATTTTGTCATCAGTTACAATGTTGCCATACTTATCAAGATAGCACTCTCTGTCTGGATCCCATCTATTCGCTCTTTTTGCCTCTAGATATACACTAGAAAGTCTGATAATCTTGTTTTAAGCAACCATCTTCCGGTATCTATACTTCTGTTCGTCTGTTCGATTATCTTTCCACGGAATAGGCTCATTCTTTGCCATGAAAGCATAACCAATAGCATCTTCTTCCGGCAACACCTCTTTGCTCCAATCGTAACCCTCATCATTATAAATCACAGCTAACGCCCTCGATTTGTCTCTGTTCTCTTCCTGCTGCTTCAATCTGGGCGGCTCGGATTTATTTTGATGGTAGATTGCCTTCTTGTAATAATCGTCACGAAACGGATTCTCTGACTCATCAACGTACGCATTTCTACATTCACGCTTGAAGTGACCCTTCTGCTTACATTTGAAACACGTCACTTTAGATTTATCGAACCCTAACTTTGTAGATGGACCACCGATCGTTTTTCTCCCAGTAATCTCCATAAAGCGTTGTGCACGTCGAACTGCACTTGCCATTGCCCAACGGATGTCGATCAGCTCCATTTCTTCAGGGTCTATCTGATCGTAATCTTCTTTCGTCAGATTTGTGTTCCCTATCTTTCCGGCTACCAAACCTTCATAGGACTCCAACACAGATGCAAGAAAAACCATTTGTTGCTTGGCCGACTCTTCATCAAAATTTTGTGCATTCTTCAGATCTATAGCAATGTTGCACGAAAACTTCGCATCAGAACGATTTGCAGAAGACGTAAATCCACTATGATAACCACTCTGATTTCCACTGCTTGAACTGCTTTGACTCTCTTTGTTAGCTGAAGAAACATTCTCAGCAGAAAATGCAGTTTTCGGAGAAGTAGCTTTCGGCATTAAACTCTTCGGATAATAAAGATCCAAGTTTTGCTGATAGGATGAGTGATTGACTTTGTAAGTTTTCTTCAATTCAAGCTCATGACTTTCGAGTTTCTCAATCACCAAATCTGGAGTCAAATCTTTAGGAGCAATAGTGTTCTTCAACATAAGCGCATAATATCTCCAATCAACCTCATCTGGTAATGAATCGAACAGTTTGTCAACTAGTTCTTCATCAGAAAAATTGATTTTATGTCTTACTAATTCCAGCTTCAGATGACCGAACCTTTCTATCATTTTACAAACCGATTCATTTTTTAAACATCCAAAAAGATCAAATTCTTTTCTAAGAAGCTTTCGTTTGTTTTTCACAATTTCCTCGCTTCCTATACATTTTGCTTTAAGTTTATTCCACAAATCTTTTGCAGATCAAAGAAATGATGTCTTCTCGGACAGATTGGAATAGCAATGCTACACACTTTTGTTCTGCCACAAAAGATTCAATTTCGTCAGCTGATGATAAAGTTTCTCCATTTTTATCTCCATGATCATATCCATTTTTCAAACTCTTCCAACTTGCATACGCAAAAGCCATCAACCAATCCTCAAATTTTCTCGACCAACGACTATATTCATCGATTTCCATAAGCTTTGGGGGTTTGTTGAATGTACCGAAAGCACTCTCAGACTCCCAAGCTTCCTTCTTTTTCTTCTTTGATTGATTCTCGTTCGTATTGTTCGATGTCGTATCGTTGTTTCCCGAACTACCTGTGAATGCGTACATATCGCTGAACGGATTCAAGAAAATATCATCCATTTTGAACGTACCTGCAAAATCAGACAACACTTAGAAAAGCTTTGATTTAAAAATAACAGAACCACAAAAACGATCCTGTTTGTACAGCTTGACAGAAAAGCGAGTCAAGAAATGTCCTTTCGAGCGGACTACAAAGTGTAATTTCGAGCGAACCACAATTTGTCAGAAAAGTGATCCTACTATGTTCGTTCGAGCGGACCAGAATGTGTCCGTTCGAGCGGTTCAGCAATGTCAAATAAGCGATCGAGATCGTTCGAGCGGTCCAGATGTGATCGTTCGAGCGGTCCAAGAAAGTCCGTTCGAGCGATCCTGAGAGCAAAATTGTCCAAAAGAGCGATCCTAAAGGTTAATTTTGAGCGATCCAGACAGTTTAGGTCCAAATAAGCGATCCAATTGTCCGAAAAAGCGATCGACTGTTTTTAACCAGTTTTTACCATTTTTAGTCCGTATTTTCACCTGATTCTTTCTAGGGTTTGTTAATAGTGTGTTTTACACGTTATACTCGAATTTCAGACAATTTTGACCGTTGGAACCACTAGAAACTGAAAAATTATGAGAGAAAGTGAGTAGAAAAGAGAGATTTCTGCAGATCTATGCTGTCGTAGTATGAACTCCTCGTCCTGAGCTCTGATACCACTTGTTGGAACGTTCTATGACCCTAAAAGTTAGTCGAAGTAGTTCATCTTCATGTATGAAGGCGGAATCAACATATATGAAGTTACAACAGCTTATCCTTTCAATTCCTTATCTTTCTATTGCTTTCTGATGAAATTTTGGCAGAGTTTCAGCACCGTAGCACACACATATATAGAGATCCAGGGTCGCTTATGTGACAGTCCAAATAAGCGATCCAGATCACTTGTCACATAAGCGATCCAGAGTAATGTCCTAAAAGCGGTCCACAATGTTACATTGCCTAATAAGCGATCCTAACACTATATTACACAATATTTTCACTTTGACCCTCTATAGACCAATCTTGACTTCAGACTTCTTGTAGACGCAGTCAACAGACATTCCGTGTATCAACAAGATGAGACTTGATTGATTTTTCATTCTCATTCTTCATGTTTTCAAGAACAGTATTTTCATTTTCCAAAACTTTTATCTGTCCTTGAAATTTCGTTTCATTAGCTTTCAAATTCTTGTTCTCAAGCTTTATCCTGAAATCTTCATTTTCTGAGGATTTCTTGTTGCTTTCAAAGTCTTTTTCTAACTTTTTGATTTTCTTTTGAGCACATTCACCTTCTTTTTCAAGTTTAATAATTTTCTGAAGATGGGAATTTATTATTTTTTGCTTTTCAATGTTGTTTTGACTAAAAACATTTCTCCCATCTTCAAGAATTTTTATTTGACTTTGAAATTCTTTCTCAGCTTTTAGTTTCTCTATTTCAAAAACTTTCATTTTATCTTTCAACTTCTGGTTTTCCAATGTCGAACTGTTAAAATTACTTAACAGTTTGTCATTTTCAACTTTCAGTTCCTCACAAATTTCCTGAAACATAAGAATTTGTTTAATATCAGCTTGCTTCTCGTCTTCCAACTTCTTGACTTCCGATGTCAAACTTTCCGCATCTTTCACGAGTTTGTCATTGTCAGTCTTAAGGTTGTCACATTTGGAGCACAATGATGCAGAATTTGAAGATCCAAACTCTACAGATTCCACAGCATTTGAAGCTTTTTCTTCCTTGGCCCTCAATGTACATGCACAAAATATTTTAACAAAATCAAGAGGATTTTCATTCTCATCTATATAACACCCTCTCTTGATATCGTATTTCATCACAAATTTTGCCCTAACACGTTCAACAATCCTTCTGTTCATCTCACCAATCACATCTAATCTCATATCCATCAAATGATTTTCCAACACTTTAATCATATCTTTTCTTTTCTTTCTATTTTCAAATTCATGAGTTTTAAGTATGCTGATGAATCTGTTTAGATGTAATTTTGAAAAATTTGAATCCGTCCTTAAATTTTTCAAACATTCACTCCATTCAACAGGTAATGCATCTGCAAACTTTTCTATCTTTTCAACATCTGACAGAAATATCTCATGATTTTTCAAGTAACTAAGTAAGACTCCATATCGGTTTTCTAGATCTTCCAAAGTTTCATCTTTCAAACATACAAAATATTTAAACCTTTTTGCCCATCCATCCTTGCTCACTCTTTTATAACTCTCATCTATAAACCCTTGATTCCAATTATTAAATCTCTCAAAATAATAGTTTTCTTGTTCATCAAATGCCATTGCCATTTTTCAAATAATCCCGACAAGTTTTTGTTGTTCACAAAAGCGAAACAAGTAGGGTCCGAATAAGCGAAACCAGTCAAGTTCAAATGAGTGAAACTGATCTTTTTCACAAAAGCGGAACTACTTAAGCAGTTTGGAGCGGAACTATCAAATCTGTCACTTGAAGCGGAACCTTTCAAGCGGAACCTTTCAAGCGGAACTATGGATGTTCACAAGAGCGGAACTACTGATGTTCTTTGGAGCGAAACTATCAAAATATGTCCCTTGAAGCGAAACCTTACAAGCGAAACCTCTGGATTTTGTTGACACAAAAGCGAAACTATGTGACTTTTGGAGCGAAACCACCTGATTTTGTTGACGTACAAGCGGAACTAGGTGGTCATATAAGCGAGACTATACACTGTCCGAATAAGCGAAACCTAGTCCGAAGGTAGTTTGACCCATTTTTAGTCCGTATTTTGGTCCGAAACTTTCCAGGGTTTGTCTATGTCCACTAACACACAATCTGTGAAATTTTGATCCAATTTTGACCAGTAAAACTTCCTGAACTGATAAAAGAAGGTGTAGAAATCATAATTTTTGAGTGAAAACGAGCTAAACTGTAAGAACTCTTCAACCTGAGCTCAGATACCACATGTAGGAACGTTAGATGACCTAACGAGTCAATCAGAAGAGTGCTCAGACTGAATCAGAGGCGGAATTCATTGATTCAGTCTTTGTTTAGCTTGATTTCACTAATTTGTCTCTGTTTATTGCTCTTTATAACAAGTTACAAGCTCTGGAGACGATTTGGCAGGGCTTCGCTGTGACAACCCGAACTTTCGAGGGTTGTAACGTTTAAACGAGTGATCCTAGCTCCTCACTATTCCTTTTCAACGTTTCTTGTTCAGATAAAAACTTGCTATATGTTATGTGATAACCCCGTTAGACTATATGTTTTACTGGACCACACCCCTTGTCGTTCTAACTATTGGGTCAGCCCAAACTATTGAAGTTCGAAGCAAACATGATTGAAATTATAAGCCCAAACCCGCCACCCTTGACCATTAGGTTGGCTGTTTTGACAATAGTGTCGGCAGGCCAAGTACATGGGCTTAAGCCCATTATCTAGGCCAAAAGGTGAACCGCCCAAAACCCTTATCTTATTTGTATACGTATTATGTTCTAGCTAGCACAAAAACTCAAAATAAAACCCTATCTTTTCCAAGTTTGTGTGCGGCAGGAGACCCCCTTCCCCTTCATCGAGGCATCAGTTGGTTAGTATCCATGTTTACGTAAACTTTTAATGCATAGTTACTGATCTTGCTCATGTGTTGATATGTGATTTTGATTTTGATTTATACTGGTCATCGATTGATCAGTGGGCGAATAAATGGTGTGTTATGATACATGATGTTATGGTGGTATATGTGAATGTAATCGTAAAACATATTAGTTATATGCATGATCAGAGTTGTTGTAGAGTTGGTTATAAGCTGACTTAGATATTTGCATGATGACATGTGAACATGTGTATGGACCAAAACAGGAACCTATGGGCTGCTTATGAAATCGTAATAGAATTGATGAACTGTTGTTGTGTTATTGGACAATTAGTGTGGCTTGACTTTTTGACCACTATTCCCATTTATAATTGGGCCGATAACTGACTTTGATAGAAATCACAAAAATATTCACACGCTAAATTGATGGGTAATAATGACCAACAAACATGCAATTCTTAGTTATATGTGCTGTGAGAATTTCAATAGAATAGTAGGTAATGGTTTGATTAGTCAAAGGGACAACCTTGAACAAGTAAATGGGCGGCCATGTGTGTTACCAGATTTACGAATCTGTTATTAATATTATAAGACTCAAATGATGTGAGTGTATTCATAAAAAGTATGTATTATTTGATTGTGTTGTATAGTGGGCTGCACAATCATGGATTGGTCACACAATGGGGCTTTGGTCGCACACCCCAATCTGCACGCACACTATCTTGGGCTTTAGGATGGGTTTGGGGCGGGTAACATACAGATCGCACACTTGAAGTGTGGATCACGCATTCGTTAACGGGCCGAGTGTGCCATTGGGTCATGCACTAGTCGCCGGGCTCTAACACTGAAGACAAACTTTCTATTATGAGCCGGTTGCACCGTTAAGGGAGAACCGCACACACTTAGGATGATTGTTATGAGCTGCTAAGTGTTTAAATGAAACTCGGACTTGTAGTGTAACCTTGTATGGGGCACGATAAACTGCTATGTGAATATATGTTGATAATGGCATAATTAACTGATGCAACATGTGTAATGATGTGTATATTTCATGAACGCGACTTGCGTAATGTGAACCTTGAATACGTGAATTAGTTGTACGCAAAATGCATGTAAACTGACTGTTATTGGTAACCCTTTTAGGGCGTGTTCTGTTCGACTGATAAACAAGATATTTAATCTAACCGAGCAAACCGAAGGTGAGTTCATCTCTTGAGCATGCGTCCCGGTGGTTGGGACAGTCAGTGGGTATTCCTGGGAGGGACAAGTCTTTTGGGTAAAAGCGGGAATGTTGGATAATATACTCTTCCTATCACCTTTAAAGTCCCTCCGTGTTGTTTGGTTACCTGGGTTGTAACATGGTATTAGTTAGTAGCGCTACTTAGGTTTGGCAACCTCACCCCGTATCTGGGAGAACGGGTGTTGAACTAATGACCTAGTCATGACCAATGCTTTGATAGGAGCATTGGAGAAAGGGCAAAATAATCAGAAGCCGTCTTGTATTGGGATATTATCAACATTGTTTTCATCATTACTTCTGGAAATAACTTCAATGGATTAACTACATACTTGGTAAACAACGTTTTCGTAAAACTATGAACTCACCAGCGTTGTCTGATACACTTGTTGCATGCTCGCAGGTCGTTAGGTATTTTGCATTTGGGAACTTGCTGTCTGAAGTAGCTGGAGTGGTCATGGGTCGACAGGAAGGATTTATGTGACTGATTTCTTGATACTATACTTTGGTTCTTGAAACAGTTTAATTTCGTTTACTAATTGCTTCCGCTGAACTTATTGGTTTTCGTTTAAACTTATTGAAGATGTTTTTTTTATTAATAATGGGGATTTTAATTATAACTTGTATGGGTTCAATGTAATTGGTGGCTCGTTATTGGTACGTCACACGCCTATCAGGGACACTCCCTAGGTGGTATTTTGAGGGTGTGACATTCGCCGTTACACAACCTCACTACAACCGCTACATAGTTCCACTTGAATGACCCTATATATAGGCAAGTAGGTTTCGCTTATATGTACATGTACGTATAAGCGGAACTACATCATTACCTTATAAGCGGAACCATTCCAATGACATACAAGCGAAACTACCCTATGACACATAAGCGGAACCATGTCTAAAACATGATTTCTCGATTTCCGTGCATGATACAAACAGCCCTAGCCTAAGACTCGAACTAAGATGTAGTCGACAGACAACTGCACCAACAAACTCTTCTGATCGACTCGTTCGGGTCTGAAAACGATCCTACATTAATCGGCGCTTGATAGAGGCCGAAGGGTGGGCATATGCTGAAAGTCCGCGCGCAACTAGGGTTGAAGAAGACCGTCAACAGGTGCTTGATCAGCATGCTGAGGCTGTTGCTCAGCTTGATGATGTAAAGGTACTGAATGCAAACCTTGGTGCCAATCGCCAATGGATGCGGGACTACAGTGCCGTTTATATAAGTGCTTTCTTAGCTTACCTTTTGATTTTTATTCTTATATTGAAGATACATTTTGTAATCACTTGTGCAGATTGTGAATGCAATATTGGACGCACCGGAAGTGAGTGTTGCGGTTAAAGTTGTCAGGGCTAAGGCACGTGATGAGGGAAAAAGGGTCGGCTATATTGAGTGTTTAACTCAAGTGAATGCCGTGTCTGAAAGGAAATTTACTGATGAGCAGTGTCCCGTGCCTGAGGTTGATACCGAACGCAAACTGAAAGCTGCTTCGGAAGCCTATGACAACTTGGTTGTCCCCACACTTGCTCAGGTCGAAGAGTGCTTCTCAGCGGACGACTACGTCGACCATCTACCAGGCTTGTTCCAGCCTAAAGAAAAGGGGAAACCAAAGGCGAAGATTGTGACAACTCGAATTTCCAAGATTCGATTTCATATGTATTACACGATCATGTATTGACTAGTTGTTTATTTGCACGTTTGGTTGCCATGAAATTTTATACGTTTTGATTGTTTGACTGTACATAGTTGTTTGTTTGTTACATTGTGAAACTTATAAATGTGTAAACTAGTTAGTGTGAAACACATTACACCACACAAACAACCTTCGAAGGATGTCCAACCTTCGAAGGATGTCCACGAAACATGGCTCAAGGATCGAAGGATCACGAAACATATCCTTCGATCCGAAAGATCAACTTTCGGCTTGAAGGGTCTCGAAACATATCCTTCGGGCCAAGAAGAGATCCTTCGACATCTTTCGGCCCAGACTTCTAATGGGCTCGGCCCACTCCTGTAATATGTTTATATACGGTGAATGGCATGCAAAGTCGGAGTTTTTCTAAAAACCCTAGAACACCCTTACTTGTGACGGCAACCACAAATTTACGGAGACTACTTGCTGATCAATTCTTTTGCTTTCTATCCCGGTTAGTGTCTAAAGTATACGATTTCATGATTTATCAATCACATGTCAATATGTTGTTTGTATGTTAACCGGTTATGTATAATGATTGTATATGGATGTTAATCGGATTTGTATGCTAATCAGATCTGTTGTGAACTATGTTTAATGATACTGTTTGGTGAATCGGATGTGATTGTGGATCGGATGTGATTTTATGCAATCCGAAATTGTTATCGTTCATGAAATCGGAACACACATGATTGAGTATTATTATTGTTCATACGGTTAAATTAGGGTTCATAAGGTTTTAATATGAAACTGACTGTTTGATCGATTTTAGGTAACCGATTACTTGAAAGTTGTGTTAATTGATAATCGGATAAACTTGGAAAACTTGAATAAAATGTAACTGTTATTTATCGAAGGATAACCAATATGCCGAAAGATACTTGTTATCCGAAACATGGTTGCTGTGAACCGAAAGATGCCTATCCTTCGAACCATAGTAACTTTGACCGAAAGATAGTTTGGACCGAACCATAACTTTGACCGAAAGATAGTTTGGACCGAAAGATAGCTTTGACCGAAAGATGACATTGGTCCGAAACATAACATTCGGTCCGAAGTATAATTGTGATAACTGTTGTCGAAAGATAATAGTTGGATTCGAAAGATACTAGGGATTTATGAACCTACTTTGAAAGATGGAATTATATGCTTGATTTATTTGGCATGCCATGCTTGATGAACGTTAACATTTGTATACGTGCAATAATACGTGTTGTGCCGATATGCAAACTGACTGCTATGTGAACATTAAATTGCATGCGTATCATTGCGAACATGAACTGATTTGTTATACGTGCATACAATAGGACGTGATTAAATTCTTGTGAGTGCATACCCTAGCATACCGAGCAAACCAAGGTGAGTTCACACTCTTACCAAGGCATGGGATTCCCGGGGTGTTGGGAATGGGATTGAAAGGTTGATTAGATACACTATTGACACTATGACTAGACTACCACATTACTATCCTCGGATGTGAAGGATACTTATGCTGATCACTATCCTCGGATGTGAAGGATACTTATACTGATCCCTATCCTCGGTTGTGAAGGATACCTATAGTTACGAGTAGTCTAGTGGTTATACAACGTGGAACACCACCACCAATAACGTGGAACACCACCACCAATAACGTGGAACACCACCACCAATAACGTGGAACACCACCACCAATAGAACATACAAACGGCCCAGTAGAGCCACCTGTTACAAACGAACTTACTATTACGCATTTACTTTCTGTGAACTCGCTCAACTAGTTTGTTGATCATTCTGTTACATGCCTTGCAGATCGTTAGGTACTTGGAGCTTGCACTGGAGAAGTGGGTCGTTGTGGACAAGGATCGTGGCTTTTCTGTTGAGCTATTATGACACTTAAAACTGTTAAATACTACTGGTTTATTTACTATGCTTCCGCTACATTTTGAAACGATGATTTGTTTGATCACCTTTTGTATTGAATGGATGGTTTTCAGTTATTTTACTTAATATTAAATGCTTGTTCAATATGATTGGTGGCTTGATCCTGGTCAGTCACGCTCCCAAGCGGTGATACTCCGCAGGTGGATTTTGGGGGTGTGACAGATTGGTATCAGAGCCATTGGTTATAGAGAACTTGGTTTTAATATGGGAAAACGTTTTTATTAAAACCAGACTATAACCAGAACAGTGCTCTCAACGATCCACAACGACGCTTCGCTCCACGTGCAAGACTCAACTTCTTAGGTAATAAGGTTTATGTTTATTGCCTACATGCTAGAATTTGCATAGAACTTTGCTCGTAGTATGCTTACATTACCTTGCTCACAACTTGTTATTGCATGAGAATACTTATGTGCTTACACTCTTCTGTCATCGCACTATTCGCGAACCTTTCTCACTTATGTTGCCTTTGATGTGAAGATCAATGGCCGCACGAATTACCATGACTCAAGCCCAGCTAGAGGCTCTCGTTGCTGCGGCAGTTGCAGCCGCCCAAGCAGGTAGTATACCCTGCAGTATAGACACTAGGATCTTTAGATCCTACATTAATTCTCGTACTTAACTTTGCCCTATTCGTACAATAGGTCAACCCGCTCAGCAACAACCTGGGTGCACCTTCAAGAATTTCATGGAATGTCGTCCTAGCTCGTTCAATGGCACGGAGGGAGCAGTTGGACTCCTCCACTGGTTTGAAAAGCTCGAGTCGGTTTTCGAAATGTGTGAATGCCCTGAGGCTCGCAGGGTGAAGTTCGCCACTGGCACACTTGAAGGGATTGCGCTCACTTGGTGGAACGCACAAGTGCAGATCTTAGGGTTGGCAGCTGCTAACGCCACACCCTGGAATGATTTTAAAGAACTGATCAAGAGGGAATACTGCACTAGAGAAGACATTCACAAGTTGGAGGACGAGTTGTATAACTTGAAAATGGTTGGTTCGGAAATCGAAGCCTACACCAAGAGATCAAATGAGTTGGCTGTGTTATGTCCAACTATGGTGGACCCTCCATACAAGCGTATTGAGTTGTATCTCAAAGGTTTGGCACCAGAAATACAGAGCCACGTTACCTCGGCTAACCTCAACAACATCCAGGAGATCCAGCGTCTCGCTCATCGCATCACCGATCAGGCAGTGGATCAGAACAAACTGCCAAAGCGTATCAGTGCTACTGCTACCACCACTGCTTCTACTACACTTGCTACTCCCAGTGAAAGTAAGAGAAAATGGGATGGGGATTCTAGCAAGGGATCAGCTTCAGTGCAGTCGCAAGCTCAACAGCGAAAGACAGACAGTTACCAGAGTCCAAGTCAGCACTCCTCAGGCAGCCATAGACAGGGAGGGTATCGAGGAAACCTTCCAAAGTGTAACACCTGCAACAAGCATCACAGTGGCCAGTGTAATAAGGTCCGTTGTCAAAGATGTCTCAAGATGGGTCACGAGGCTAAAGATTGTAGAAGCGCTCGTCCTGCAAACCAGAATCAGCAGCAACCCCAGGCACAACAGAATCAGCAGCAGGGTAACAAAGGGTGCTATCACTGCGGTGCAGAGGGTCACTTCAAAAGGCATTGCCCTCAGTTGAACAGGAACCAGAACAACAACAATCATAACAACAATCAGGGTAATGGTAACAACAACAACGGGGGAAACAACAACAACAACAACGGCAATGAAGCTCGTGGTCGTGCTTTTGTGTTGGGTCGAGGAGATGCAGTGAATGATCCCAATGTGGTTATGGGTAAGTTTCTTCTCGACGATATTTATGTTACTGTCTTATTTGATTCGGGTGCTGATACAAGCTATATGTCATTGAAAATGAGTAAATTATTAAAACGTACACCAACACCTCTAGACACCAAACACGTTGTAGAACTAGCCAATGGTAAAAGTGTAGAGGCCGCTCAGGTAGTCAAGGGTTGTAGTATTGTTCTAGCGGGTCAGACTTTCTCGATTGATCTCATACCCATAGTTTTGGGTAGTTTCGACGTCGTCATTGGTATGGATTGGTTATCCCAACATTATGCGGAGATCTTATGCAAAGAAAAAGTTATTCGTATTCCTCGCCCCAGTCGGGAACCTCTCGAAGTACAAGGTGACAAGAGTGGTGCTGTGGTTGGCATCATCTCTTACTTAAAGGCGCAGAAATGTTTACGAAAGGGACATACTGCCATTCTGGCACTTGTCACTGACGCATCAGCAAAGGAAAGGAAGCTGGAGGATATACCAGTTGTGCGTGATTTTCCTCAAGTGTTTCCTGAAGATTTACCTGGTTTACCTCCTCATCGTCAAGTCGAGTTTCAGATTGAGTTAGCTCCTGGAGCAGCACCAATAGCCCGCGCACCGTATCGTTTAGCTCCAACCGAACTGGAGGAACTGTCGAAGCAGCTACAAGAGCTCTTGGAAAAGGGCTTTATTCGTCCAAGCTCTTCGCCTTGGGGAGCTCCAGTGTTATTTGTGAAGAAGAAAGACGGTACGTTCAGGATGTGCATCGACTACCGCGAACTCAACAAGGTGACGGTGAAGAACCGTTATCCTCTTCCGCGCATAGACGACCTATTCCACCAGTTGCAAGGGTCGTGTTACTATTCCAAGATTGATTTGAGGTCAGGGTATCATCAGCTGAGAGTCCGGGATGAGGACGTCTCCAAAACCGCTTTCAGAACTCGTTACGGACATTACGAGTTCCTTGTCATGCCATTCGGGCTTACGAACGCGCCTGCAGTCTTCATGGATCTTATGAACAGGGTGTGCAAACCTTATCTTGATAAGTTTGTTATTGTTTTCATCGACGACATTTTGATTTACTCCAAGAGTCAGGAGGAGCACGAGCAGCACTTACGTCTTATCTTGGAACTTCTTCGAAAGGAGCAACTGTATGCAAAGTTTTCAAAATGCGACTTCTGGCTTCGTGAAGTCCACTTCTTAGGCCATGTGGTAAACAAGGATGGGATTCATGTCGATCCATCCAAGGTTGATTCGATCAGAAACTGGCCAGCACCACGTACACCGACAGAAATACGCCAATTCTTGGGTTTGGCGGGTTACTACAGGCGATTTATTAAAGACTTCTCAAAGATCGCGCAACCACTTACTATGCTAACACAGAAAGGTGTCGTTTACAGATGGGGTAATACGCAAGAGACCGCTTTTCAGTACTTAAAGGATAGGCTTTGCAGCGCACCTATTCTCTCACTGCCCGAGGGCACGGATGACTTCGTGGTTTATTGTGACGCATCGATACAGGGGCTTGGTTGCGTATTGATGCAGCGGGATAAAGTTATTGCATACGCCTCTCGGCAACTCAAGGTTCATGAACGGAATTATACGACGCACGATTTAGAGCTGGGAGCTGTTGTTTTCGCGCTTAAGATATGGCGACACTACCTGTACGGTACCAGGTGCACGATTTACACCGATCACAGGAGTCTCGAGCATATTCTTAAGCAAAAGGATTTGAATATGCGTCAACGGAGATGGGTTGAACTTCTAAACGACTATGAATGCGCCATCAAGTATCATCCAGGCAAGGCCAATGTTGTGGCTGATGCCCTCAGTCGGAAAGACACTCTACCTAAGCGCGTGCGAGCGCTACAGCTTACTATTCAGTCCAGTCTTCCTGCACAGATACGAACTGCTCAGTTAGAAGCACTGAAACCCGAAAACGTCAAAGCTGAAGCCTTACGCGGCTCAAGACAACGCATGGAACAAAAGGAAGACGGCGCTTACTATGTAACGGGGCGTATTTGGGTCCCACTTTATGGTGGTTTACGAGAACTTGTAATGGATGAAGCTCACAAGTCTCGCTATTCGGTACATCCAGGGTCGGATAAAATGTACCATGACATCAGCACTACTTATTGGTGGCCTAGTATGAAGGCTCACATCGCTACGTACGTTGGAAAATGCTTAACCTGTGCGAGAGTCAAGGTTGAATATCAGAAACCAGCAGGTCTACTTCAGCAGCCCAAGATACCGCAGTGGAAATGGGAAGAAATTTCCATGGATTTCGTTACGGGCTTACCTAGATCCCAGCGTGGGAATGACACTATTTGGGTGATCGTTGATCGACTCACAAAGTCTGCTCACTTCTTGGCTATCAAAGAAACGGATAAGTTTTCTACCTTAGCAGACATTTACTTGAAAGAAGTTGTTTCGAGGCACGGAGTGCCAACCTCTATCATTTCGGATCGCGATGCACGATTCACGTCAGAGCTTTGGCAAGCGATGCACAAATCCTTCGGCTCACGATTAGACATGAGCACAGCATATCATCCTCAGACGGATGGGCAGTCTGAGCGAACTATCCAAACTCTAGAAGACATGCTTCGAGCGTGTGTCATCGATTTCGGCAACGGCTGGGAAAAACACCTCCCTTTAGTGGAGTTTTCATACAATAACAGTTACCACACCAGCATTCAAGCCGCTCCATTTGAGGCATTGTACGGACGTAAATGCCGGTCACCTCTCTGTTGGGCAGAGGTGGGGGATAGTCAAATTACGGGTCCAGAGATTGTTGTGGACGCCACAGAAAAGATAGCACAGATACGTCAACGCATGGCGGCAGCACGTGACCGTCAGAAAGCCTACGCGGACAAGCGTAGAAAGCCATTGGAATTTGAGGTCGGGGACCGGGTTTTATTGAAAGTTTCACCCTGGAAGGGTGTGGTTCGATTTGGTAAACGAGGCAAACTGAATCCGCGGTACGTCGGACCATTCGAAATCTTAGAAAAGATTGGCAAAGTAGCCTACAGATTAAACCTACCAGCTGAACTCGGTGCAGTTCACAATGTATTTCACGTGTCGAATCTGAAGAAATGCCTATCAGATGAGACCCTTATAGTTCCTTTTAAGGAACTCACTATCGACGAGCGGTTGCAGTTCGTCGAGGAACCAGTTGAAATCACGGACCGGGATGTTAAGGTCCTCAAACACAAGAGAATCCCTCTTGTTCGAGTTCGTTGGAACTCCCAGCGTGGCCCAGAGTATACCTGGGAACGCGAAGAACAGATGAAAGAAAAGCACCCCCAGCTATTCGAAACCAATGCATCCACTTCTGAGACTGAAGCTACTACTACTGAATTTCGGGACGAAATTCCAAATCAACGGGGGGATGATGTGACACCCCAGGAAAACCAGTGAATGATGTAACTTACCTAGCTTCCTCAGTGAGTGCGTACCAAATTTCGGGACGAAATTTCTTTCAAGTTGGGGATAATGTGACAACTCGAATTTCCAAGATTCGATTTCATATGTATTACACGATCATGTATTGACTAGTTGTTTATTTGCACGTTTGGTTGCCATGAAATTTTATACGTTTTGATTGTTTGACTGTACATAGTTGTTTGTTTGTTACATTGTGAAACTTATAAATGTGTAAACTAGTTAGTGTGAAACACATTACACCACACAAACAACCTTCGAAGGATGTCCAACCTTCGAAGGATGTCCACGAAACATGGCTCAAGGATCGAAGGATCACGAAACATATCCTTCGATCCGAAAGATCAACTTTCGGCTTGAAGGGTCTCGAAACATATCCTTCGGGCCAAGAAGAGATCCTTCGACATCTTTCGGCCCAGTCTTCTAATGGGCTCGGCCCACTCCTGTAATATGTTTATATACGGTGAATGGCATGCAAAGTCGGAGTTTTTCTAAAAACCCTAGAACACCCTTACTTGTGACGGCAACCACAAATTTACGGAGACTACTTGCTGATCAATTCTTTTGCTTTCTATCCCGGTTAGTGTCTAAAGTATATGATTTCATGATTTATCAATCACATGTCAATATGTTGTTTGTATGTTAACCGGTTATGTATAATGATTGTATATGGATGTTAATCGGATTTGTATGCTAATCGGATCTGTTGTGAACTATGTTTAATGATACTGTTTGGTGAATCGGATGTGATTGTGGATCGGATGTGATTTTATGCAATCCGAAATTGTTATCGTTCATGAAATCGGAACACACATGATTGAGTATTATTATTGTTCATACGGTTAAATTAGGGTTCATAAGGTTTTAATATGAAACTGACTGTTTGATCGATTTTAGGTAACCGATTACTTGAAAGTTGTGTTAATTGATAATCGGATAAACTTGGAAAACTTGAATAAAATGTAATTGTTATTTATCGAAGGATAACCAATATGCCGAAAGATACTTGTTATCCGAAACATGGTTGCTGTGAACCGAAAGATGCCTATCCTTCGAACCATAGTAACTTTGACCGAAAGATAGTTTGGACCGAACCATAACTTTGACCGAAAGATAGTTTGGACCGAAAGATAGCTTTGACCGAAAGATGACATTGGTCCGAAACATAACATTCGGTCCGAAGTATAATTGTGATAACTGTTGTCGAAAGATAATAGTTGGATTCGAAAGATACTAGGGATTTATGAACCTACTTTGAAAGATGGAATTATATGCTTGATTTATTTGGCATGCCATGCTTGATGAACGTTAACATTTGTATACGTGCAATAATACGTGTTGTGCCGATATGCAAACTGACTGCTATGTGAACATTAAATTGCATGCGTATCATTGCGAACATGAACTGATTTGTTATACGTGCATACAATAGGACGTGATTAAATTCTTGTGAGTGCATACCCTAGCATACCGAGCAAACCAAGGTGAGTTCACACTCTTACCAAGGCATGGGATTCCCGGGGTGTTGGGAATGGGATTGAAAGGTTGATTAGATACACTATTGACACTATGACTAGACTACCACATTACTATCCTCGGATGTGAAGGATACTTATGCTGATCACTATCCTCGGATGTGAAGGATACTTATACTGATCCCTATCCTCGGTTGTGAAGGATACCTATAGTTACGAGTAGTCTAGTGGTTATACAACGTGGAACACCACCACCAATAACGTGGAACACCACCACCAATAACGTGGAACACCACCACCAATAACGTGGAACACCACCACCAATAGAACATACAAACGGCCCAGTAGAGCCACCTGTTACAAACGAACTTACTATTACGCATTTACTTTCTGTGAACTCGCTCAACTAGTTTGTTGATCATTCTGTTACATGCCTTGCAGATCGTTAGGTACTTGGAGCTTGCACTGGAGAAGTGGGTCGTTGTGGACAAGGATCGTGGCTTTTCTATTGAGCTATTATGACACTTAAAACTGTTAAATACTACTGGTTTATTTACTATGCTTCCGCTACATTTTGAAACGATGATTTGTTTGATCACCTTTTGTATTGAATGGATGGTTTTCAGTTATTTTACTTAATATTAAATGCTTGTTCAATATGATTGGTGGCTTGATCCTGGTCAGTCACGCTCCCAAGCGGTGATACTCCGCAGGTGGATTTTGGGGGTGTGACAAAGATCAAGGGTGTTTCTTTATGTAACTAAAATAAGTTGCCCCTTGCACTTCCAACCGGTGCGCAAGTGTGATGAATAGATGACTTTTTGGCTTTAAAGCGTCTAAGTAAAATGTATTTACTATTTTTAGTGTGTAAGCGCGAGTAAATCAAGCTCCTTTAATAAATAGGTCATTTTAAGCGCAAGTATATATTAGGTTAGTGTACTATGCACCATTGCTAAGACGCAAGTAAGTAGGAAAATAATATCTCTTTGCCCAAACGTCAAAGGAAATGTTTTAACTTGAAATAAGAAGTTACTATATTGCATTCCCTAGGGCGCATGGCAATGTTTGAAATTACGTAGAATTGTATTACAATGTTTGCATGTGTTAACCAATTTGTGCGGGTATTGCGAATGAAGATTTGCCAGTCTGTTTTTGTGAATACCTCAAAGTGGTACATGGATTTGTAATATAATTTTGTAAGTTTGAGAATACACAATAAAGTTGCAAAACTTGTATACTGATCAACGTATGGCTCAATACCACTTAATTGTAATAGAAAAAGAAAACAAATTACAATCTTAAATATACAGCGTCTAAGCTGTTGCACATTACAGGTCCTTGGGATAATGTCACAGCCCAACGTTTGCACTTTTCACGTGCCCTTACCCAAGACCTCTTGTATAAGGTAGGGTCATTCCTATTTGGGAGAAAGTTTGCCTGGGCGCTCTACATTAGAGGCTTCATAATCCCATAAGACGTAATCTCCTGGGCTGAACATGCAGATCCGCACGTGCGCATTGTAGTATTTTTCTAGCTTGGACTTGTATTTAGCTTTGTTGATGGTGGCGTTTTCACGCTTTTCTTCTAAGAGGTCCAGGTGTAGTCTATGCTCCCTGTTGTTGTCAATGTTATTGACAGTCAACATTCTTGGTGAAGGGAGGCCTATTTCGGTGGGGATCACAGCTTCAGAGCCATAGGCTAGGCTAAAGGGTGTCTCGCTGTTGTTTGTCTTAGGCATTATTCTATGTGCCCATAGGATGCTTGGGAGTTCATCGACCCGGCTTCTTGTAGTTCCCAACTTTGCTTTTATACCTTCGACTAAACTTTTGTTGATACTCTCTACTTGGTCGTTCCCTTGAGGATGCATCATGGAAGAGAAGACGCGTTCGATGTTTAGTTCTTGTAGCCAGTTTTGAAGATCTTCGGAGGCGAAATTGGTGTCGTTGTCGGTTACGATGCACATGGCTAATCCAAAACGGCAGATGATGTGTTCCCATATAAACTTCTACACTATCATAGTTGTGGCAGATGCTAAGGGTTTTGCTTCAACCCACTTTGTGAAGTAATCCATTGTCATTGTTGGACCCAGTATGGCCTTAACAACTTCTTTTTACGTAATATGGCAAGTGATTTCAGTATATGTGAAAAAGATGTGCGGAAACGGAAATCAGACTTTCAAGAAACAAGAGCTACAGAATTATCAAGTTTATATCACCTTGAAACAAATTAGTTTAACAAGGTGATTATAAGATTATTATCTAATACAAATGAATCTTGATTTCTGTGGGTGAGAAGAGCAGTGGAGTTTGGGTGTTTGTATGTGAATGCTAAGCTTCAAACTCAAGTATCTTCTGCCTCTCGAGCCTTCTATTTATAGACGGCTGTGGACATGAATAAACAATTGTTTATTCATGCAATAAGTCCTGCGTAAAGTAGCAATTTGACATATTCATTGAATCCATCGTTCAAGTTGCATTTGTAATCATGAAAACCTATAATGTCAAGCTTCGATCATGGGTGGCAGGATAGAGTTGTGATTTTTAGACAAGTGGGTCTTTCATCAGAATTTCTGATAAACCACTTCATCAGAAATTCTGGTGAACAAATCATCAGAAAATTTGATGATCAGAATTTGTCAGAATATCATTAGATCCATCAGAAACGACCTTCTCTGGTAATCCAAATCAATTCTGGATCAACTTGTGATTCTTTGTAGTAGATACTTTGCTTTTCAGTTATCCCAACTGATTTTCTTCATCTTGCTGTGTTCTTCAGGACTGTTATCTTCTTCAGAGATCCAGTTGATTGAGATTTTCTTCAATACTTACAGATAAAGTTTCCTAAGAGTTTCCCCCTAAGTATTGTAAGAAAATGAACTATTTCTATGTCCAAATGTAAGCAACTTTTAACTAATTCTTGAAAAAGAAAGATCAAGTGACTATGTCCCACATACATAAAGCATAAGACATAAAACTTAAAGCATAGACCATCCAACCATTATAAAAGAAACAGAAAACAAATTCTAAACATTGTTAAAAAAAAACAGCACTATCTCATCAATTCATTCAATTGATCTTCACTCCACTTCTGTGTTTGTCTCCTGATTTCAGCTTTTTCTTGTGATCGCTTATCTTTTGAGTTGCCTTGTACATTGATTTATACCATTCTCTTGCTTCCATCCAATCTTCAATGCAATCTTCAATTTTCTTTCTCAGCTGTTCATTGTTCTTTCCTTTCTTCTTGAGTTGCTCTTGTTTGTCATTTATGCAGTTTCTTATGTACTTTAAAGTTTGGTTTGAATACTTGCAAATTTCACTGATTCTGAATAGAGCTTTCTCATCATGGGCATCTTTGTAGACTACACAAATTTCTGGTGTGTCAAAGATTGCACCAGTTCTTGCTAATTTTGAAGGGATTTCAGTTGGAATCATTGTGTTGGGTGAGGGTATTAACACTTTAGTGCTATATTCGAAATTGATACACATATCAAAGTCTGCTAATGCTGCTCTTTTGTATAATTTCGCTCCTGCACTTTTAACACTGTCAAGAGCTCTCCTGATCACTACTGAACCACGTTTCCATTCATCAATGATGTTCTTCATCTTGACTATGTCCATTGGATGAATTTTATCAGCTAGGTCTGCATTAGTAACCTTTTGAACATCTTTGTCTTTTCTGACCAAGGTGTACTTGTTTTGACTTTCATTTCCTAGTATGCCTCCTCCAGTAGTCAAAGTATCAACTCATTCAATTGATACTATTGGATTGGTCAATTTGTTGTGCAATATTATCTAGCTGCCATTTTTTCTTTCTTCACAAATACCTTTACTCATTGGTGAGAGTGGCCTTGTTGGGTTGTCTTCTGGACCTTTCCAATAGTAGTGCTTCAGATGTTCTTCTGGATACGTGATTGTGTGTGGATCACCTTCTAGCACTTCTGATTCTTTGATGTTGCCTTCTGAGTCTACTCTTATTATTTTTCTTGGCCTTTTTGAAGAGGTCACTTCATGTTCCATTCTTCGCTTCTCTTTTGTGTCCATCCTTATGCTAAATTCTGTTTCTCCAGTGATGGTTGTAGTTGATGGTTGAGCTGAAGTATATTCTTTATGTTGGATCCTTGAAGTATCTATCTTTGATATGCTTGGTGGAGGACCCATGGGTAACTTTTGTTTATCTGGTGGTGGACACATGGTCTGCTTTTGTTTTTGAGCTGTTAAGGTTTCTGTTTGCTTGATTTGTTCTTGTTGGATGGTTTCTGGTTGATGTTGGGGACTTTCTGACTCTGTTGCTTGTCTTTCTTGTGGAATTGGAGTCTTTAGTGTATGAAGATCAACTTTTGCCAGTGTGGCAACATTGTATTGCAATCTTTTTACTAACAAGTAAATGTTAGTAAGAGCTTGACTGTTTGTTTCTTCTTGCTTCTTTATCTTCTGAAACTCCTGATTTTCTTTATTTCTTTGTTCACTTAATTCCAGTATCAACTTTTCAAAAGCCTCAGTCAGACTGCTGTTGTTGGCTCTGAGAAGTTGTATTTCTTCAAGAAGCCTTCCTGAACTTGAACTCTCTCCTGCAGTTGCAATCTCAGTCATCTTTTTCTTGATGTCATGTAGTTCTTTAAGAGCCTTCTCGATTTCTGAAGAACATCCTTTGTTTTCTTATGACTTCTGTATTTCTTTGAGAGCTGCATTATTTTCTTCAGTTTGTTTCTGCACAGCTTTGACAGTCTCTGATAGAGCTTTGACTTCTGATTTTTGATTTCTGATTTCTTCCAGTATCAGATCAAGTTTTTCATCCATGACTGTTTTCTTAGTAGCCGCTTTATCTTCAAGTTCTTTATGAAGTTGTTTTGGAGACATAGATGGTTGTTCTTGGAAAATAGGAGAAACAACAGTTGTTTCTCTTCTAACACCACCAGAAAACACATTTTCTGATGTTCTGAGGATAAGAGGATTGGAAGTATCCAAATTCTCTGTTCCCTCACCAGAAACTTGAAACAAATTCAAGTCCTGGTTTTCCTCACATCCTTGAACCCTTTCAGGTTCTCCGTGAGTTGTTGAGAAACTTTTATTTTTCTCATCCAGGTTTCCTTGATCAGTGAACTGATCTCCACCTGTTGTTGCCACATTTTCCTCCTCAGAGTCTGACTCAGAAAATGGTTCTTTTGTTTCACTCACATTTTGTTTTGTAAAAAAAGTGCTTCTTTGTAATATTTCATATTTTGGTT
The DNA here is from genome assembly GCF_002127325.2 of Helianthus annuus. Classification (NCBI taxonomy): domain Eukaryota; kingdom Viridiplantae; phylum Streptophyta; class Magnoliopsida; order Asterales; family Asteraceae; genus Helianthus; species Helianthus annuus. The sequence continues at coordinate 86,435,113 of NC_035446.2, read as the reverse complement.
GAATTGATTCATCAGAATCACTTTCAGAAGTATAAAATATATTGAGTTTAGATTTTGTCGCACCTTTTTCTCCCATATGTGAGCCTTCAGCATGATGTTCTTCTGTTGCATGAGTCATATGCACATCTTTATCAGTTTGATGAGGATCATATTCATCCTGCTGCTCTATTATTGGTGTGCTTGATTCTTTTGCATCATGCTCCATGGGTAACATCTTTTCAAATCCTTCTTTTATTTATGTCACACCCCCAAAATCCACCCGCGGAGTACCACCGCTTGGGAGCGTGACATGACCAGGATCAAGCCATCAATCATATCAAACATAGCATTTAATAATAAAAGTAATTAATGTAACTCATCAAGACATGATTGATGTTTCAAAACCAAACATCGTTTGAGTAGCGGAAGCATAGTATGTAATCTCAAAATAGTTATAAGTTCAGACAAAGATCATGATCCGTATCCCACAACGACCTGCTCCTCCTTGTGCAAGCTCCATAATGTACCTAAGGTCCTGCAAGGCATGCAACAAATAATCAACAAACTAGTTGAGCGAGTTCACAGAAAGTAAGTTCATAACATAATGCATAAGTATAGCTAGTGGGGGCTTCCCATACTAGTGTGTACTAAAGGTGGGGGCTTCCCAAACCTTGTGTTCATAAAACTGGTGGGGGCTTCCCATGTTTATCCTGGCTAATGAGGGCTTCTCATTAACGGTACTTACTAGACTAACTTCCGACCATGTGTTCTTCTTTACTGAGAACAGGAAAACGTACAGGGTCACGTAGGCTTTACGTGACGTGCCCTTCCCCGAGGACATGGTACGCGTGGGGGCTACGTAGGCTTTACGCAGCGTGGCCTTCCGACCTGGAAGCCAGTAGATGGTATTGGGTTACGTAGGCTTTACGTAACGTGTCCTCCCGACCCGGGAGACAAATGGCAAATGCTGGGTTACGTAGGCTTTACGTAACGTGTCCTGACTATCCTGAGGACGATGGTCTATAGTCTGGTGTATGCGTAAGTACGAGTAGCTCTATCAATAACAACATATCCAACCCAATTCCCAACCCGGGAATCCCATGCCTTGGCTGTGTGAACTCACCTTGGTTTGCTCGGCAGATACACAAAAAGTACAGTTAAGCTAGTAAGTGGTCAACCACGTCCTATCATGGTTATTATACAAGTCAGGTTCGTATATAGCACGTATATTCATGGCAAACATGTACACGTATCAGCAATTCAAATCATGTGACGAGTCCAAGTAATCGGCCCAAACAGATAAGTAGTCCAACTAGCAGTCAAGAGCACACTTGTGCGTGTTAATCTTGGCCCAACATAACCCGGCCCAATTAACATTCACCCCAAATAGTAAACGCACACTAGTCCAATAGCAAACAGTCCACAAATCCAATCGTTGGGCCCAATTGATTGGGCCCGTGACAGTGAAGGCCCAAACAGTGTACGTGCATTAACTCGTCTCGAGTCGCAACCGGAGATTACGAGTCGCAACAGCTGGTTACGAGTCGCAATGGTGATCTCGGTTCATCATGGTCTGGTTACGAGTCGCAATAGGACTCGCAACCGTGGTTACGGCTTGTGTTGATTGTGTGCTAGTGTGATGGTTACGAGTCGCAACTAGACCCGCAACTATGGTCTCGACTCGCAACCATGTGTCGCAACCAGGCTGTGTAACAGTTTCTTTAATTACCAGCATAATTAGTTCCGTAAATCAAGCTAACAACCTAATCAGTTTCGGAAATCAGATCAAACCCGAATTTCTAACAGTTTCATACAACTTCAAATCATGAGAATCAAGCATGTTCATATTAACATCAAGAACAGCAATCAGATCATTATAAAAACTATACCGAATCATAAATCATTGGCTATCATGCATTCTACCCGGTTCGCATACATTCAGACTAATTTATCCATACCATCAATTCATATAAACAGCCAACTATCAAGAACAAACCAACGTCAACCAGCATGTATCATATATATTAACAATATTCAAAAACCGAATTTCAAAACAACCCGAACGATCAAATAACTCATACCAACCAAATACTAAATCATACAATCCGATTCATCATGGCATCACCTAAGCATATAAAACACGGAATCATGGATAACATACTAACCGAGGTAGAAAGAGGAGGATTCGGATTCAAAGCAACAAGGATGTTCGGCGGTTCTTCGGTTCCGAGTCGAGGGAGAAAGAGTTTGTGTTCTAGGTTGTTTAAGTGGTGAAAAACCAAAACCCTAAGAGATGTGTATAATATATACGTATGAAATGGGGAGTGGGCCGGAACCCACATGGGCTGGTCTCGAGTCGGTTGTGTGCCCGAATGGGCTTGTGTTCGGTTGAGTTAACGTTCGGTTCACAATACATACACATTCATATTAATTCATATAGCACGTAACATTCAATCAATCAACGAAATCACAAAGTTCTAAACCGTTACACGTAATTTAAGAGTCGGTAAAGTACGAGTTGTCACATTATCCCCAACTAATTGGAAATTTCGTCCCGAAATTTGGTATGCACTCACTGAGGAAGCTAGGTAAGCTGTATTGTTCACTGGTTTTCCTGGGGTGTCACATCCTCCCCCCGTTGATCTGGAATTTCGTCCCGAAATTCCGAAGTAGTAGCTTCGGCCTCAGTAGTGGTTGCATTGGTTTCGAATAACTGGGGGTACTTTTCTGTCATCCTGTCTTCGCGTTCCCAGGTGTACTCTGGACCACGTTTGGAGTTCCAACGAACTCGGACAAGAGGGATTCTCTTGTGTTTGAGGACCTTCACATCCCGGTCCGTGATTTCCACTGGTTCCTCGACGAACTGCAACCGCTCGTCGATAGTGAGTTCCTTAAAAGGAATGATGAGGTTTTCATCCGATAGGCACTTCTTTAGGTTCGATACATGAAAGACATTGTGAACTGCCCCGAGTTCAGTTGGTAGATTCAACTTGTATGCTACCTTGCCAATCTTTTCTATGATTTCGAATGGTCCGACGTACCGCGGATTTAGTTTGCCCCGTTTGCCAAAACGAACCACACCCTTCCAGGGTGAAACTTTCAATAAAACCCGGTCCCCGACCTCAAATTCCAATGGCTTTCTACGCTTGTCCGCGTAGGCTTTCTGACGGTCGCGTGCTGCCGCCATGCGTTGTCGTATCTGTGCGATCTTTTCTGTGGCGTCCAGTACTATCTCTGGACCCGTAATCTGACTATCCCCCACCTCTGCCCAGCAGAGGGGTGACCGGCATTTATGCCCGTACAATGCCTCGAATGGAGCGGCTTGAATGCTGGTGTGATAACTATTATTGTACGAAAACTCCACCAAAGGGAGGTGCTTTTCCCAGCCGTTGCCGAAATCGATAACGCATGCCCGAAGCATGTCTTCTAGGGTTTGGATCGTTCGCTCAGACTGCCCATCCGTCTGAGGATGATATGCTGTACTCATGTCTAATCGTGAGCCGAAAGATTTTGTGCATTTCTTGCCAAAGCTCTGACGTGAATCGTGCATCGCGATCCGAAATGATGGAGGTGGGCACCCCGTGCCTCGAGACAACTTCTTTAAGGTAGACGTCTGCGAGAGTGGAGAACTTATCCGTTTCCTTTATAGGTAGGAAGTGTGCAGACTTGGTGAGTCGATCCACGATCACCCATATCGTATCGTTTCCACGCTGGGATCTAGGTAGGCCTGTAACGAAATCCATGGAAATTTCTTCCCATTTCCATTGCGGTATCTTAGGCTGCTGAAGTAGGCCAGCTGGTTTCTGATATTCGACCTTGACTCTCGCACAAGTCAAGCACTTTCCAACGTACGTAGCAATGTGGGCCTTCATACTAGGCCACCAATAAGTAGTGCTGATGTCGTGGTACATTTTATCTGACCCTGGATGTACCGAGTAGCGAGACTTGTGAGCTTCATCCATTACAAGTTCACGTAAACCGCCATAGAGAGGGACCCAAATCCGGCCCGTTACATAGTAAGCGCCGTCTGCCTTCTGTTCCATCTGTTGTCGTGAGCCGCGTAAGGCTTCAGCCTTGACGTTTTCTAGTTTCAATGCTTCTACCTGAGCATTTCGTATTTGTGCTGGAAGGCTAGACTGAATCGTAAGCTGTAGCGCTCGCACGCGCTTTGGTAAGGTGTCCTTTCGACTTAGAGCGTCAGCCACAACATTGGCTTTGCCTGGATGATACTTGATGGCGCATTCGTAATCGTTCAGTAACTCGACCCATCGTCGTTGACGCATATTCAAATCCTTTTGCTTAAGGATATGCTCGAGACTCCTGTGATCGGTGTAAATCGTGCACCTGGTACCGTACAGGTAGTGTCGCCATATCTTAAGCGCGAAAACAACAGCTCCCAGCTCTAAATCGTGCGTCGTGTAGTTGCGTTCGTGAACCTTTAGCTGACGAGAGGCGTAAGCAATAACCTTGTCGCGCTGCATTAACACACATCCAAGTCCCCGAATGGATGCATCACAATAAACCACAAGGTCATCTGTGCCCTCTGGCAAAGAGAGGATAGGTGCACTGCAAAGTCTATCCTTTAGGTGCTGAAAAGCAGTCTCCTGGGGCTCTCCCCAGCGATAGGTAACACCCTTCTGTGTCAGTAGCGTAAGCGGCTGAGCAATCTTCGAAAAGTCTCTGATAAACCGTCTGTAGTAACCTGCCAGACCCAAGAATTGGCGTATTTCTGTCGGCGTACGCGGTGCAGGCCAGTTTCTGATCGAATCTACCTTGGATGGATCAACATGGATCCCATCCCTGTTTACCACATGGCCTAAGAAGTGGACTTCACGAAGCCAGAAGTCGCATTTAGAAAGCTTGGCGTACAGCTGTTCCTTCCGAAGAAGTTCCAATATCAGGCGAAGATGTTGCTCGTTTTCCTCCTGACTCTTGGAGTAAATCAGGATGTCGTCGATGAAAACAATGACGAACTTGTCAAGATAGGGTTTGCACACCCTGTTCATAAGATCCATAAATACTGCAGGCGCGTTCGTTAACCCGAACGGCATGACAAGAAACTCGTAGTGCCCGTAACGAGTTCTGAAGGCTGTCTTGGAGACGTCCTCATCCCGGACTCTCAGCTGATGGTACCCCGACCTCAAATCTATCTTCGAATAGTAACACGACCCTTGCAACTGGTCGAATAAGTCGTCAATGCGCGGAAGAGGATAACGGTTCTTCACCGTCACCTTGTTGAGTTCACGGTAGTCGATGCACATCCTGAACGTACCGTCTTTCTTTTTCACGAAAAGTACTGGAGCTCCCCAAGGCGAAGAGCTTGGGCGAATGAAACCCTTATCCAAGAGTTCTTGTAGCTGCTTTGACAGTTCCTCCAATTCCGATGGAGCTAAGCGATATGGTGCGCGAGCTATAGGTGCTGCTCCTGGAGCGAGCTCGATCTGAAATTCGACCTGACGATGAGGAGGTAATCCAGGTAAGTCTTCAGGAAATACCTGAGGAAAGTCACGTACAACTGGTATATCCTCCAGTCTCTTTTCCTTCGTCGATGCATCCGAAACAAGAGCCAAAATGGCTGCGTGACCCTTACGTAAGCATTTCTGAGCCTTCAAGAAAGAGATGATGCCAACCACAGCACCACTCTTGTCGCCTTGAACTTCGAGAGGTTCCTGACCCGATCGAGGAATGCGAATTATCTTCTCACTGCATAAGATTTCTGCCTGATGTTGGGATAGCCAATCCATCCCAATCACGATGTCGAAGCTACCCAATACTATGGGAATGAGATCGATAGAGAAAGCTTGACCAGCTAGGATGAGATTACAACCCTGAACTACGTGCGTGGCTTCTAAACTTTTACCGTTAGCTAACTCTACTACGTGTTTGGTGGGTAAAAGTGTTGGTGCACGTTTTAGCAGTTGACACATTTTCACAGACATATAGCTTGTATCCGCACCCGAATCAAACAAAACAGTAACGTAAATATTGTCGAGGAGAAACTTACCCATAACCACATTGGGATCGTTCACTGCGTCACCTCGACCTAGCACAAAAGCACGACCACGAGCTTCATTGCCGTTGTTGTTGTTGTTTCCCCCGTTGTTGTTGTTCCCGTTGCCCTGGTTGTTGTTGTTACGATTCTGGTTCAACTGAGGGCAATCGCGTTTGAAATGACCTTCAGCCCCACACTGAAAACATCCCAGGTTTCCACGCTGTGGCTGCTGCTGTTGCGGCTGGTTCTGTGGAGCGGGTTGTTGCTGTTGCTGGTTCTGGTTCGCAGGACGAGGGCTCCTACAGTCTTTGGCCTCATGCCCCATCTTAAGACACCTTTGACAACGACCCTTGTTACACGGGCCGTGGTGATGCCTGTTGCAGTTGTGGCACCTAGGTTGACTACCCTGATATCTCCTCTGTCTGTGACTGCCAGAGGATTGCTGACTGGGACTCTGATAGTGGTCGATCTTCTGCTGCTGAGCTTGTGGCTGAACAGTCGCTGAACCTTTACTAGAATCTCCTTCCCACTTTCTTTTACTGTCACCAGATGTAGCAGGAGTAACTGAGGTGGTGACGTTAGCAGTAGCACTAACACGCTTGGGCAGTTTATTCTGATCCACTGCCTGATCGGTGATGCGATGAGCGAGGCGCTGAATTTCCTGGATGTTATCGAGATTAGCCGAGGTAACATGGCTCTGGATCTCTGGCGCCAATCCCTTGAGATACATCTCAATGCGCTTGTATGGAGGGTCCACCATAGTTGGACACAGAACGGCCAGCTCATTCGACCGTTTAGTATACGCTTCGATCTCTGACCCAACCATCTTCAGATTATACAGCTCGTCTTCCAGCTTGTGAATATCTTCACGCGTGCAATACTCACGCTTGATGAGTTCTTTGAAATCGTTCCATGAGGTGGCGTTAGCTGCTGCCAACCCAAGAATCTGCACCTGCGCGTTCCACCAGGTTAGCGCGATTCCTTCCAAAGTGCCGGTGGCAAACTTGACCTTGCGAGCCTCAGGGCACTCACACATTTCGAATACTGATTCTAACTTTTCAAACCAATGGAGGAGTCCCACTGCCCCCTCTGTGCCACTGAAAGAATTTGGACGACAGTCCATGAAGTTCTTGAATGTGCAGACAGGCTGCTGCGCGTGTTGACCTATTGTGTACGAATAGGACGAAGTTAAATACGAGAGTTAATGTAGGATCCAAGGATCCTAGTGTGTGCCTATACTGCAGGATATACTACCTGCTTGAGCTGCTGCAACTGCCGCAGCAACTTGAGCTTGAACGAGAGCCTCTAGCTGGGCTTGTGTCATGTTGATTCGTCCAGACATGATCTTCATTGTAACAAGTAGCATACGTAAGAATGGTTCGCGAGTAGGGCGATGACAGAAAAGTGTAAGCATGTAGGGATTCTCATGCTATGGTATCATGTGTATCTAAGCGTAATGCGAGCAAAGTTCTAAACAGTTCTAGTAAACAGGCAATAAACATAAACCTTATTACCTAGAATGTCGAGTCTTGCACGTGGAGCGAAGCGTCGTTGTGGATCGTTGAGAGCATTGTTCTGGTTATAGTCTGGTTTTAATAAAACGTTTTCCCATATTAAAACCAAGTTCTCTATAACCAATGGCTCTGATACCAATCTGTCACACCCCCAAAATCCACCCGCGGAGTACCACCGCTTGGGAGCGTGACATGACCAGGATCAAGCCATCAATCATATCAAACATAGCATTTAATAATAAAAGTAATTAATGTAACTCATCAAGACATGATTGATGTTTCAAAACCAAACAACGTTTGAGTAGCGGAAGCATAGTATGTAATCTCAAAATAGTTATAAGTTCAGACAAAGATCATGATCCGTATCCCACAACGACCTGCTCCTCCTTGTGCAAGCTCCATAATGTACCTAAGGTCCTACAAGGCATGCAGCAAATAATCAACAAACTAGTTGAGCGAGTTCACAGAAAGTAAGTTCATAACATAATGCATAAGTATAGCTAGTGGGGGCTTCCCATACTAGTGTGTACTAAAGGTGGGGGCTTCCCAAACCTTGTGTTCATAAAACTGGTGGGGGCTTCCCATGTTTATCCTGGCTAATGAGGGCTTCTCATTAACGGTACTTACTAGACTAACTTCCGACCATGTGTTCTTCTTTACTGAGAACAGGAAAACGTACAGGGTCACGTAGGCTTTACGTGACGTGCCCTTCCCCGAGGACATGGTACGCGTGGGGGCTACGTAGGCTTTACGCAGCGTGGCCTTCCGACCTGGAAGCCAGTAGATGGTATTGGGTTACGTAGGCTTTACGTAACGTGTCCTCCCGACCCGGGAGACAAATGGCAAATGCTGGGTTACGTAGGCTTTACGTAACGTGTCCTGACTATCCTGAGGACGATGGTCTATAGTCTGGTGTATGCGTAAGTACGAGTAGCTCTATCAATAACAACATATCCAACCCAATTCCCAACCCGGGAATCCCATGCCTTGGCTGTGTGAACTCACCTTGGTTTGCTCGGCAGATACACAAAAAGTACAGTTAAGCTAGTAAGTGGTCAACCACGTCCTATCATGGTTATTATACAAGTCAGGTTCGTATATAGCACGTATATTCATGGCAAACATGTACACGTATCAGCAATTCAAATCATGTGACGAGTCCAAGTAATCGGCCCAAACAGATAAGTAGTCCAACTAGCAGTCAAGAGCACACTTGTGCGTGTTAATCTTGGCCCAACATAACCCGGCCCAATTAACATTCACCCCAAATAGTAAACGCACACTAGTCCAATAGCAAACAGTCCACAAATCCAATCGTTGGGCCCAATTGATTGGGCCCGTGACAGTGAAGGCCCAAACAGTGTACGTGCATTAACTCGTCTCGAGTCGCAACCGGAGATTACGAGTCGCAACAGCTGGTTACGAGTCGCAATGGTGATCTCGGTTCATCATGGTCTGGTTACGAGTCGCAATAGGACTCGCAACCGTGGTTACGGCTTGTGTTGATTGTGTGCTAGTGTGATGGTTACGAGTCGCAACTAGACCCGCAACTATGGTCTCGACTCGCAACCATGTGTCGCAACCAGGCTGTGTAACAGTTTCTTTAATTACCAGCATAATTAGTTCCGTAAATCAAGCTAACAACCTAATCAGTTTCGGAAATCAGATCAAACCCGAATTTCTAACAGTTTCATACAACTTCAAATCATGAGAATCAAGCATGTTCATATTAACATCAAGAACAGCAATCAGATCATTATAAAAACTATACCGAATCATAAATCATTGGCTATCATGCATTCTACCCGGTTCGCATACATTCGGACTAATTTATCCATACCATCAATTCATATAAACAGCCAACTATCAAGAACAAACCAACGTCAACCAGCATGTATCATATATATTAACAATATTCAAAAACCGAATTTCAAAACAACCCGAACGATCAAATAACTCATACCAACCAAATACTAAATCATACAATCCGATTCATCATGGCATCACCTAAGCATATAAAACACGGAATCATGGATAACATACTAACCGAGGTAGAAAGAGGAGGATTCGGATTCAAAGCAACAAGGATGTTCGGCGGTTCTTCGGTTCCGAGTCGAGGGAGAAAGAGTTTGTGTTCTAGGTTGTTTAAGTGGTGAAAAACCAAAACCCTAAGAGATGTGTATAATATATACGTATGAAATGGGGAGTGGGCCGGAACCCACATGGGCTAGTCTCGAGTCGGTTGTGTGCCCAAATGGGCTTGTGTTCGGTTGAGTTAACGTTCGGTTCACAATACATACACATTCATATTAATTCATATAGCACGTAACATTCAATCAATCAACGAAATCACAAAGTTCTAAACCGTTACACGTAATTTAAGAGTCGGTAAAGTACGAGTTGTCACAATTTATGCTTGCTTACTTAACATTCTCAGATATTCTGCTCTGTATGATGAGTTTTCTGGTATCAGATCCATCATATTTTCTGGCAGAACAGGTACACCAAAATCTGACTTCCATGACCCTACAACACTCCAAGGTCTCATAATTTCTGATTTCCACATATATTTTGATTTTGGAGTTTGTAGATTCCTTTCAGAAAAAGCATCAGAAATTATGATGGATAGAAATCTGGGGAATGGTAGATGTGAATCCATCTTTCCAGTTTTGCTCAGAACTGATCTTTTGATCAGATTAAATATTTCTGTTCCAAAATCAATATTCAACCCAGTTATGAGGCTGAACATGATTGTTAGAATATTCATATTTATCTGATTTGTACCTCCAATCTCCGATGATAAACACCTATTCAGTATTTCCATCAACACTTGCCAGAAGGCAGGCAGCTTGTTCCTCTTGAACTCATTGATTTTTGAAATCTTTGCCTTGCATCCCATTATAGCATCAAGTTGTTCAAACATGTCTTCTTTTGGTGGTGCTTCTTCATACTCTTGATTTAAGGGTAGTTCCAAACATTCCCTTATTTTCTCCGGTGTGATTATGATGAAGATATCTTCCCATACATGTGCTGTTAGCTCCATACTTGTACTATGAGCTTCGAGAGTTTTTACAACTTGTTGTAGCAGTCTTTCTAGTACCTCTCTAGTCTTCTTAATTTGACACTTCACATCATATTGTTCGATATTGGTGTTCATTGCTTCATTGTTCTTCTTCAAAGGAAGATATTCAGCTTCAGTGATTAAGGGAATAGAGTGTTCAGCTGGAGGTGGACTGTTTTTGGTGGCAGCCATTAAGGATTTGGGTTTTTTGCTTTTGAGAAGGGTTTTTAGGGTTTGAGAATGAAGATTGAAGATGGACGTCTCTGTTTTGGAGGGGATATTTATAGTGAGTTGAGACAGAGATTTTTTAATGTTTTTCATGGGTTGTTTGTATTCAAGGTGTTTTATGACACCTTAATGATGTTTTAATCTTTTAAAGAAGCAGCCGTTTTTGAAAAACCTTTGGTTTATCTCTAATTTAATGTATATCTCATTAAAGATAATTAGAGATTCCAACGATTTTTAAAAGGATAAACACTAGTATCCAACTTGCACATTTTTCTGCGGGACCCTTTGTCACACCCCCAAAATCTACACGCGGAGTACCACCGCTTGGAGGCATGACATGACCAGGATCAAGCCACCAATCATATTGAACATGTAAGTATTAAATAAATTCAACCCATCAAAATAAAAGGTGGTCAAAACCAAACATAGTTAAAGTATAGAGGAAGCATATTTGTGAAAGCCCAAACATGAGTATAAGTTCATAAAGTGTAAATGTTTAACATGGAACTCAACAGTTCCAGTTCCCACAACGATCGCGCCTCCCGTGCAAGCTCCATGAGTACCTATAGTCCTGCAAGGCATGTAACAGAGAGTCAACAACTAGTTGATCGAGTTCACCGTAAGCAAGTTCGTAATAGTAAGTTCGTTGCATCACCATGCATTATTAACTAAGTCAATTGTATGTTCATTTAGTGGGGGCTTCCCATGTGTGTATCTACTAGACTGGATGTAACCATAAGTGTTCTTCTAATCCCGAGAACAGTAGTACGTACAAGATTTACGTAGGTTTTACGTAAGTGTCTTTCTTAACCTGAGGACAGTGGTACGCGGGGGCTTACGTAGGTTTTACGTATGTGCCCTTCACAACCCGAGGCAGTAGTGAGTATAAGTTTACGTAGGTTTTACGTAAATGTCCTTCACAACCTGAGGACAGGGGTAAGTACAAGTATACGTAGGTTTTACATATGGGTCCTTCGCATCCGAGGACGATGGTAGATAGTCTAGTAACAGTGTAAGGACCAGTAATTGTTCAATCCCATTATTCAAACCCATTCCCAACCTCGGGAATCCCATGCCTTGGTAAGAGTGTGAACTCACCTTGGTTTGCTCGGCAGAACACGAAATGGTTACTTGAGCTAAGAGGGGTCAACCACATCCGGTTCAGAGAAGAATGGGATCGATCCAAGTAAGAAAGCTTCGAGGAAGAGGGGATGTTTGCCGCCAGCTTCGAGGGGAGAGAAAGAGAGAGTATGGTTTTTGATGTGTTGTGCAAGCTATGAGAAACAACCCCCTAAGTTGGATATGTGCATATGTATAAACGAGTGGGCCGAACCCTCCCTTGGGCTGCCCTTGGTTTCGGATACAAGAAATACGGCCCAAATGGACTTGTGCGATCGGGTTGAGTGTTGTGCGATCGGTTTGAATACATAATAACACAAAGCATAACATACATTCATTCAATTAATAAAGTTCACGTAATCACATAATGTTACACAAAGATAGGTTTGAAATACGAGTTGTCACATTATCCCCAAGTTGAAAGAAATTTCATCCCGAAATTTGGAACGTACTCACTGAGGAAGCTAGTTAACTTGCATGGTTTTCCTGGGGTGTCACATCCTCCCCCCGTTGATCTGGAATTTCGTCCCGAAATTCTGTGGTAGCTTCAGCCTCAGTAGTGGTTGTACTGTTTACGAACAATTGGGGATACTTTTGCTTCATTTGGTCTTCGCGTTCCCAGGTGAAATCTGGGCCACGACGGGAGTTCCAACGAACTCGAACAAGAGGTATTCTGGTGTGCTTGAGGACTTTAACATCCTGGTCCGTGATTTCAATAGGTTCCTTGACGAATCGCAACTGTTCGTCGATAGTGAGCTCCTTCAAAGGAACTATGAGGGCCTCATCTGACAGACACTTCTTCAGATTCGACACGCGGAAAACATTGTGAACTGCACCGAGTTCTGCTGGTAGGTTTAGTTTGTAGGCCACTTTGCTTATTCTTTCTATGATTTCGAACGGTCCGACATACTGCGGATTAAGTTTACCCCGTTTGCCAAAACGAAGCACACCCTTCCAGGGAGAGACTTTGAGTAGCACTCGATCCCCAACTTGGAACTCGAGTGGTTTCCTGCGCTTATCAGCGTAACTTTTCTGACGGTCACGAGCCGCCGCCATGCGTTGCCGTATCTGTGCAATCCATTCAGTAACATCAACTACAAGTTCTGGACCTGTGATCTGACTATCCCCCACCTCTGCCCAACAGAGAGGTGACCGACATTTACGTCCGTACAATGCCTCTAATGGAGCGGCTTGGATGCTGGTATGGTAACTGTTAATGTACGAGAACTCCACTAACGGGAGATGCTTTTCCCAGCTGCTGCCGAAATCAATAACACACGCCTGAAGCATGTCTTCTAGAATCTGAATAGTGCGCTCAGACTGCCCATCCATCTGAGGGTGGTAAGCTGTGCTCATGTCTAATCGAGAGCCAAAAGATTTGTGCATTGCTTGCCACAGTTCTGAAGTAAATCATGCATCACGATCCGAAATAATAGAGGTTGGCACTCCATGCCTCGAAACAACTTCTTTCAAGTAGACGTCTGCTAAGGTAGAGAGCTTATCCGTTTCTTTGATAGCCAAGAAGTGAGCAGACTTTGTGAGTCGATCCACGATCACCCAAATGGTATCGTTCCCACGTTGAGATCTAGGCAGGCCAGTAACAAAGTCCATGGAAATTTCCTCACATTTCCATTGTGGTATCTTAGGTTGCTGAAGTAGGCCTGATGGTTTCTGGTATTCCGACTTGACTCTCACACAAGTCAAGCACTTGCTAACGTATGTTGCTATGTGAGCTTTCATGCTAGGCCACCAATACGTAGTTCTGAGATCGTGGTACATTTTATCCGAACCTGGATGTACCGAGTAGCGAGACTTATGTGCTTCGTCCATTACAAGCTCGCGTAAGTTTCCATATAGTGGGACCCAAATACGCCCCATTACATAATAGGCGCCGTCTACCTTCTGTTCTAATCGTTGCCTTGAGCCACGTAAGGCTTCAGCCCTGACGTTTTCTGGTTTCAATGCTTCTACCTGAGTATTTCGTATCTGAGCAGGAAGACCAGACTGAATAGTAAGTTGTAGTGCTCGTACGCGCCTAGGTGTAGTATCCTTTCGACTGAGGGCGTCAGCCACAACATTGGCTTTGCCCGGATGGTACTTGATGGCACATTCGTAATCGTTAAGTAGCTCAACCCATCGACGTTGACGCATGTTCAATTCCTTCTGCTTGAAGATATGCTCGAGACTCCTGTGATCGGTGTAGATAGTGCACTTAGTACCGTACAGGTAATGTCGCCATATCTTAAGCACGAAAACAATAGCTCCCAGCTCCAAATCATGCGTGGTATAGTTTTGTTCATGAACCTTAAGTTGACGTAACGCATAAGCAATGACCTTGTCACGTTGCATTAACACACATCCAAGACCTTGAATGGATGCGTCGCAATAGACCACAAAATCGTCCGTGCCCTCTGGCAATAAAAGAATAGGTGCGCTGCAGAGCCTGTCTTTTAAGTGCTGAAAAGCAGTTTCCTGTGTACTACCCCAACGATAGGTGACACCCTTCTGTGTCAGCAGTGTAAGCGGCTGCGCAATTTTAGGGAAGTCTTTAATGAACCTTCTGTAGTAACCTGCCAAACCCAAGAATTGGCGTATTTCCGTTGGTGTACGTGGTGCAGGCCAGTTCCTGATCGAGTCTACCTTGGATAGATCCACATGAATCCCGTCCTTGTTTACCACGTGGCCTAGAAAGTGGACTTCACGAAGCCAGAAGTCGCATTTTGAAAACTTCGCGTATAACTGTTCTGTTCGAAGTAGTTTCAAAATGAGTCGTAAATGCTGCTCGTGTTCCTCCTGACTCTTAGAATAGAGCAGGATGTCGTCGATGAAGACAATCACAAACTTGTCTAGGTAAGGCTTGCACACTCTGTTCATAAGATCCATGAAGACTGCCGGTGCATTCGTTAGCCCGAATGGCATGACAAGAAACTCGTAGTGGCCATAGCGAGTTCTGAATGCCATTTTGGAGACGTCCTCATCCCGGACTCTCAGTTGATGGTAGCCTGACCTCAAATCTATCTTTGAGTAGTAGCTCGATCCTTGCAACTGATCGAACAAATCATCAATACGTGGACGAGGATAGCGGTTCTTCACAGTCACCTTGTTGAGTTCACGGTAGTCGATACACATCCTGAAGGTACCGTCCTTCTTCTTTACAAATAGTACTGGAGCTCCCCAAGGCGAAGAGCTAGGACGAATAAAACCCTTATCCAAGAGTTCTTGCGGTTGCTTAGACAGTTCCTCCAGCTCAGTTGGAGCTAAGCGATACGGTGCGCGAGCTATTGGTGCTGCTCCTGGAGCTAGTTCAATCTGGAATTCGACCTGGCGATGAGGCGGTAGCCCAGGTAAATCTTCAGGAAACACCTGAGGAAAGTCGCGTACTACTGGAATGTCCTCCAATCTCTTCTCTTTCGTTGATGCGTCAGTAACAAGTGTTAGAATAGCGGTATGGCCCTTTCGCAAACACTTCTTGGCCTTGAGGAAGGAGATGATGCCAACCACGGCACCACTCTTGTCGCCTTGCACTTCGAGAGGTTCTTTACCAGAACGGGGAATACGAACAATCGTCTCCTTGCATAAGATCTCTGCTTGCTGTTGGGATAACCAATCCATCCCAATGACGATGTCGAAACTACCCAGAACTATGGGAATGAGATCGATAGAGAAAGTCTGACCAGCGAGGATAAGATTACAACCCTGAACTATGTGTGTGGCCTCTAGACTTTTACCATTCGCTAACTCTACGACATGCTTAGTGTTTAAAGGTGTTGGTGTACGTTTAAGCATCTGATTAACTTTTAAAGACACATAACTGGTATCCGCACCCGAATCAAACAAAACAGTAACATAAAAGTCGTCGAGAAGGAACTTACCCATCACCACGTTAGGATCGTTCCTTGCGTCACCCTGCCCCAGCACAAATGCACGACCCCTAGCGTCGTTGTTCCCATCATTGTCATTTCTCCCATTGTTGTTCCCATTGCCTTGATTGTTGTTGTTGTTGTTCTGGTTTCGGTTTAACTGGGGGGCAGTGTCTCTTGAAGTGACCTTCAGCGCCACAATGAAAACATCCCTTGTTACCCTGCTGTTGATTCTGCTGTGTTTGCTGCTGCTGCTGGTGATCCTGAGTTGTAGGTCGTGGGCTCCTACAATCCTTGGCCTCATGACCCATCTTGAGACACCTCTTACAACGACCCTTGTTGCACTGGCCACTGTGGTGTCTGTTACAATTGTTGCACCTTGGGTGATTTCCTCGATACACACCCCGTCCCTGACTGCCTGAAGATTGCTGACCAGGGCTCTGATAGTTGTCAGTCTTTCGCTGCTGAACCTGAGACTGAACTGTAGCTAAACCCTTGCTGGAATCCCCATCCCATTTCCTCTTGTTGTCACCAGGAGTAGCAGGAGTAGCAGAAGTGGTAGCGGTAGTAGTTGCACTGATACGTTTTGGCAGCCTGTTCTGTTCCACTGCCTGATCCGTGAGGCGATGAGCAAGACGTTGAATGTCCTGGATATTATCGAGGTTAGCCGATGTTACATGGCTCTGGATTTCTAGCGCTAGACCCTTGAGATACAACTCAACGCGCTTGATTGGAGGGTCCACCATAGTTGGACACAAGATGGCCAGCTCGTCTGACCGTTTCGTATAAGCTTCAATTTCCGACCCTGTCTTTTTCAGATGAAAGAGCTCCACTTCTAACTTGTGGATGTCATCACGTGTGCAGTATTCCCTCTTAATAAGTTCCTTGAAATCGTTCTAAGGAGTGGCGTTAGCAGCTGCCAATCCTAAAATCTGCACTTGCGCATTCCACCAAGTCAGCGCAATGCCTTCTAGAGTACCAGTGGCGTATTTCACCCGGCGAGCCTCAGGGCATTCACACATCTCAAACACGGACTCGAGCTTTTCTAACCAATGGAGGAGTCCAACTGCTCCTTCAGTGCCACTGAACGTGCTAGGACGACAATCCATGAAATTCTTGAAAGTGCAAACAGGTTGCTGAACATGTTGACCTGTTGTGTATAAAAACAGGACAAGGTTTAACACAAGAATTGGGTTTAGGAGTGTAGGACCTAAAGATCCTAGAGTGAGTTTGCGACTGCAGGGTATACCTCCTGCTTGTGCGGCTGCAAGTGCCGCAGCAACTTGTTCGTTAATCAGAGCCGTCAACTGGGCTTGATTCATGTTAACGCGTCCACTCATGATCTTCATATCAAGGGAACATAAGTGAGAGAGGTTCGCGAAAAGTGCGATGACAGAAGAGAGTAAGCACACAAGTGTTCTCAAGCAATAGTGGTTATGTGTATCTAAGCATACCATGAGCAAAGTTCTATGTAATCTAGCAAGTAGGCAATAAAACATATACCATATTACCTAGAATGTTGAGTCTTGCACGTGGAGCGAGGCGTCGTTGTGGATCGTTGAGCACTGTACAGGTTATAGTCAGGTTTTAATAAAAACTTTTTCCCCTTAATTAAACCAAGTTCTCTATAACCAATGGCTCTGATACCAATCTGTCACACTCCCAAAATCCACACGCGGAGTACCACCGCTTGGAGGCGTGACATGACCAGGATCAAGCCACCAATCATATTGAACATGTAAGTAATAAATAAATTCAACACATCAATATAAAAGGTGGTCAAAACCAAACATAGTTAAAGTATAGCGGAAGCATAATTGTGAAAGCCCAAACATGAGTATAAGTTCATAAAGTGTAAATGTTTAACATGGACCTCAACAGTCCCTGTTCCCACAACGATCGCGCCTCCCGTGCACGCTCCATGAGTACCTATAGTCCTGCAAGGCATGTAACAGAGAGTCAATAACTAGTTGAGCGAGTTCACAGTAAGCAAGTTCGTAATAGTAAGTTCGTTGCATCACCATGCATTATTAACTAAGTCAATTGTATGTTCATTTAGTGGGGGCTTCCCATGTGTGTATGTACTAGACTGGATGTAAACATAAGTGTTCTTCTAATCCCGAGAACAATAGTACGTACGAGATTTACGTAGGTTTTACGTAAGTGTCCTTCTTAACCTGAGGACAGTGGTACGCGGGGGTTTACGTAGGTTTTACGTAAGTGCCCTTCATAACCCGAGGCAGTAGTGAGTATAAGTTTACGCAGGTTTTACATAAGTGTCCTTCGCAACTTGAGGACAGGGGTAAGTACAAGTATACGTAGGTTTTACGTATGGGTCCTTCGCATCCGAGGACGATGGTAGATAGTCTAGTAACAGTGTAACATATATTCATTCAATTAATAAAGTTCACCTAATCACATAATGTTACACAAAGATAGGTTCGAAATACGAGTTGTCACACCCTTTTTGATTTCAGACGTGGTCCAATCAAAAAACCTTTTCTTCAATTAAGTGTTTTCCCATGTTGTCCTTTTAATGATATATACTGTCACACCCCCAAAATCCACCTGCGGAGTATCACCGCTTGGGAGCGTGACTGACCAGGACCAAGCCACCAATCATATCGAACATGTAATTAATATCAAACATAATAAATGTAAACCAATCATTCAATACGATAGGTGTTCAAAACATAATCATAGTTTATAAGTATAGCGGAAGCATAAGTACGAAAACCCAAATGTGTAGCATAAGTTCAATAAGTTTCAAAACATAATCCATGCTCCACAACGACCTGCTCCTCCCTGTGCAAGCTCCATGTATCTAACGACCTGCAAGGCATGTAACAGAGGATCAACAACTAGTTGAGCGAGTTCACAGAAAGTATATGCGTAATAGTAAGTTCGTTTGTAACATGTGGCTCTACTGGGCCGATAGTACGTTCTATTGGTGGGGGCTTCCCATGTTGTATAATCCACTAGACTACTCGTAACCATATGTGTTCTTCACAATCCGAGAACAGTAGTAAGTATAAGTTCACGTAGGTCTTACGTGAGTATCCTTCACATCCGAGGATAGTAATTAAGTATAAGTATCCTTCACATCCGAGGATAGTAATATGTATAAGTATCCTTCATGTTGGTGCATTACGTCTATTGACTTCGTCTTGTATCATGTAATAGGATAAGATAGGTCAGAATAACCAGTGCACGAGGTTCGAGAAACGAAATATGATGAATTATCATGTTGGACCGCTTATATGAACAATGTTCATAAAAGCGATCCAAGTTAACCTGTCTGGATCGCTTTTATGGCAGTCCGTATAAGCGGTTCCAGAACTTTATATATAGGTGCTTGGTTAATTCATTTGTAACGGTTCGGAACTGGTAACGAAGTGCTGCCGATTTGCTTCCAGGTTGTAAACATTGCTAAAATCAATAAAGTGAAGCATTATATTTAGTTTGAGCATCTAATTCACTGATTCCGCCTTTGAATTGGAAAACGACTCTTCTGATCGACTCATTCAGGGTCAACGACGATCCTACAAGTGGTATCAGAGCTCAGGAAGAAGAGTTCAGCTCAAACTTGATCCGTTTTCTGTCTTCTACACCTTCTTTTTCGATTTAGACAAGTTTCCACGGTTAAATTCGGACTAATTTTTTCACAGGACGTGTATTATTGGACATTAATAAACCCTAGAAAGTTTCAGACTAAAATTCAAACTAAAAACAGGTCAAAACATGTTCGAAATGTGGATCGCTCCAAATGACGTCATGATGAACCGCTTTTAGGTCAAAGTTTGGACTGCTTATTCGTACACATTTGGTCCTGGTTCGTTCCAAAGACAACTCGGACCGCTCGAAAGTTTATCCTAGTCCGCTCATTAGTACAATTTTGGACCGCTCATTTGTCCGTTTTTGAATCTAAACCGCTCCAAATTACTTTCTGGACCGCTCGAACAATCATCTCATGGATCGCTCATATGACATATCTTGGACCGCTTGTATGACATATCCTGGATCGCTCATATGACATATCCTGGATCGCTTGAATGACAGTTTCTTAGATCGCTCTTATAAATAGTTCTGGTTCGCTTATTTGGACTTCTTTTAGTCTGGGCCGCTGTTTTGTACATTTCTGGTCTGGATTGCTCGAGTGACATATTCTGAACCGCTCATACGACATATTCTTGGACCGCTCATATGACATATCCTAGATCGCTCGTGTGACAAGTCCTGGTTCGCTCATACAGATATACCTGGTCCGCTTATTTGTTCACTCAGTTTCGCTTATTCGGTCCGATTTGATTCGCTTATTCGGTCAAGTTGATTATAGTGAAAGTTGCTGAAGTGGAAGCTAAAACCATGACTACTGAAATAACACTTACTCGAGAAGAAAGGCATGCACGTATGAGATTAGATGATGTATGTACTGCTTACAGAGAAGCCACATGGGCTGGAAGGTTGAGCAAAGATAAAAAATGCTATGTTGATCCTAAAGGAAACCCAACTGTTGATCCAAAGACAGTTGATCTTGAAGCATTGGTTGCTGCTATTCCGACTGTGGATGTCTGGTGTAAAGGTCTTAGAGAAAATCCAAGATACAAGCAGCAAGTTGAAGAAGGAATTAGAAAAGTCATTTTTGCAAGTCTGGAGAAGAAAAAGAAGAAGACTGTCGAGGAAATTGTGATTGAGAGCAAGGAGATGGTGAATGAGGTGAAGAAGGTTGCAAAGAAAATCGAGGAAGGTGCTGAAGAAAAAGAGCTAGTGGTTGAAGAAGTTCAGATACAGAAGACTGAGGATACGACAGTGCCAGTCATTGAGGTAATAAGTCAAACTGATACTTCTGTCAAAATTGATAATGAAGCTGAACAACAATGCAAGAAATGCATGGAAACATGCAGTGCTTGTATTGAGAAAGATGAAAAACTCAACAACAGGGACATTGAATTCACTAAAATAGAAAATATTTTCAAAGAAAAATGTGATGAGATGAGTGAAAATGAAAAGTTTTTGAAACAAGAAAATGAAAAATTGAAATTAAAATGTGATGATCTTGAAACAGAAAACATGAAATTAAAAGAAATGTGTTCAGCTGTTTGCAACGAATGTGTTCCGAAAGAAATAAAAATTCAAGAGTTGCAAAAAGAATATGATGTTACGAAATTGTCATATGAAACTGTAAAAGAAGCTTATGAAACGTTAAAAAGTAAAGTCAAAAGTCTAGATGATAGATTGTGTGCTTGTCAAAGAAACACTAAATTTCTTGAAGCAAGATATGAAGATAAACAAAGGGTGGTAAACCAATATATTGATGATGTTGCTAAGCTTAAACAAGAATTGGCAGACAAAGAAAAATTGGTCAATAAATTGCAAAGTTATCATTCATCGTCATATATTCTGGAACGTATTTTCAACATCACACCCGATGAGAAAGCGTCTGAAAAGAACAAAAAGGGAAAAGGGTCTGAATTTCATCAAGTTCCACCACCGTTGGAGAATAATTATACATTCTATGATGGCGAAGAAGTGGAAAAAGTTATCAACATGGTTGATCAGTTACCCGACAACGTCGATGTGACTTACACCAAATCTGATGATATCAGTGATTCAGAGGTGGTTGGTAAGGTTGTTGAAAGCATTTTTCAAGAAAACTCGATTGAAACAAGTAAAACTGAATCACAAGATGAAGATGAAGGAAATCTTCATGATGGTTATCTAAAGAACATCAAATCTGAAGAAAATTTGAATGACGATTCAAAGGGATTGGTTTATACCATGATTGGATCAGACAAATTATTCTTGGATGTTGTCTTCCCGATTCAGAATGTGATCTCAGAAAAGGTTGATAAAGTTTTCAAAATGATTGAAATTGAAAAATCTGAAATTTCAAAATTTGCTGGTAAAGGACACAAAACTTTTTATAACAAACCGGGTGGCAACAAGAAGAACATGAAGGCTGGGTTGGGTTATAAAAAGAAACAAAATTGGAAGAAAAATGTGACACCAAATTATCAAGAAAAAATGAGGTTTGTTAAGGGAGATAGTTTATCAAAAGAAAAAGAAAACAAAATGAAACAATCTAATGCTGAGTTTGAGGTTCAAAAGAAAAAGCGACAACCACAGGTCAAAGATGTGTCAATGAAAACATGTTTCAAATGTAATCAATTAGGACATCTTGCTCGCAAGTGTCAGAATCTAAAACCTGTGGATGTTGTTCAAAAGAAGCTTGATGCTACAAAACACCAATCTGAGAATGTGAAATCAAGGTCAACCAAATTTGATTCGAAACAAACTTGGATGTATAACACAAACAAGTTTGCTTCAAATCAAAAATGGAAATCAAATCCGAACAAGTTTGATTCAAGACAGACTTGGAGTTCTCACACATCCAAATTGAAAACAACACAGATTTGGAAACCACTGGTTGTTATGACAAAACTTCAACAAATCTGGAAACCTAAAAGTGTTGTTCAAAATCAAAAGGTTCAAAAAGAAACAAATTTTTACAGACGAGGTACTCCAGAAGGTCAAGTGTGGATGGTTAAGAAAAGTGTTGGGTTGATAAACAATGAAAATGTTGGGAAGGATCTAAAGAAACAACAACAAATTTGGAAACCCATGATTGTTTTAAAAGAGAAAGGTTCAACTTCTGGGGTGAAAAAGTTTGAAGAGTCAATTCCAGTTGATTATGACGCAAACTTTCCACCACTTAAGGCTGAAAATTTTAAAATTCAAATTGCAAGAGTCAAGGTTACACCTAAGGCTGATCAAGCCTGGGTGGATACCATGTTTGATTAAACAGTTAGAATTGCCGGAGCTTCCTTTAACGCGAAGCATGAATCGGCATCTATCTCTATTGATTGAAATTATTTGTATATTTGATAAAGTTTGAATGTGCAGGTACTCAAGGGTGGTGAAGACTGTCAAATCCAACAAGTGCCTGGAGTTAGCATATGAAGAAGATCCCCGGTTTGGTCAGACGGGGAAAGTATGTGTTTGATTGTGTGTAAATTTTTTGAACAACTTGAAATTTGTTTGTGTGGTGTTTGTTGGTTGGTTGCTTACTTGGTTGTTGGTTGATAGATTGTGATAGACTGTGATGGTTGTGATAGTTGTAGTTTAAATTTGTTTGAATTAGGAGTGATGGACTATGCCGAAACCCTCACGGCGAAACAAACATGATTACTCACAAGTTGAAGAATGGTTTTGTAACGGTCAAAATCAATGGGTTGTAAATCATGGGGGTACGTTATATTTTCTGCGAAACAGAGCATGAGATGCAGAAAATGGATGGCGAGGCAAAGCTATCAGTATCGGTTTGTCAAATTTCTTTAATGGTTTTGCATTTTAGGGGGAGAAATATTGTTAGAAAATACAAAAACATTAGAAAATTTGAAAAATAATTAGAAAATTTGAAAAATACAAAAACATGATAAAATTCAAAAATTTGAGTTTTGCGTAAAAAGAGGAAATGATAGTACATCAGTAGACAGTTACAGTATGCTAAAGATATGCAATGATTAAATAGCATTAAGCAGTCTGACTGATGATATGTCGATAGGTTTTTATACATTTAGTAAGCTTTTTCGGGATATAAACCTAAATTCAAACTTGCTTATTTTGTGGGGAACACTATTTGGATATATAGGTAACCCCTGAAATCTCGTTTGAAAGGTCTCGTATTCTGATATACTAGGTGTTTATACTCTATGATGTCTGGGGTATTATTCCGGGACTTCTGCTGAACGGTGGTTCTGACCTAGTCCCTGGCTAATACTTTCACCAAAATACTTGAAATATAGCATAAAGCCCTCAGCTGATTAGACAATAAAATTGATAATCAGTTGTTGTAGCTGAAAAGATTCTCTAAAGGGAACATACTGCAAAGTCGAAGCTGATATCTCTCTGCTGAACGGAAGTTCTGACCTGAGATCCCTTAGTTCTCGCATAC
This sequence comes from Helianthus annuus, assembly GCF_002127325.2. NCBI lineage: Eukaryota > Viridiplantae > Streptophyta > Magnoliopsida > Asterales > Asteraceae > Helianthus > Helianthus annuus. The sequence goes on along the minus strand of NC_035446.2, from coordinate 86,411,406 downwards.
CCTAATTTATGTACAGACATCATTGTAGTATTCTTACCTGTAAGACTGAATATTGGGATTCTGGATACGGGAGTATATTCAAGAGGTGGGACACATGAATGAGTTTAAGTCTTAAAACATCTAAATCGTATCCTGAATCAGTTGAAATTTGTATGAAAATTTAAGTGGATCAGTATATTGACAATCTAAGTGAATTGTTTAATTCTGAGTATGAATTAAAGCTTAACGGTACTTGTGACTTGTCATAAACTGATATGATCCTCTGATGCATTCTCAAAACAAAAATATTGTTTGTATATATTTCTTTACAGCTTTATATTTTCAGAAAACACAAAAAGATTTTGATTTCTGCGTTATTTTCGATAAACCGATGTCTGAGTTGCTGAGTTTCAAAATCTTAGTATGCTGATTGTGTTTCTGAAAATAAAACGAGTTCATTAATTTGAAACTTGAAATTTCTTGGAAAAACTTTAAAACAGTTTGTGAACATTTTCAAGGTCATTAATTTGAACTTGAATGATAATCTGAGAGGGAATTGGATTCTTGTTTACTGCCATATCTGTTGAGTTCATTGATAGGGGGAGTAGGTTAGAGAATTTGATTACTGGTGTTAAAGTGTTGTTACTTATTATTTGTATGAGTGATTACAGGAAAAATCCAGAATACGATTTCGAAAGCTGAGTCTTAGGGGGAGTCTGAAGACGAGTTTATTGCAAACAAAAGTGTGCAAAGAGCTAGGTATCGTTAGCTGAAAAGCAAGGTGATGATCCCTAAAAGCATGGAAGCTTGACGAGAGGGGGAGCTTACTGATGATGAAGATGATCAATGAGAAAGATTGAAGATTGTTACAATCTGAACAAGTTGGCAAAGATGATCAAGACTGAAGAGGTGGCATAACAGAGAATGTTCATTGAAGACTTCGTCATTATCCGAGGGGGAGTCTGTTGGTGCATTACGTCTATTGACTTCGTCTTGTATCATGTAATAGGATAAGATAGGTCAGAATAACCAGTGCACGAGGTTCGAGAAACGAAATATGATGAATTATCATGTTGGACCGCTTATATGAACAATGTTCATAAAAGCGATCCAAGTTAACCTGTCTGGATCGCTTTTATGGCAGTCCGTATAAGCGGTTCCAGAACTTTATATATAGGTGCTTGGTTAATTCATTTGTAACGGTTCGGAACTGGTAACGAAGTGCTGCCGATTTGCTTCCAGGTTGTAAACATTGCTAAAATCAATAAAGTGAAGCATTATATTTAGTTTGAGCATCTAATTCACTGATTCCGCCTTTGAATTGGAAAACGACTGTGACAACTCGAATTTCCAAGATTTTTGTTTCGCATTTATTGCACGTTCTTGTATTGCTTAGTTGATTGATTGCACAAATAAATTGCTACGAAATTGTATGCGTTTTAAATACGATGAATTGTATTGTGTGAGTATGCATGGTTATGTATTGCTGGTGAATGATTTGTCAAATACTTAAAGGTGGTGGTGAAACTGTAAATTGTATATCTTGTGCATGAAATATGTGATAGATAATTCCTTAGGGTGTTTTGTGCGAATAGTGAAACTTTAACAACTTAAAACCCTAATCTCTTTCACTAATCATTCCCTAATCATCACAAGAAACCAAAACACGTACTTTCACCTCCTCTAATCCTCTCTACAACCATCTTCTTATCATTCTTGGATTCACAAGTTGTTTTGCATCAAGTTGATTACCAATCCATCTAGAATCGAATCAAGGTAATTGTCTAACCATTGTTGTGATTAATTGTTGATTGGGTGATTCATGAAAAACCCTAGCTTTACATATAATACTTCTATGTTTGTGGATCCTGATTTTTGAGAAACGAATAGGAATAGTTGTATGCTCATTAGATTGTTCTTGTAATGATTATTCGTTGTAAAGCATCGGTTGATCGATTATAGTTCTGCAGCCTAAATGAATGAAATTAGGGTTTCATATTCGCATACGTAACTGTTCTGATCATATTGATTCTGTGCAAATTGAAGTTCACGCATGTAACTGTCTGAGTTTAAGTGATATTGTTATGTCCGAGCTTTGATCTTTACAAGTTGTCTGAGTTTGTAAATAAGAAAGCACAAGGTCCGAATTTTATGTTCTTGCTTTGGTCCGAGTTTAAATCAGTCAAGTATGTCTGAGTTTAAACACATGCATAATGTCCGAGTTTCTTAAATTATGGAGAGTCCGACCTTTAATCTTGTGACATGTCTGAGTTTCTTGAATGATTAAAGTCCGAGTATATTGATTTGTGTAGACCGAGTTTAATGTATATCAAATGGTCCGAGTATGTGTAGGTCCGAGTTTGTTAAGTTTCCTTTGGACCGAGTTTATTAAGTTTCCTTTGGACCGAGTTTATTAAGTTCCCTTGGACCGAGTTTATTAAGTTCCCTTTGGGCCGAGTATATTAAGTTCATGTGTCCGAGTTTAATGATTATATAGTGGACCGAGTTTAATGATTATATATTGGACCGAGTTTAATGAACTAAGTATTGGACCGAGATTAATATGATCATACATGTCCGAATTTGTATGTTGGTTATATGCCCGAGGTTGTATGCTATGTCATGTGTTATTCGAGTTTCAAACAGGGGAAACCCCCCCCCCACACACACTTGTCTGATATTGTGTAACTGTATGATGCTGTGTAATTGTCAAATTGAAACAAGTAGCTACATGATATTATGTTTGTCCTGTTAAGCCTGTATGACGTATGATTCTATGTGAATAATTGTGTGCAACGGTATGATTCGACGTGTGTGAACATTATATGTAATATCGTCATGTACACAATAAACACACAAGACACAACTGCTTGAATGCCAACGATTTGCAAACCCTAATTTGATGCAAACACTTACATCGTATCATGTGCAACACATCCTAGGTCGTGTGTTACGGACTTAGAGATTTATAAACCCTAGAAGCAATAACATACCGAGCAAACCAAGGTGAGTTCACACAGCCAAGGCATGGGGTTCCCAGGGTGGGAATGGGATTTGATTATTTACTTGTACTTGTCTATAATGGAACGTAGTGATGTGATTTGATGAACTATGGTACATACTCCACTGTTAGAACTACTACTAGACTAGTAACACTTATTGAACTGATCTTCGCACACCTGCCAAGGGTTGGCCGCGATATTATGACTGACTTCGCACACCTGCCTTTGGAAGGCCGCGAACTGTAATTTACTAATCTTCGCATACCTGCCTGGTAGGCCGCGATACGGATAAACCTAGTCTAGAATACTCGGGATGAACATCCCCCTAATATCTTCGCACACCTGCCTGGGAGGCCGCGATGGAAACTGATACGATACATGACTTAACGAACGAACCTACCATTACTCACACTATACTATTACTGAACTGTTAACTGTGAACTCGCTCAACTAGTTGTTGATCCTCTGTTACATGCCTTGCAGGACATTAGGTACATATGGAGCTTGCACAGGGGTGAGCAGGTCGTTGTGGAGATTGGATCGTGGATGTTATGTTATACTTACAACATTTGAACTATTTACATACATTGGATATCATTATTACGCTTCCGCTACTTAAATTATGTTTTGTTGGAACATCAATCGTATTGAATAATTGGTTTACATTTATTATACTTGACAATAACTACAGGTTCGATATGATTGGTGGCTTGATCCTGGTCAGTCACGCTCCCAAGCGGTGATACTCCGCAGGTGGATTTTGGGGGTGTGACAGATTGGTATCAGAGCCATTGGTTATAGAGAACTTGGTTTAATACGGGAAAACGTTTTTATTAAAACCAGACTATAACCAGAACAGTGCTCTCAACGATCCACAACGACGCTTCGCTCCACGTGCAAGACTCGACATCCTAGGTAATAAGGTTTATGTTTATTACCTGCTTGCTAGAACTGCATAGAACTTTGCTCGTAGTATGCTTACATTACTTTGCTCACTACTTGTTATTGCTTGAGAACACCTACGTGCTTACACTTTTCTGTCATCGCCCTACTCGCGAACCACTCTCACTTACATTACTTTTACTATGAAGATCATGTCTGGAAGAATTAGCATGACACAAGCCCAGCTAGAGGCTTTCGTTCAAGCTCAAGTTGCTGCGGCAATTGCAGCAGCTCAAGCAGGTCAACACGCGCAGCAGCCTGTCTGCACTTTCAAGAACTTCATGGACTATCGTCCAAATTCTTTCAGCGGTACCGAGGGGGCAGTGGGACTCCTCCATTGGTCTGAAAAGCTAGAGTCAGTATTCGAAATGTGCGAGTGCCCTGAGGCTCGCAAGGTCAAGTACGCCACTGGCACTTTGGAAGGAATCGCGTTGACTTGGTGGAACGCGCAAGTACAGATCTTAGGGTTGGCAGCTGCTAACGCCACACCCTGGAACGATTTTAAGGAACTTATCAAAAGGGAATATTGCACGCGTGAAGATATTCACAAGTTGGAAGACGAGCTGTACAATTTGAAAATGGTTGGATCTGAGATCGAAGCGTATACTAAACGGTCAAACGAGCTGGCCGTGCTGTGTCCAACTATGGTAGACCCTCCGTACAAGCGCGTTGAGATGTATCTCAAGGGATTGGCGCCAGAGATCCAGAGCCATGTGACATCGGCCAATCTTGACAACATTCAGGCTATTCAGCGCCTCGCTCACCGTATTACAGATCAGGCAGTGGATCAGAACAGACTGCCAAAGCATGTCAAGGCTACCACTGCTGCTGTCACCACTTCTGCTACTCTCAGTGACAACAAGAGGAAATGGGAGGGGGATTCCAGCAAGGGATCGGTTACTGTTCAGTCTCAGCAGCGCAAGACAAATGACTACCAGAATTCGACTCAGCAATCATCTGGCAGTCAGGGGCAGGGTGGATATCGGGGAATTCACCCACTGTGTAATAAGTGCAACAGACACCACAGCGGAAGATGTCGCAGGGAACAATGTCAAAGATGCCTCAAGATGGGTCATGAGGCTAAGGATTGTAGAAGCTCTCGACCAGCAAATCAGAACCAGCAACTCCCACCGCCAGCTCCACAGAACCAGCAGCAGCAACCACAGCGGGGAAACCGGGGATGTTTCCAGTGTGGGGCAGAAGGTCATTACAAACGCGATTGTCCTCAGTTGAACCAGAACCACAACAATAACCAGGGCAACGGGAACAACAACAACAACAACAACAAGGGAAACAACAACAACAATGGCAACGAGGCAAGAGGTCAAGCTTTCGTGTTAGGACGAGGAGACGCAATGAACGATATTTAAATTTATAACTTATTTTGGGTTTTTATTATTATGTTTCCGCTACACAAACAAAGTTTGGTTTGAACATCAAATGTATTGGGTTTTATGAATTATTTTAACTGCTATACTTTATGTTTGTTATGATGGATGGTTGATATTATTGAGCGCACCTGCCATATTTATGGACCTTATGAACAGGGTGTGCAAACTCTATTTTGACAAGTTCGTCATTGTTTTCATCGACGACATTCTGATCTACTCCAAGAGTCGGGAGGAACACGTGCAGCACCTACATCTTATCTTGGAACTTCTACGAAAGGAGCAACTGTACGCAAGTTTTCAGCATGCGACTTCTGGCTTCGTGAAGTCCACTTCTTAGGCCACGTAGTGAACGAGGACGGGATCCATGTTGATCCATCCAAAGAAGATTCGATCAGGAACTGGCCAGCTCCGCGTATACCGACAGAAATACGCCAATTCTTGGGTTTGGCGGGTTACTACAGGCGATTCATCAAGGACTTCTCGAAGATCGCTCAGCCGCTCACAATGTTGACACAGAAGGGTGTCACCTATCGCTGGGGAGAGTCCCAGGAAACCGCTTTTCAGTACCTAAAGAATAGGCTTTGCAGCGCGCCTATTCTCTCATTACCAGAGGGCACGGACGACTTCGTAGTATATTATGACGCATCAATACAGGGTCTCGGTTGTGTATTGATACAACGGGATAAGGTTATTGCTTACGCTCGCGACAACTCAAGATTCATGAACGGATCTACACGACGCATGATATGGAGCTGGGAGCTGTTGTTTTCGCGCTTAAGATATGGCGACACTACCTGTACGGTACCAGGTGCACGATTTACACCGATCACAGGAGTCTCGAGCATATCCTTAAGCAAAAGGGTTTGAACATGCGTCAACGACGATGGATCGAACTACTTAACGATTACGAATGCGCTATTAAGTATCATCCAGGCAAAGCCAATGTTGTGGCCGATGCCCTCAGTCAAAAAGACACTTTACCTAGGCATGTACAAGCTCTGTAGCTCACTATTCAGTCTGATCTTCCTGTACGGATACGAAATGCTCAGGTAGAAGCATTGAAACCAGAAAACGTCAAGGCTGAAGCCTTACGCGGCTCGAGGCAACGGTTAGAACAGAAGGAAGACGGCGCCTACTATGTAACAGGACGTATTGGGTCCTACTCTATGGCGATCTACGCGAACTTGTGATGGATGAAGCACACAAGTCTCGTTACTCGGTACATCCAGGGTCGGATAAAATGTACCACGACATTAGAACTACATATTGGTGGCCTAGCATGGAGGCCCACATTGCAAATGTTTGACTGGTGCGAGAGTCAAGACAGAGTACCAGAAACCCTCAGACTTACTTCAGCAACCCAGGATACCACAATGGAAATGGGAAGAAATTTACATGGATTTCGTTACAGGCCTACCTAGATCCCAGCGTGGGAATGATACTATATGGGTGATCGTGGATCGACTCACCAAGTCTGCACACTTCCTGGCTACAAAGGAAACGGATAAGTTCTCCACTCTCGCAGACATCCATCTTAAAGAAGTTGTTTCGAGGCACGGGGTGCCCACCTCCATTATTTCGGATCGGGATGCACGATTCACGTCAGAGCTGTGGCAAGCGAAGCACAGACATTTCGGCTCACGATTAGACATGAGCACAGCGTACCATCCTCAGACCGACGGGCAGTCTGGGCGAACAACCCAACTCTTGAAGACATGCTTCGAGCATGTGTTACCGATCTCGGCAACGGCTGGGAAAAACATCTCCCTTTGGTGGAGTTTTCGTATTATAACAGTTACCATACCAGCATTCAAACCGCTCCATTCGAGGCATTGTACGGACGTAAATGCCGGTCACCTCTCCGTGGGCAGAGGTGGGGGATAGTCAGATTACGGGTCCAGAGATTTGTAGTGGACGCCACGGAAAAGATTGCACAAGATACGACAACGCATGACGGCAGCACACGACCATCAGAAAAGCTACGCGGTCAAGCGTAGCAAGCCTTTGGAATTTCAGGTCGGGGACCGGGTGTTATTAAAAGTCTCACCCTGGAAGGGTGTGGTTCGATTTGGTAAACGAGGCAAATTCAATCCACGGTATGTTGGACCGTTCGAAATCACTGAAAGAATAGGCCAAGTAGCCTACAGACTAAACCTAACAGCTGAACTCGGTGCAGTTCACAATGTATTTCACGTGTCAAATCTGAAGAAGTGCCTGTCAGATGAGACCCTCATAGTTCCTTTTAAGGAACTCACTATCGACGAGCGGTTGCAGTTCGTCGAGGAACCAGTTGAAATCACGGACCGGGATGTAAAGTCCTCAAACACAAGAGAATCCCTCTTGTTCGAGTTCGTTGGAACTCCCGACGTGGCCCAGAGTACACCTGGGAACGCGAAGACCAGATGACAGAAAAGTACCCCAGTTATTCGAAACCAATGCAACCACTACTGAGGCTGAAGCTACTACTACTGAATTTCGGGACGAAATTCCAAATCAACGGGGGGATGATGTGACACCCCAGGAAAACCAGTGAACGATATAACTTACCTAGCTTCCTCAGTGAGTGCGTACCAAATTTCAGGACGAAATTTCTTTCAAGTTGGGGATAATGTGACAACTCGAATTTCCAAGATTTCTGTTTCGCATTTATTGCACGTTCTTGTATTGCTTAGTTGATTGATTGCACAAATAAATTGCTACGAAATTGTATGCGTTTTAAATACGATGAATTGTATTGTGTGAGTATGCATGGTTATGTATTGCTGGTGAATGATTTGTCAAATACTTAAAGGTGGTGGTGAAACTGTAAATTGTATATCTTGTGCATGAAATATGTGATAGATAATTCCTTAGGGTGTTTTGTGCGAATAGTGAAACTTTAACAACTTAAAACCCTAATCTCTTTCACTAATCATTCCCTAATCATCACAAGAAACCAAAACACGTACTTTCACCTCCTCTAATCCTCTCTACAACCATCTTCTTATCATTCTTGGATTCACAAGTTGTTTTGCATCAAGTTGATTACCAATCCATCTAGAATCGAATCAAGGTAATTGTCTAACCATTGTTGTGATTAATTGTTGATTGGGTGATTCATGAAAAACCCTAGCTTTACATATAATACTTCTATGTTTGTGGATCCTAATTTTTGAGAAACGAATAGGAATAGTTGTATGCTCATTAGATTGTTCTTGTAATGATTATTCGTTGTAAAGCATCGGTTGATCGATTATAGTTCTGCAGCCTAAATGAATGAAATTAGGGTTTCATATTCGCATACGTAACTGTTCTGATCATATTGATTCTGTGCAAATTGAAGTTCACGCATGTAACTGTCTGAGTTTAAGTGATATTGTTATGTCCGAGCTTTGATCTTTACAAGTTGTCTGAGTTTGTAAATAAGAAAGCACAAGGTCCGAATTTTATGTTCTTGCTTTGGTCCGAGTTTAAATCAGTCAAGTATGTCTGAGTTTAAACACATGCATAATGTCCGAGTTTCTTAAATTATGGAGAGTCCGACCTTTAATCTTGTGACATGTCTGAGTTTCTTGAATGATTAAAGTCTATTGATTTGTGTAGACCGAGTTTAATGTATATCAAATGGTCCGAGTATGTGTAGGTCCGAGTTTGTTAAGTTTCCTTTGGACCGAGTTTATTAAGTTTCCTTTGGACCGAGTTTATTAAGTTCCCTTGGACCGAGTTTATTAAGTTCCCTTTGGGCCGAGTATATTAAGTTCATGTGTCCGAGTTTAATGATTATATAGTGGACCGAGTTTAATGATTATATATTGGACCGAGTTTAATGAACTAACTATTGGACCGAGATTAATATGATCATACATGTCCGAATTTGTATGTTGGTTATATGCCCGAGGTTGTATGCTATGTCATGTGTTATTCGAGTTTCAAACAGGGGAAACCCCCCCCCCCACACACACTTGTCTGATATTGTGTAACTGTATGATGCTGTGTAATTGTCAAATTGAAACAAGTCCTGTTAAGCCTGTATGACGTATGATTCTATGTGAATAATTGTGTGCAACGGTATGATTCGGCGTGTGTGAACATTATATGTAATATCGTCGTGTACACAATAAACACACAAGACACAACTGCTTGAATGCCAACGATTTGCAAACCCTAATTTGATGCAAACACTTACATCGTATCATGTGCAACACATCCTAGGTCGTGTGTTACGGACTTAGAGATTTATAAACCCTAGAAGCAATAACATACCGAGCAAACCAAGGTGAGTTCACACAGCCAAGGCATGGGGTTCCCAGGGTGGGAATGGGATTTGATTATTTACTGGTACTTGTCTATAATGGAACGTAGTGATGTGATTTGATGAACTATGGTACATACTCCACTGTTAGAACTACTACTAGACTAGTAACACTTATTGAACTGATCTTCGCACACCTGCCAAGGGTTGGCCGCGATATTATGACTGACTTCGCACACCTGCCTTTGGAAGGCCACGAACTGTAATTTACTAATCTTCGCATACCTGCCTGGTAGGCCGCGATACGGATAAACCTAGTCTAGAATACTCGGGATGAACATCCCCCTAATATCTTCGCACACCTGCCTGGGAGGCCGCGATGGAAACTGATACGATACATGACTTAACGAACGAACCTACCATTACTCACACTATACTATTACTGAACTGTTAACTGTGAACTCGCTCAACTAGTTGTTGATCCTCTGTTACATGCCTTGCAGGACATTAGGTACATATGGAGCTTGCACAGGGGTGAGCAGGTCGTTGTGGAGATTGGATCGTGGATGTTATGTTATACTTACAACATTTGAACTATTTACATACATTGGATATCATTATTACGCTTCCGCTACTTAAATTATGTTTTGTTGGAACATCAATCGTATTGAATAATTGGTTTACATTTATTATACTTGACAATAACTACAGGTTCGATATGATTGGTGGCTTGATCCTGGTCAGTCACGCTCCCAAGCGGTGATACTCCGCAGGTGGATTTTGGGGGTGTGACAACGACTCTTCTGATCGACTCATTCAGGGTCAACGACGATCCTACACTTCACAACCGAGGATAGTAGTAAGTATATGTGTACGTAGATTGCACGTATGTGTCCTGCACAACCGAGGACGATGGTATGGTAGTCTAGTGATAGTGTCAGTACGAATCTATTCAACCTTATTCCTTTAAAACCCATTCACAAGCCCCGGGAATCCCATGCCTTAGTAAGGGTGTGAACTCACCTTGGTTTGCTCGGTATGCTTAACTATGTGCTCGCAAGTAATCAATCACGACCTATGGTACGCACGTATACTCAATCAGTTCATGTTCGTAACATTTCACGTACAACCAATACCACAGAGTGTTTGGCAGTTAACATCATGCATCATACGACAGTTAATCAGGTTCACATAATTCATGATTCACATAGTGTCATTCACAGTGTATTCTAATATAACTATCCAATAACATACTTAACTGAGTTAACAAGGTTAACGGGATTGTCATATATAACAGAATTACATTTTTACAAAGTTACATGCATACTTAACAGAGTTAGCATGTTTGACAGAAATAACATACTTAACAGTATTTAATTTAATGGGCTAAACTGAATTAACAAACTAACAATGTTAATTGACTAACAAAGTTAACTAGTAGAGTTGTATACCCAACAGAGTTGCAACTTTAATTAACAAAGTTAATTATATCCCCAAGAGACTAACAGAGTTATCATATGTAACTTAATTAATAAAGTTAACAAAATAAACACTTGGGCCGAAAACAATTTTTGGGCCGAAATGTGATTTCGTCGAAATCTATTCAAGTGGGGGTGGGGTTTTTGTTGACATGGAGCATGCCGAAAACACTTAAGTGTTTTCGTCCGACTTGTGTTTTCGTCAAGATAGGACACAACCCTAGCAGCCTTCTAATCGTTTCATACAATACCAAGTCTGTCCCACACATTAATATTGTTACATATTCATTATATGCTTACAACTATAATACATCCAAACTTACAATCAAACACTACCTACAAACAATAATAGCCTGCCATTTTCTCGGTGTTGAAGTCCCTCACATGGCCCATTTATGTTCTGACAACAATCATTATTCCTCCTAATATAAAACGATGTTAGACCATCACATGAATTATTATTAATACATACTATAAGAATCTCATGTCAGCCACAACATTATTCTACTCGATTTTCATGCAAAGCAACAACAGCATCACGATACTCAACCTTTATCAAGAACTTTTATATGCATTCAACAATAAATTACCCATCACCTAATCGAACAACAATACACACATAAACACTTGATCGGCCCAGGCAACCATTGATCAGACAGCATCACCAAACATGGAATAAATAAGTGGAGGTTATTAACCAAATAATTTGACAATAATGAGATGCAAACCGAAAAGATCAAGGGTCTTGTTACTGCCGTCACATGTAGGGTTGTAGAGTTTTGTTTTCAGTTTCCAGATTCTTTTTCCAATTCCTTAACATATTATGTAAATATAAAATGCAAGGGTTTAGAATGGTTTGGGCTTGGATCGGACTAATGGGTTTACAAAAAAAATCTAAAGTGGGCCGGTTGTGCCAATGTACAACAATAATATAAAAGATCCTCACTGGGCCAGGGCCCATTCCTGTTTTCGTTGTGGGGTGTGTTTTCGTGAGGAGAGGGATTTCGGCCAAGGTTATATATTAAATTATAACACGCAAATTACCATCAAGCACATTACTAATATATACTCATATATAATGCACACTAAATATGTATAACACACACTTTGCAAATAAGTACAAGGTTCAGTCGAATAGAGACCTTGAAAACTCGGGTTGTCACATATACTGAAATATCTCTAAATATTTCTTGGAGAGTTGAATTTTTCAAATATATTATCAGAAAACATTTGATTCATTTATAGAAGTCTGAATCAATTTTTTTTTTTAAGATGAGAGGGAATGAGTGGAGTTTGAGAAAATTTATTACCTTGATCTTGTGAACTCCACACCTTTGTTCTGGTGTATCAGGAAGTTTTTTTCATATAGCTTGTTCCAGTCCTCAGAAAAAATTGAAAGAAACTTATCTAAAAATAATCTAGATTTTTTTTTGAGTTTCTTTGTATCTGATCAACCTTGGTTAAGACTTTCCCTCCTTTTTTTAAGCAATCGATCCTTCTTGTTTTTTCAAGAAAAATTACTTTTGATGTTTTGTATCAAATTTTTCAGTTTTAACTGGTGAATTTGAATCAAATTCTAATGATTTGATGATGTTTCTAATAAATTTTATCAGATTCTGATGATTCATTATATCCTATCAGATTTTATTTGATTCTTACCAGATTTTCCTTTGTTAATATCAGACAAGATTTCTTAGTTCCCCCTGGACCTATTGACATATATATAACTAGCATTTAATTAAGAAAAACTTAATATATTACTAAACGAAAGTTGGTTAGAACACACAAAAAAAATTAAACAAGCAAAAACAAACACCGATAGACCTAACTACTCATCCTCTTCATCCAACACGTTATACATGCACTTCACATATAACCAGAGAGACTGGTTATTCTTCCTGTATGAAAGGTTGATGGAACCAGGGAAGCAACTCTAAAGTTTTCTTGAAGTGCCACTTCAGCTCTTGTATAACAACTTATCACACCTCCAAAGTCAAGCTGACTTGTGATTAATTTGGTTACGAAACGACGGTAGATCAGAAAAGGATTACGGTCATGGACGTTTCCTTCTAAGTCTCTCATGAGAAACTTAGCATAATTGTAAGGTTTTTCATGTACAATAGCATGCGCCACTTCCATCATCCTGTAAGACAGCTCATTAAAGTGTCCAGTCTTTTTCGAAAAGCAAACACTCGTCTGTGTTACCAAATATTGAAAAGGTGGTATGAACCCAGATTTGCAAATTTGCCTTGACACATTGTTTGAGTTGTAGCCCATTTCAGTCAAGGTCCGTTGCACCTCTGCCTTTTCCAATATACTGATGTTTCGATAATCACCCAATTTAAGAACATCTCTGAGTGTTTCCTCTTTTAGGGTGATCTCTACCCCCATAACCTCATTTCTTATCCACATAAAAGTGCCACTCATAACGATTTGAGCATTCCACCAGAACTCCTGAAGAAGTTCTGGATATATGGTGACATGTGTAGACATGGCAAAGCCCAAGGGACTTCTCATGATCATATTATATACAAACCTGTAGTCCTACCATGCAGGTCCTTCTAAGTTGGATCTTAGTCTGAGATTATGATGTTCATAAAGGTTGAGAGGGAATTGGTTGGATTCCATTGATTTTGGGTGATTCATTAGAAATAAGAGGTTTTTCTGATGATAGGCTTTTGAAGAGAAGATTTTGTTGTGAAGAATGTCTTTTTCAGATTGTTAATATTTATAGGTGTAACTGATAGTTCCATATTAACAAAAAAAATTTCTTCTCTTCATTTAAGACGATATCTATTGCAGTGAATATGACAGTCTACTAAGCCTTTTATGTGAGTAAGCATTCAATAGGTGGGCAGCTACTTTCATAGCTCCTAATGATCTTGGTGCTTACGTGTTTCTGTTAAACTCCTTATAACTGAATGACGTTGCATGCTCAAAAAAAACTCCTTTTGTGAAAGGACATTTGTGACGGTTGAATCCTTTTGTGAAAGGACACTGATTTTGGGTGATTCATTAGAAATAAGAGGTTTTTCTGATGATAGGCTTTTGAAGAGAAGATTTTGTTGTGAAGAATGTCTTTTTCATATTGTTAATACTTATAGGTGAAAGTGATAGTTCCATGTTAACAAAAAAAAATTCTTCTCTTCTTTTAAGACGATATCTATTGCAGTGAATATGACAGTCTACTAAGCCTTTTGTGTGAGTAAGCATTCAATAGGTGGGCGGCTACTTTCATAGCTCCTAATCATATTGCTGCTTATGTGTTTCTGTTAAACTCCTTATTACCGAATGACGTTGCATGCTCAAAAAAAAATCTCCTTTTGTGAAAGGACATTTGTGACGGTTGAATTCTTTGGATTTAATTTTATCTTCATGCATGTCATCAATGTTCCCCCCCCCCCCTTTCTTTTAAAAAAAAATTAAAAGAGCTATAAATTTATACAAATGGAATATGTATGAAGATATGGACTTTTGTTGATTACTGATTATTATGTACATTTAAACAAAAGTTTCAGATGTAAATCAGAATTTCTTGTAAATCATCACATTTTATTGATGATTTATTAAATCTTCTGATTTTTCATCAGATAGATGAATTTCTGCATCAAAATTTTGCTTAATTGTCCTTTCATTCTCAGTATCTTGGTGATTATCAATTTGGTTTTCATTTTGTCTTGCTTTTATTTCTGAAACATTTTCATCTCTTAAGTTGACCATTCCAAGTTTGCTGATCAAAAAATTATGTCTCTTTTCATCAAGAGGTTTTGTAAATATATCAGCAATTTGGTTTCCAGTTAGAACAAAATACATTTCAATATTACCTTTCTCCACATGATCTTTTATGATGTGATATCTGACATCTATGTGTTTGGTTCTTGAGTGATGAACTGGATTCTCTGTTGTTGCAATTGCACTCTTTGAATCACACAAAATTGGTATTTTTGTCAGATTTACTCCATAATCCTTCAGTTGAGTTTGCACCCACATCACTTGTGAATAACAGCTTGCTGCTGCAACATATTCTGACTCTGCTGTTGATGTGGCAACACAGTTTTGCTTTTTGCTTGCCCAACATACCAACTTTTCCCCCAAGATTTGACAAGCACCAGATGTGCTTTTTCTGTCAATCTTACACCCTGCATAATCTGCATCTGTGTATGCAATTAATTCAAGGTTTGTATCCTTTGGATACTAGAGACCAAGTTCTGAAGTGCCTTTTAGATATTTGAAAACCCTTTTCACAGCTTTTAAATGAGATTCTTTAGGGTTACATTGATATCTGGCCAGAAAGCATGTAGCAAACATGATGTCTGGTCTACTTGCAGTTAAGTATAACAATGACCCTATCATCCCCCTATAGGTTTTAATATCTACACTTATTCCATCTTTATCAGAATCTAATTTGTTCCCTGTTGCCATGGGAGTTTTTGAAACAGAGCAGTTTTCAAGTGAATATTTTTGTAGAATTGTTTTGACATACTTTGATTGACTCAAAAATATTTCATTAATTCTTTGTTTGACTTGTAACCCTAAGAAAAAGGTTAATTCACCCATCATGCTCATTTCAAAATGGCTGGTCATTAATTTTTGAAACTTCTTGCAAAATTTTTCATTTGTTGATCCAAATATAATGTCATCAACATATATCTGAACCAACAAGGTATGAATTTTGTGTTTTTTTGAGGAAAAGTGTTGTGTCAATAGTACCTTTGGTAAATCCAGAATTGAGTAAGAAGTTTGATAATGTTTCATACCAGGCTCTAGGAGCTGCTTCAATCCATACAAGGCTTTGTTTAATCTATAAACATGATTTTGAAATTTTGGATCAACAAAGCCTTCAGGTTGTTGCACATAAACTTCTTCTTCAATTTTACCATTTAGGAAAGCTGATTTTACATCCATTTGATAAACTTTGAAATCCTTGGATGCAGCATAAGCAAGAAAAATTCTTACAGCTTCTAATCTAGCTACTGGTGCAAAGGTTTCATCATAATCAATACCTTCTTGTCGACAGTAACCTTTGACTACTAACTTTGCTTTGTTCCTTGTGATTATGCCATTTTCATCAGATTTATTCCTGTATACCCATTTTGAGCCTATGACGGATTTATCTTTGGGCTTAGGTACCAGATCCCATACCTTGCTCTTTTCGAATTGATCCAGCTCTTCTTGCATAGCTTGTATCCAATCTAGATCATTCAGAGCTTCTTTGGCAGATTTGGGTTATATTGTGCTTAAGAACCCAGCATATGCACATTCATGTGCAGTTGCAGATCTTGTTCTCACACCATCAGCTGGATTGCCAATGATATCAGAATGAACATGCCCTTTGATCCATCTTAACCTGTTTTGCACAATTGTTGGTTCTGATGGATTTGAAGTTTCCCCCTGTTCAGTTACCTCTGTTCCATGTAAAGCACCAGAATTTTGATTTCTGTTGTGCTATTTACTTGTTCTTCAGGGTTAGTACATGATATTTCTGATGATTTAAATATACAAGCTTTATCATGTTCTAGAAAATCTTCTGATATCATTTCAAAGAGATGCTCATAATTTTCCTGTTTGTCAGAAAAGTTTATTTCTTTTATGTATTCATCAGAAACTTAAGTCTCTGATGAGTCATCAAATGAGACATATATACTTTCTCTGATTGTCCTTGTATTAAGAATAAAAATTCTATAAACTTTTGAGGACAAGGAATATCCAAGAAAAATACATTTTTCTGCTTTTCTATCAAATTTTTCAACGCTTTCAAAATCATTGAAGACAAAACATCTACAACAAAATGTGTGTAAAAATTTTACACTTGGTTTTCTCTTATTTATAATGTTATAGGGTGTTTTGTTTAGCCTTTTGTTGATAAGAGTTCTGTTTTGAGTAAAACATGCATTTGCAATTGCTTCTGCCCAAAAGTGAGAGGGCATTTTGGCATATGCAAGCATTGTTCTGGCAGCTTCTACTAAGGTTCTATTTTTTCTTTCAACAACCCCATTTTGTTGAGGGGTTCTGGGAGCAGAAAAGTCATGAGAGATTCCTTTGTTTACAAGAAAGCTTTCAATTTTTGAATTTTTGAATTCTGTCCCATTGTCTGATCTGATCTTTCTTGCTGTTAGTTTTAACAGATTTTCAATTTTCTTTATAAAATTAATGATCAAATTAGGTGTTTCACTTTTCTTTCTCAAAAATTCAACCCATGTATATCTGGAAAAATCATCAACTATTACTAGTATATATTTCTTTCTAGAAAAACTTTCTGTACCTATGGGTCCACACAAATCCATGTGTAAAAGTTCCAAATTTTGTGTAATGGAAGATTCATAAATTGACTTGTGAGAGCTTCTTTTTGACTTTCCCATCTCACAAGCATCACAAATTTTATCCTTTTTAGAGGATATGAAAGGTAACCCTTTTAACAGACCTTTACTTGCTAATTTGTTTAGATTTTTGAAATTTAAGTGAGCCAATCTTTTATGCCACAACCAACTACTTCCTTTGTTGATTTTTGAAAATAAACATAGTTTAGGATGTTCATTTTCTTCTTTGAAGTCAAAGTAATAGATTGATTGTCTTATTCTTTTTCCACTCCAGTATATTTTATTATCATCGATACTTATTAGCAAGCATTTTTCTGGTAAAAATTGTGACAACTCGAATTTCCAAGATTTCCTATTTAGCATTTATTGCACGTTCATTTATTATTTAGTTGTTTACTTGCACAATTAGTTGCTATGGAATTGTATACGCTTTGATGCAATGAATTGTATTGTGTGATTGTGCATGATTGTTTGTTAAATATTGAAAGACTTGACAAACATATAAACTTGGTGGTGAAACTGTGAAATTGTTTGAGATGCTGCACTATTACAAAATATAATAATAAATGCTGCACTATTATAAAATATAATAATAAAGGGTGTAAAGAATTATTAGTGAAACCTAAATCATACTTAACCCTAAATCATTCACTAAACCTCACACAAAAATCCAAGCACGTACTTTCATTTCTTTGGTTTTCTCTGGCAATCATCACATCATCATTGGCAAGCTATTCATCACTTTCGATTTCCACATTTTCTCTAGAATCAACACAAGGTAAATGATTATTGTTTATTGATTGCTTGATTATTATCAATTCTTGATTCTTGATTATGTGTTCACAAAAACCCTAGTTCCTCATATTATATTCTGTGATTTTGATTTGATTCTGGATAATTGTGATTATGATGATGATTAGTTGCCTACTTGATAGATCATTCTTGTGATGATTGTTGTTGTTAAGCATTGGTTGATCTGTTATGAATCTGCTGTCGACATGAATGAAATTAGGGTTGCTTGAACGTAGAGAACGTAACTGATTTGATCCTCTTGATTCTGTGCAAAGGTTGGAATTCACGTATTGTTATTGTCTGAGTTCGTAACCTTAATGTAAGTGTCTGAGTTTTGAAAGGGTGTTCATGATCCGAGTTTTGCTTGTTAACAATGTCTGAGTTTCATGACTGTTATGTGTGTCCGACTTCTATATATTACAAGGGGATCCGACTTTTGGCCTTAACCTTAATGTTGTCCGAGTTTTTAAACAAGCATGGAGGTCCGAGTTTCTTGTTGTTGACATGTCCGAGTTTCTGATATGATAAGGGCTGTCCGAACTTTGTGTTGGGTAACATGATCCGAACTATAAGTGTGAGGTTGGTCCGAGTTTCACAAGGACTCTTGAGTCCGAGTTTGTTCCTTGTCACATGTCCGACCTTTTACCCCTACCCTTGTCCGAATTTTACCCCTCTTACCTATGTGATCCGACTTTTAAACTCCCCCACACACACACATGGTCCGAGTTTCAGAAGGCTCACATGGTCCGAGTTTTAGAAGGCCTACATGGTGCGAGTTTTGTAATGGGGAGCCCTTGTCTGACTTTGTGATTGATGTCATGCCCGAGTTTTGATTTAAACAGTGTTGTCTGAGTTTTAAGTGGTTAAGTATTGTCCGACTTTCTTGTAAGACATACACTAGTCCGAATTTCCTGGCAATGATACTCAGTATGACTTTTGTTGATGCCATTATAGTCTGAGTTACTTACGATGTTTACAAAGCTGAATTCAAAACCCTGTATGGCACTGTATGTCACTATATGGCACGATAAGGCATTTTACGTCACCGTACGCTTACTACATGACTCTGTATATGACTGTATGCGATTATGTGATACTGTCTGTTATGATGCTACATGTTACTGAATAATACTGCATACTAATGTGTGATATGATACTGTAAGTTACTGCTTGACCGTCAAGAACCTGTAAACCCTAATTGAACGTCAACACTTATCTTGGATTTATGTGCAATATTCCTTAGGTCGTGAGTAACGGACTTAAACATTGATAAACCCTAGAAGCATTAACATACCGAGCAAATCAAGGTGAGTTCACACAGCCAAGGCATGGGGTTCCCAGGGTGGGAATGGGATTGATTTATTTATTTGTACTTCTCTAGATTATGGAACGTAGTGATATGATCCTCGGGTGAGGAAGGTGATTGGTTAAGATACTGCTAGACTAGTGATGCTTATAGAACTGATCTTCGCACACACGCCGGGATTGGCTGCGATAATATGACTGATCTTCGCACACATGCCAGGGTTAGCTGCGATAATATGACTAATCTTCGCACACATGCCTAGGAAGGCTGCGAACTATACACTAAAACTTCGCACAGGTGCCGGGTGGCCGCGATACAAACATACCTAGTCTAGAATACTTGAGAACTTTCCCTAATCTTCGCATACATGCCTGAAGGGCCGCGATACGAACTATTACGATATATGACTTAATGAACGAATACAAGGCTTACTATACTAATACATATACCGAACTATAAACTGTGAACTCGCTCAACTAGTTGTTGATCCTCTGTTACATGCCTTGCAGGTCGTTAAATACATGGAGCTTGCATAGGGAGGAGCAGGTCGTTGTGGAGCATGGTATCGTGGATGCCATGTTAAAATATTTAAACATTTGAACTTATGTTACACATTGGGTTTTCATACTTATGCTTCCGCTACACTTTGAAACTATGATTATGTTTTGAACACCTATCGTATTGAATGATTGGTTTACATTTATTTTACTTGATATTAATTACATGTTCAATATGATTGGTGGCTTGATCCTGGTCAGTCACGCTCCCAAGCGGTGATACTCCGCAGGTGAATTTTGGGGTTGTGACAGATTGGTATCAGAGCCATTGGTTATAGAGAACTTAGTTTTAATACGGGGAAAACGTTTTTATTAAAACCAGACTATAACCAGAACAGTGCTCTCAACGATCCACAACGACGCTTCGCTCCACGTGCAAGACTCAACATACTAGGTAATAAGGTTTATGTTTATTGCCTACTTGCAAGAATTACATAGAACTTTGCTCGTGGTATGCTTAGACTACATTTGCTCACTACTTGTTATTGCTTGAGAACACTTGTGTGCTTACACTCTTCTGTCATCACACTATTCGCGAACCTTTCTCACTTATGTTGCCTTTGATGTGAAGATCAATGGCCGGACGAATTAACTTGACACAGGCCCAATTGACGGCTTTTATCAATGAACAAGTTGCTGCGGCACTTGCAGCTGCAAACGCAGGAGGTATACCCTGCAGTCGTAACTCAATCTAGGATCTTTAGATCCTACGTTCCTAACCAATTCTTATGTTTAACCTCATTCTGTTCTTACGCATTAGGTCAGCACGTTCAGCAACCTGTGTGTACTTTCAAGAACTTCATGGACTGTCGCCCAAGCACATTCAGTGGCACCGAGGGGGCAGTGGGACTCCTCCATTGGTTTGAGAAGTTAGAATCGGTATTCGAAATGTGTGAATGCCCTGAGGATCGTAGGGTGAAGTACGCCACTGGTACTTTGGAAGGAATCGCGTTGACTTGGTGGAACGTGCAAGTACAGATCCTAGGGTTGGCAACTGCTAACGCCACCCCTTGGAACGATTTCAAGGAATTGATCAAAAGGGAATACTGCACACATGAAGATATTCACAAGTTGGAAGATGAGTTTTACCATTTGAAAATGACTGGGTCAGAAATTGAAGCTTATACTAAGAGATCGAACGAGCTAGCTGTGCTGTGCCCAACTATGGTGGACCCTCCAGTCAAGCGCATTGAGTTGTATCTCAAGGGGTTAGCGCCAGAAATTCAGAGCCATGTGACATCGGCTAATCTTGATAACATCCAGGCTATTCAACGGCTCGCTCATCGCCTCACGGATCAGGCAGTCGAACAGAACAAGCTGCCGAAACGCATCAGTGCTACCACTACTGCTGTCGCTATTTCTGCTACTCCCAGTGACAACAAAAGAAAATGGGATGGGGATTCCAGCAAGGGATCAACTTCAGTTCAGTCACAAGTTCAGCAGCGAAAGACTGACAGTTATCAGAGTCCCAGTCAGCACTCTTCAGGCAATCAGGGGCAGGGTGGATATTGGGGAATTCACCCACTATGTAACAGGTGCAACAGACACCACAGTGGACGGTGTCGCAAGGAGCGTTGTCAGAGATGTCTCAAGATAGGGCATGAAGCCAAAGACTGCAGGAGTTCGCGACCTGCAAATCAGAATCAGCAACATCCACCACCAGCTCCACAGAACCAGCACCAGCAGCAGCAACAGCGGGGCAACAGGGGATGTTTTCAGTGTGGGGCTGAAGGTCATTTCATGCGTGATTGTCCCCAGTTGAACCAGAACCAGAATCGCAACAACAACAATAACAATAATCAGGGAAATGGCAACAACAACAATGGTGGGAACAACAACGTCAATGAAGCAAGGGGTCGTGCATTTGTGTTGGGGCAGGGTGATGCCAGAAATGATCCCAATGTGGTTATGGGTAAGTTTCTCCTTGTCGATTTCTATGTTACTGTCTTGTTTGATTCGAGTGTGAATACCAATATTATATGCCTTTGAAAGTTAGTCGAATGTTAAAACATACACCAACTCCCTTGAACACCCAACGTGTTGTAGTGTTAGTTAATGGTAAAGGTCTAGAGGCCGCACATAGTTCAGGGTTGTAATCTTATCCTCGCTGGTCAGACGCTTCCTATCGACCTCATTCCTATAGTTCTGGACAGCACCTATAGCTCACGCACCGTATCGTTTAGCTCCAACTGAATTGGAAGAACTGTCTAAGCAACTACAAGAGCTCTTGGATAAGGGCTTTATTCGTCCAAGCGCTTCGCCTTGGGGAGCTCTAGTACTATTCGTGAAAAAGAAGGATGGCACTTTTAGGATGTGTATTGATTACCGCGAACTGAACAAGGTCACAGTGAAGAACCGCTATCCTCTTCCTCGTATAGATGACTTACTCGACCAGTTGCAAGGGTCGAGTTACTACTCCAAGATAGATTTGAGGTCAGGGTATCATCAGCTGAGAGTCCGGGATGAGGACGTCTCCAAAACCGCATTCAGAACTCGCTACGGTCACTACGAGTTCCTTGTCATGCCATTTGGGTTAACGAACGCGCCTGCCGTATTTATGGATCTAATGAACAGGGTATGCAAGCCCTACCTAGACAAATTTGTGATAGTTTTTTTTTTTTTTTTTTATCGACGACATCCTGATCTACTCCAACAGTCAGGAGGAACACGAGCAGCACAAACGTCTTATCTAGGAACTTCTTCGAAAGGAACAACTGTACGCCAAGTTTTCAAAATGCGACTTCTGGCTTCGTGAAGTCCACTTCTTAGGCCATGTGGTGAACAGGGATGGGATTCATGTCGATCCATCCAAGGTAGATTCATTCAGGAACTGGCCTGCACTGCGTGCACCAACAGAGATACGCCAATTCTTGGGTTTGGCAGGATACTACAGACGATTCATTAAAGACTTTTCGAAGATCGCACAGCCGCTTACACTGCTGACATAGAAGGGTGTCACCTACTGTTGGGGCAACACTCAGGAAACCGCTTTTCAGTACTTAAAGGATAGGCTTTGCAGCGCACCTATTCTCTCATTGCCAGAGGGCACGGATGATTTTGTAGTATATTGTGACGCATCGATACAGGGGCTTGGTTGTGTATTGATGCAGCGGGAGAAAGTTATTGCCTACGCTTCGCGGCAACTCAAAATTCAAGAACGGAACTATACAACGCACGATTTAGAGCTGGGAGCTGTTGTTTTCGCGCTTAAGATATGGCGACACTACCTGTACGGTACCAGGTGCACAATTTACACTGATCACAGGAGTCTCGAGCATATTCTTAAGCAAAAGGATTTGAACATGCGTCAACGAAGATGGGTTGAACTTCTGAACGATTATGAAAGCGCCATCAAGTACCATCCTGGCAAAGCCAATGTTGTGGCTGACACTCTCAGTCGAAAGGACACATTACCTAGGCATGTACGAGCTTTGCAGCTTACTATTCAGTCTGATTTTCCTGCACAGATACGAAATGCTCAGGTAGAAGCATTGAAACCAGAAAACGTCAAGGCTGAAGCCTTACGCGGCTCAAGGCAACGATTAGAACAGAAGGAAGACGGCGCCTACTATGTAACAGGACGCATTTGGGTTCCACAATATGGCGGTTTACGAGAACTTGTGATGGATGAAGCTCATAAGTCTCGCTACTCGGTACATCCAGGTTCGGATAAAATGTATCACGACATCAGAACTACATATTGGTGGCCTAGCATGAAGGCCCACATTGCAACTTACGTCGGCAAATGTTTGACTTGTGCAAGGGTCAAGACAGAGTACCAGAAACCCTCAGGCCTACTTCAGCAACCCAGGATACCACAGTGGAAATGGGAAGAAATTTCCATGGATTTTGTTACTGGCCTACCCAGATCCCCGCGTGGGAATGATACTATATGGGTGATCGTGGACCGACTCACCAAGTCTGCACACTTCCTGGCTATTAAGGAAACGGATAAGTTCTCCACACTCGCAGACGTTTATCTTAAAGAAGTTGTTTCGAGGCACGGGGTGCCCACCTCCATCATTTCGGATCGAGATGCACGATTCACCTCAGAACTATGGCAAGCGATGCACAAAGCGTTTGGCTCTCGTTTAGACATGAGCACAGCATATCACCCTCAGACGGATGGGCAGTCTGAGCGCACGATTCAAACTCTAGAAGACATGCTTCGGGCGTGTGTTATCGATTTCGGCAACAGCTGGGAAAAGCACCTCCCTTTAGTGGAGTTTTCGTACAATAACAGT
Source organism: Helianthus annuus (assembly GCF_002127325.2). Lineage (NCBI taxonomy): Eukaryota > Viridiplantae > Streptophyta > Magnoliopsida > Asterales > Asteraceae > Helianthus > Helianthus annuus. The sequence goes on along the minus strand of NC_035446.2, from coordinate 86,387,167 downwards.
TACCACACCAGCATACAAGCCGCTCCATTCGAGGCATTGTACGGACGTAAATGCCGGTCACCTCTCTGTTGGGCAGAGGTGGGGGATAGTCAGATTACAGGTCCAGAAATGGTAGTTGACGCTACTGAACGAAAAGCACAAATACGGCAATGCATGGCGGCAGCTCGTGATCGCTAGAAAAGCTACACTGATCTACGCAGAAAACCGCTCGAGTTCCAAGTTGGGGATCGAGTGCTACTCAAAGTCTCACCCTGGAAGGGTGTGGTTCGTTTTGGTAAGCGAGGCAAGCTCAATCCACGGTACGTTGGACCGTTCGAAATCTCTGAAAGAATAGGCAAGGTAGCCTACAGACTAAACCTACCAGCTGAACTCGGTGAAGTTCACAATGTATTTCACGTGTCGAATCTGAAGAAGTGCCTGTCAGATGAGACCCTCATAATCCCTTTTAAGGAACTCACTATCGACGAGCGGTTGCAGTTCGTCGAGGAGCCAGTTGAAATCACGGACCGGGATGTTAAGGTCCTCAAAAGCAAGAGAATCCCTCTTGTTCGAGTTCGTTGGAACTCCCGACGTGGCCCAGAGTACACCTGGGAACGCGAAGACCAAATGAAAGAAAAGTACCCCCAGTTATTCGAAACCAATGCAACCACTACTGAAACTGAAGCTACTACTGCGGAATTTCGGGACGAAATTCCAAATCAACGGGGGGATGATGTGACACCCCAGGAAAACCAGTAAACGATACAACTTACCTAGCTTCCTCAGTAACCGCATGCTAAATTTCGGGACGAAATTTCTTTCAAGTTGGGGATAATGTGACAACTCGAATTTCCAAGATTTCCTATTTAGCATTTATTGCACGTTCATTTATTATTTAGTTGTTTACTTGCACGATTAGTTGTTATGGAATTGTATACGCTTTGATGCAATGAATTGTATTGTGTGATTGTGCATGATTGTTTGTTAAATATTGAAAGACTTGACAAATATATAAACTTGGTGGTGAAACTGTGAAATTCTTTGAGATGGTGCACTATTATAAAATATAATAATAAAGGGTGTAAAGAATTATTAGTGAAACCTAAATCATACTTAACCCTAAATCATTCACTAAACCTCACACAAAAATCCAAGCACGTACTTTCATTTCTTTGGTTTTCTCTGGCAATCATCACATCATCATTGGCAAGCTATTCATCACTTTCGATTTCCACATTTTCTCTAGAATCAACACAAGGTAAATAATTATTGTTTATTGATTGCTTGATTATTATCAATTCTTGATTCTTGATTATGTGTTCACAAAAACCCTAGTTCCTCATATTATATTCTGTGATTTTGATTTGATTCTGGATAATTGTGATTATGATGATGATTAGTTGCCTACTTGATAGATCATTCTTGTGATGATTGTTGTTGTTAAGCATTGGTTGATCTGTTATGAATCTTCTGTCGACATGAATGAAATTAGGGTTGCTTGAACATAGAGAACGTAACTGATTTGATCCTCTTGATTCTGTGCAAAGGTTGGAATTCACGTATTGTTATTGTCTGAGTTCGTAACCCTAATGTAAGTGTCTGAGTTTTGAAAGGGTGTTCATGATCCGAGTTTTGCTTGTTAACAATGTCTGAGTTTCATGACTGTTACGTGTGTCCGACTTTTATATATTACAAGGGGATCCGACTTTTGGCCTTAACCTTAATGTTATCCGAGTTTTTAAACAAGCATGGAGGTCCGAGTTTCTTGTTGTTGATATGTCCGAGTTTCTGATATGATAAGTGCTGTCCGAACTTTGTGTTGGGTAACATGATCCGAACTATAAGTGTGAGGTTGGTCCGAGTTTCACAAGGACTCTTGAGTCCGAGTTTGTTCCTTGTCACATGTCCGACCTTTTACCCCTACCCTTGTCCCAATTTTACCCCTCTTAACTATGTGATCCGACTTTTAAACCCCCCCACACACACATGGTCCGAGTTTCAGAAGGCTCACATGGTCCGAGTTTTAGAAGGCCTACATGGTCCGAGTTTTGTAATGGGGAGCCCTTGTCTGACTTTGTGATTGATGTCATGCCCGAGTTTTGATTTAAACAGTGTTGTCTGAGTTTTAAGTGGTTAAGTATTGTCCGACTTGCTTGTAAGACATACACTAGTCCGAATTTCCTGGCAATGATACTCAGTATGACTTTTGTTGATGCCATTATAGGCTGAGTTACTTACGATGTTTACAAAGCTGAATTCAAAACCATGTATGGCACTGTATGTCACTATATGGCACAATAAGGCATTTTACGTCACCGTACGCTTACTGCATGACTCTGTATATGACTGTATGCGATTATGTGATACTGTCTGTTATGATGCTACATGTTACTGAATAATACTGCATACTAATGTGTGATATGATACTGTAAGTTACTGCTTGACCGTCAAGAACCTGTATGTCACACCCCCAAAATCCACATGCGGAGTACCACCGCTTGGAGGCGTGACTGACCAGGATCTTAACCATCAATCACATTGAACTCATAAGTATAGGTGAATAATACTTTCATTTATAAACAACAATTGTTACAATATCACAATATTTCACAGTTTACAGCGGAAGCTTATTTAACTCAATGAGTGTTTATAAAACCACATGTAAGTTCTTAGTTCTTGTGTTGCGTTTCCATGTGTCTCGACCCATGACCACTCCAACTTCCCAGACAGCAAGTTCCTTGGATATGCACCTATAAGCCTGCAAGGCATGTAATAGAGAGTCAACAACTAGTTGAGCGAGTTCACAGTTAATAGTTCACTAATGGTATAATGTGAGTAGTAGTATGTTCGTTCGTTATGTCATGTATCGTACTAGTTTCCATCGCGGCCTCCCAGGCAGGTATGCGAAGATTAGAGGATGTTTTTCCCAAGTATTCTAGACTAGGTTTATTTGTATCGCGGCTTCCCAGGCAGGTGTGCGAATATTAGTACATTTAGTTCGTGGCCTTACTATGGCAGGTGTGCGAAGTTAGTCATAATATCGCGGCCAACCCTTGGCAGGTGTGCGATGATCAGTTCAGTAAGTGTTACTAGTCTAGCCGTATCTTATCGTTAGGTTCTACCATCAGATTATATACAATAAGTCATCCAATCCCATTCCCACCCGGGAACCCCATGCCTTGGCTTTGTGAACTCACCTTGGTTTGCTCGGTATGCTAAAAGGGTTACACGCCCACAATTAATCAATCACGACCTATAGTACGCACGTGTATATAATCAGTTCGTGTTCGTAATATTTCACATGTCATTTATGTCACATAGTGTGTTCATGCATTTCTCATCAAGTAGCACATATCAGTTGGTTCATGTTCAGACTGTCATACTCCATATGACTGAGTTCTTAGTAATATCTAACATGGTTAATCAATTAACATGCTTGATGGGGTTAACAGACTTAACTAGGTTAAGGTATTGAGCAAAGATAACAAGCTTCCAGAATAAACAAGTATAACAGGAGTAATAAACTGAAAGTGCTAGATAATTAACAGAGTTAACAAGCTAATAAAGTTAACTACTTAACAGAGTGTCCTAAATGAATTCAACAAAGCAAATAAGGTTAACTGAGTTAATAAACTTAACTCAGTTAATAGGCTAACCCAGTTACATACTCAACAGAGTTAACATTCTTAACTTATTAGTGCTCATTGTACAATTAAATCAACGAAATCACTAAGTGAACGAAAACACTACATGGCGAAGTTCCCCTGGGCCGAAAACACTTTGGGCCGAAATCCAAGCTTGGGCCGAAAACTCTTTTCGGCGAAAACACCTTGGGCCGAAAACACCATGGTGTTTTCGTTGGACATTGTTTTCGTTGAGGGTGTGAGTTTTCGTTGGCCTCAACAATAATCATCTTCATCACAGCAGATACGTACAATAGTTACCCTAAACATCATTAACATATTCGGCAGCTTCAAACAATTATTCAATCGGAAAAATTAACACCATTACACAAACTACTCAGTCATCAGTACATTCAGAATCATCCTCCAAACATCACGCAAACAGAATCATTTTCAACATTCAATTCAACAATTAAACATACATAATGCAGCCGATCTACTTACATGTGCATCCATCCATCGATTAATTTTCTAAAACCCGCAAACCCTACACTTCACAACATCAGATCTACCTTACCAGATTCATGACAAAAACATCCACTATACAGTCTAACGTATACATACAAACATGAAATCATGCATAGGTCAAACAATAGTGCAACTAACCGTGATGATAGATCACAAGATTGATTAGAGGAAAGGATGAAGTCTTGTGGTTGTCGTCGCACAAGTGAGTAAGACTCTAGGGTTTGCCGATCAAAATTCTCAAGTAAAGGTTGTGATCCGAATATACATATGAGTGATTAACTACTGGGCCTAAAGCCCATTTTGTTTTCACCGACTATGGTGGACGAAAACAGTTGGGTGTTTTCGTGAGGGAGGTGATTTCGAATGGGGTATTTGGCATGAGCTCCAAATTTATTAACAGTTAATCAAACCTCTTATCATATACACACTTACAATACACACCAAGGATATAACCTATCAATCACAGTACAATTTAACGTATTACCATGTGTACGATTGTGAAACAATCAAGTCGTGTAAACAAACAATCTAAACAATTAACGCGCAATAATACAAAGCTGGAATTTCAGAAACTCGAGTTGTCACATTATCCCCAACTTGAAAGAAATTTCGTCCCGAAATTTAGCATGCGGTTACTGAGGAAGATAGGTAAGTTGTATCGTTTACTGGTTTTCCTGGGGTGTCACATCCTCCCCCCGTTGATCTGGAATTTCGTCCCGAAATTCCGCAGTAGTAGCTTCAGCCTCAGTAGTGGTTGCATTGGGTTCGAATAACTGGGGATACTTTTCTGTCATCTGGTCTTCGCGTTCCCAGGTGTACTCTGGGCCACGTTTGGAGTTCCAACGAACTCGGACAAGAGGGATTCTCTTGTGTTTGAGGACCTTAACATCCCGGTCCGTGATTTCAACTGGTTCCTCGACGAACTGCAATCGCTCGTCGATAGTGAGTTCCTTGAAAGGAACTATGAGGGTCTCATCTGACAGACACTTCTTCAGATTCGACACGTGAAAGACATTGTGAACTGCACCGAGTTCAGCTGGTAGGTTCAGTTTGTAGGCTACTTTGCCTATTCTTTCAGTGATTTCGAACGGTCCAACGTACCGTGGATTTAGTTTGCCCCGTTTGCCAAAAGGTACCACACCCTTCCAGGGTGAGACTTTAAGTAAAACCCGGTCCCCGACCTGAAATTCCAATGGTTTCTACGCTTATCCGCGTAGGCTTTCTGACGGTCGCGTGCTGCCGCCATGCGTTGTCGTATCTGCGCAATCTTTTCCGTGGCGTCCACTACAATCTCTGGACCCGTAATCTGACTATCCCCCACCTCTGCCCAACAGAGGGGTGACCGGCATTTACGCCCGTACAATGCCTCGAATGGAGCGGCTTGTATGCTGGTGTGATAACTGTTGTTGTACGAAAATTCCACTAACGGAAGATACTTTTCCCAGCCGTTGCCAAAATCGATAACACATGCCCGAAGCATGTCTTCTAGAGTTTGAATCGTACGTTCAGACTGCCCATCCGTCTGAGGGTGATAAGTTGTGCTCATGTCTAAACGAGAGCCAAACGCTTTGTGCATTGCTTGCCATAGTTCTGAGGTGAATCGTGCATCCTGATCCGAAATAATAGTGGTTGGCACCCCGTGCCTTGAAACAACTTCCTTGAGATATATGTCTGCTAGAGTGGAGAACTTATCCGTTTCTTTGATAGCCAAGAAATGAGCAGACTTCGTGAGTCGATCAACGATCACCCAAATAGTATCGTTCCCGCGCTGGGATTTAGGTAGGCCAGTAACAAAATCCATGGAAATTTGCTCCCATTTCCATTGTGGTATTTCCGGTTGCTGAAGTAGGCCTGATGGTTTCTGATATTCGACTTTGACTCTCGCACAAGCCAAACACTTGCTGATGTAAGTGGCGATGTGAGCTTTCATGCTTGGCCACCAATACGTAGTTTTAAGATCGTGGTACATCTTATCCGAACCTGGATGTACCGAGTAGCGAGACTTGTGCGCTTCATCCATCACAAGTTCACGTAAACCGCCATATAGTGGGACCCAAATACGCCCCGTAACATAATAGGCACCGTCTTCCTTTTGTTCCAATCGTTCCCTTGAACCGCGTAAGGCTTCAGCCTTGACGTTATCTGGCTTCAATGCTTCTACCTGAGCATCACGTATCTGTGCAGGAAGACTAGACTGAATAGTGAGCTGCAAAGCTCGCACACGCCTAGGTAAGGTATCTTTCCGACTGAGGGCGTCAGCCACAACGTTGGCTTTGCCTGGATGGTACTTGATAGCGCATTCATAATCATTAAGTAGCTCGACTCATCATCGTTGTCGCATGTTCAATTCCTTCTGCTTGAAGATATGCTCGAGACTCCTGTGATCGGTGTAAATAGTGCACTTGGTACCGTACAGGTAGTGTCGCCATATCTTAAGCGCAAAAACAACAGCTCCCAGCTCTATATCGTGCGTCGTGTAGTTCCGTTCATGAACTTTGAGTTGACGTGAAGCATAAGCAATAACTTTATCCCGCTGCATCAATACACAACCAAGCCCCTGTATCGATGCGTCACAATAGACCACAAAATCATCCGTGCCTTCTGGCAATGAGAGAATAGGTGCGCTGCATAGTCTATCCTTCAGGTACTGAAAAGCAGGTTCTTGTGTATTACTCCAACGATAGGTAACACCTTTCTGTGTCAACATAGTGAGCGGCTGTGCGATCTTGGAGAAGTCTTTAATAAATCTCTGTAATACCCCGCCAAACCCAAGAATTGGCGTATTTCCGTTGGTGTACGCGGTGCAGGCCAGTTCCTGATCGAATCTACCTTGGATGGATCGACATGAATCCCATCCCTGTTCACCATATGGCCTAAGAAGTGGACTTCACGAAGCCAGAAGTCTCATTTGGAAAACTTGGCGTACAATTGCTCCTTATGAAGAAGTTCCAAAATCAATCGTAAATGCTGCTCGTCTTCCTCCTGACTCTTGGAGTAAATCAGAATGTCGTCGACGGATACAATCACAAGCTTATCTAGGTAGGGCTTGTACACTCTGTTCATAAGGTCCATGAAGACTGCCAGTGCGTTTGTTAACCCGAGCAGCATGACAAGAAACTCATAGTGGCCGTAACGAGTTCTGAAAGCATGTTCTGAAGACGTCCTCAACCCGGACTCTCAGCTGGTGGTAACCTGGCCTCAGGTCCATCTTGGAGTGGTAGCTTGACCCTTTACAACTGGTCGAATAGACCATTAATTCGTGGAAGAGGATGGCGGCTCTCCACTATCACTTTGTTGAGTTCCTCGATAATCGTAACACATGTTGAGTAACTTCTCTTCTTGCGTATAACGGGGCTCCTTAAAGTGAAGCACGAGTCCAAAAATTTTTGGAGTTGATTAGGCAGTTCCTGCAACCTTCCTGGTGTATGGTAGTAAGATACTGGTCTGACATCCCACCTGTCGATGTGTAGATAAACCTGACAGTTCTTCAGGTAACATTTAGGGAGAAGTCACGAATAATTGGTGGATCCTCGATCCTCCTTTCCTTAGTCTTGACATCCGTGCTGAGGGTTATCGTCGCTGGGTAATCCTTCCGTAGACACTCCTGGTCCTTCTTGCTGAAATGAAGTTAACCGTTGTGCCACTCTGACACGCTGCAGTAGGTAATGTTTCTCCGCACAAAGTTTTCTTCTCACTGAGTGTATGCATACGATACCTGGGTAGCCAATCCACACGGCTACCGCATCAAATCTATCAAGGGTAGCAGAAGAAGGGTCGACGTTGATCACTTGTCCCACAAGGTCGAGTTTGCATTCCTACACCCATATAAGGTTTCAATAGGCTCGCCATCTGCCGTTTCCATAGCAGGTTCGGTTTCGAGATGTACCAGGGTTGAGCCGAACTGTGACGAAGTGGTTTATTACTAAGGGCACGAAGGCCACCATGTTGTTACAATCTTAGCGTTGTCCACACCAATCCTAAATGCCCATCGCGAGTACCACATCCAGTGTTGTTGCTACTACTACTAGAGTTCCCAAAACTGTCATTGTTCCTTGGGTTGATGACGTTTTAACTTAATCCGTGCTGAGATCGGTAGGGGGTTACGCTCATCCTCCGGCCCGTCGTCGTTCCGTGTGGTTCGAGTAGTTCACCATCTGAGGCGAGAGTACTGAAGAAGTGATCATGCTTCGGGATCGGAGACGTCAATCCATGAGTTTCAATAAACGAGAAGAAGTAGGGAGGTATCGTTCAATCATTCAACGTGGGGACATCCAACTCAGGGACGTTCGTATAAGCACCTAACATTCTACACGGTTCCCTAGGTGTTCTGATGGGTGTTCGGGTAACACTCGACAACATTGAGTTTCGAAAGAATCCAACGATAAATGAGAAGTTCGCGTTTAAGTTTGAGTAGGGAGACAATTACTGCTATGGCCCCTATAGGTTGGTTATGTTTCACACTGATCAAATAACGGGACAGAACCCCTTTTCCACTTGTTAAGCCTTACTGGGACTCACATGCACCCCACAATATTATTATGTGTGCACCCACAATAATATTGTGATTTGCATGTTCATCTCAGCTCCTCTTAACTCATGTCAAATGGTTCCCCACACTCGAGTAGATTTCAAAGGGTATCAAGTAGTGTAAGTTATGAAGGTATAGGGAATGACCGCCCTATCGGTCTCTTATTACGTGAAAATGTACATGAATTTGTATCGTGGTGCTAAGCGTGCAATCACATGCAATATCTTGTGTAGGTGTTCACTAGTTATGTAGTATAATGAGTATAAGAGAGATCGAACCTTGCAATCTGGAGCTGAGTGTCATGGTCGTATTCTCGTTTTCAGAACTGTCCGGTTATAGTCTGGTTTTACAAAAACAGTTTCCCTTTTTAAAACCAAGTTCACTATAACCAATGGCTCTGATACCAATCTGTCACACCCCCAAAATCCACATAGGTGAATAATACTTTCATTTATAAACAACAATTGTTACAATATCACAATATTTCACAGTTTACAGCGGAAGCTTATTTAACTCAATGAGTGTTTATAAAACCACATGTAAGTTCTTAGTTCTTGTGTTGCGTTTCCATGTGTCTCGACCCATGACCACTCCAGCTTCCTAGACAGCAAGTTCCTTGGATATGCACCTATAAGCCTGCAAGGCATGTAATAGAGAGTCAACAACTAGTTGAGCGAGTTCACAGTTAATAGTTCAGTAATGGTATAATGTGAGTAGCAGTATGTTCGTTCGTTATGTCATGTATCGTATTAGTTTCCATCACGGCCTCCCAGGCAGGTATGCGAAGATTAGAGGATGTTTTTCCCAAGTATTCTAGACTAGGTTTATTTGTATCGCGGCCTCCCAGGCAGGTGTGCGAAGATTAGTACATTTAGTTCGCGGCCTTCCTATGGCAGGTGTGCGAAGTCAGTCATAATATCGCGGCCAACCCTTGGCAGGTGTGCGAAGATCAGTTCAATAAGTGTTACTAGTCTAGCCGTATCTTATCGTTAGGTTCTACCATCATAGTATATACAAGAAGTCATCCAATCCCATTCCCACCCAGGAACCCCATGCCTTGGCTGTGTGAACTCACCTTGGTTTGCTCGGTATGCTAAAAGGGTTACACGCCCACAATTAATCAATCACTACCTATAGTACGCACGTGTATATAATCAGTTCGTGTTCGTAATATTTCACATGTCATTTATGTCACATAGTGTGTTCATGCATTTCTCATCAAGTAGCACATATCAGTTGGTTCATGTTCAGACTGTCATACTCCATATGACTGAGTTCTTAGTAATATCTAACATGGTTAATCAATTAACATGCTTGATGGGGTTAACAGACTTAACTAGGTTAAGGTATTGAGCAAAGATAACAAGCTTCCAGAATAAACAAGTATAACAAGAGTAATAAACTGACAGTGCTAGATAATTAACAGAGTTAACAAGCTAATAAAGTTAACTACTTAACAGAGTGTCCTAAATGAATTCAACAAAGCAAATAAGGTTAACTGAGTTAATAAACTTAACTCAGTTAATGTGACAACCCTCACAAAACCAGGTATCCGTACGACTTAATTAACTATTAATTGTTGCCTAATTACTGTGCTTAACTGAGATTTCTGATAAACTGCTACTTGATTGTTGATACTTGTACATATCTGCATCATACTTTGATTTCCGTCACTACATTATTTACTCACTGAACTCTAGTGACAAACATGATGCACAAAAGCACAGTAGCATTTGAACGGATAACCTATTGAACATGCTGATATAGCCAGCATCAGGCAGACACTGCCTCTAAAGGCCTGAATGAGCCAGAAATATTTTACTACACCCATAGTGTGTGTAGGGATACAAGGGTTGTATAACTGCGTCTTTAGGAATAAGATACAGAGATTGGATGTGCCTAAAACGTACTCTAAGCACGAAACACAGCACTTTTACCAACACACTAGCTTCTAGCTAATTAATAAAGTGCCAAAATATGAGGAATTATTCCTGACACTTTGCAGAATAAATTGTGTCACTAAAAATATTATTTACGATGCTTAAAGGATTACTTAAGCACTTTAACGGATTACTATCCAACCGAACAACCGGACTATACCCGGAACATAAAAATATTGCCAGAAATATTATTAGCCTTTTTCTGCGCCAGTTAGGGTCCCTGATTACCCTAACACCCGCTTTATAACGCGTCATGCAACTAACGGGGTTAATCTCTAAAAGTAACCAACTTAATGTAACTGAACTCTAACTGAACAATCGAGATCCAACCGGATACCCCACCCCCCTAAAGATTTCGGTCAACATGATGGGACAAGGGGAGTACACCTTTTTAATATTTTATTTGATATCGTGGATATCTAGACGACATAGAACCGTTGGACGATGGCACTAGTTTTGTCTATAAAATCAACACTTAACCCTCAAGACTTGTCACCATTTCACCAACACCCAACTCTCTCTCCCTCTTGCTCCCTTCTCGGCCGAACACCCACACTTGTCCACCACCATTTTCGAGTTCTTGTTTAGCCATTTCAAGCACATACAAGGTGTTCGGGTCACGTACAAGGAAGCTTGAAGCAAGCGGAAGTTGAAGGACCTCGTTCATTTGCTTTTATCCACGCCATTTCCGACTAGATTCTTCCCTAGCCCCGAGCTAGAGGTATAATGTTTAAAACTCGCTCTTGATCGTATCTAAAGTGGTTAATATGATTTTTAACGGTTAAAAGTCGGAATCATGCGTTTTGAATCTTTAAAGGCTACTAAAACTCGAATATTGTTGGTTAAAAGCTTATAACGCGTGTAAAAGTCGTAGTATTCGAATATGTTGATTATTGAGGCCCGATCTACGATGTGGTGGCTCTTATCATCGTTTAACCCGACTTTGTTAAGATCACGAATCTTGACATACGCTTGTTTCTATCGGTACAAGGGTTAAAAGGTGAAACTCCACCACACGAGAAACATGAACTTGTGTAAAAGTATTTTGACTTGTAAAATAGTATTTAAAACGAGCCGATCTACGTATGTACAAGTGGTATATTCGTAGAACCAAGTGTCGAGAAAATCATGTTTTATAAAAGTTGGATGACATGTTAACAAATATGATTTTTACAAACTATAAAGTGTATAAACACTTGTGAAACGAAAGATCCGACAAAATAACAATTTTTACAAAAGTTGTCGGGAAGTTGTAAAGAATGATTTGTTCCAAAAACGGGGTTTTTACAAGACTAAACTATTTTATACATAGATCCACTAAATATAAGGTGATCTACACTATGACTTTCGGAAAAACTACAAGTTCATGTAATAATGTGATTTTACATACTAGTCTACAAGTTTAATGTATTGAAACTGGTTTGAAGTATCGGAACGTGATTGGTTGATTAAAGAAATTGTTGAAGTGATTTTGTAAAAGAAAATGATACGCTTGAAAGCGTGGCCACCTCCAGTTACAGAGGAAACTCTGGCAAAATTTTTCTAAAAATCTAACACTTAGAATTATTTACAAGTGTTAAACTATTTTGAAATGTTTTCAAAATATATTTCGTCATGACTTTATTTATTAAATAATCGGAGGTGGGATTTTCACAAAAACTAAACGTGATAAATATTTATTCGATAAATATATTTTTCACCACACTGTTTATGATTATTTTGTGAAAATATATAAATATTATTTTTAGAGTAAAAATAATATTTACAAACTTTGTCGAACCCAAAATAATACCAACGCCTACACGACGAACGTATAAGTTACACCGGCAATTACTATTACCGCTTAATCGCCAAAACGTAACTTACGCCTTATACGGAAACATTCATAAATGCGGATAATGTCAACGTATTATTTTGGAAGGTGTTATGTAAAAAGAAAATATATTATTTTTGAGAAAAATAATTATATTTTGGGATGAGAAATAAAATATATTAAGTGAGACTTAATATAAAAACGCACATGTATTAATTCCCCCATCCTTGGGAAGGAAATTAACTACCAATTATGTACAAGGAACAGTTGTCTAACTGTTTCCCGAAAATTAAACTATAAAGCTAAAGCACGGCCATCCGTCTAATAGAATTAGCACATGTAGGTCGTTGCACAGCTTTCGGACATTTGGAGTGCTTGATTTAGCTACGCACTGACTGTGGGTTCATGTCCCCCTTCTCTCTTAACTGTTTTCAGTTTTATAAACTACGGGGGTGAAATACATGTTACTATGATTATGAATATGTTTATACATGGTATGGTTAGCGTAAGGAGGTTTGTTACTTAGATCATGTGAGTGGGTAGGCGGAAACTTGAGGCCATTAATCCTCATAGTAGGACCGAGGGACAGGAGCGGTAGATCTATCTGGGTGTAGCGAGCCCAGCCCCAGGTCCAGCTGAACGGACCTCGGGGTGACTTAGTGCCCGACGCATAAATCCGCTAGGTTTGAGTCTTCCTACTTGCACTTCACACATATCAATGGCCTTGCAAACCATTGGTGATCTCTTTTTCCTTATTTGCTACATACCAGGTTTTTGATAAAGATAAAGGTTTATTTACTCACTATCGCATGAACTCGCTCAACATTATTGTTGATTTTTCAACTTACATGTATTTCAGGAAACTAACGATCTGGCACGGTATGGCTTGTTTTCCGCTGCATTAGGCCCGAGGTCATCCGGGGTTCGAGACTTGTGACTCTTTCCTGGACAAGTCACAGTCCCTGAACCATGTTTACTTTAAGTTTGCATTTGTAATGTTTTGACAAAGTTATGGTTGTTGGGTGTTAACCCGTTAAGACAATGTTTAATATTTTTATTATCAATGGATGATCTTGCATATTTTTAATTCATATAGCTTGTTATGATTAAGCTATGGTATTAAGAAGTCACACCAAATTAACCACGCTTCCGCAAAGCCAGGGTGTGACAGCTTGGTATCAGAGCTCTGATCATAGCGAACTAGGATTCCTTCTCGAGTCTAGACTATGATCACTAGGGCTCTCACGAAAACATTTTTACTGCATACCACTTAAGTCCAGATCCAAAACGTTTTTATAAACAAATGTTGAGCATATTTTATTTATTATTTTTAGGCTCAGTCTGGGAGGCTGAGGCTCGGTCTGGGAGACTGAGGCTCGGTCTGGGAGGCCGAGGCTCGATCTAATGGATCGAGGTAGTTGTCTAGTGGGACTAGGGAGTCAGTCTGGGAGGCTGGGAAAGTTTGCTAGTGGGACTAGGGAGTCAGTCTGGGAGGCTGGGAAAGTTTGCTAGTGGGACTAGGGAGTCAGTCTGGGAGGCTGGGAAAGTTGGCTAGTGGGACTAGGAAGGACAGTCTGGGAGGCTGGGAGGCTAGTGGGACTAGGAGGATTATGTGATTATTACTTGGTAACTTGTGTGATTACCTGATTTACTGATTTTTGTGTATGATTGTGTTATGTTACAGACCCATGGACTCACCAGCCACGGGTGATTCATATACCACCGGACCATTACCCATAGTATCGGACGACATTGTGTCTTCAGAGCACGAGGTGCATACCTCCGACTTCACCAGCACCGATGATGATGACTCCTTGCCCTTCGCTCTACCCGAGGGTGCTTATGAGCCTATTGATGGCGATCCTACTGAGTATCTTCCCCTGGTTGTGATTCCAGCTCCCATACCCCTTGCTTCTTATCCAACATACGACTTGCTACCCGACGCCGAGGCTGACGGCGACATTGATCTCTTTGAGGACGAGCCTTACGAGGATGAGATTCCTGATGCAGCCCCTCTTCCCGCTGGCGATCTTTTGATGATCGCTGGTGCTCCTGTTGAGGACTCGCCCGCCCATTCGCCAGTCCCAGACTCCTTTGAGTCTGTGGCATCTGCACCGTCTCACGAGGTGAGCACGCAGCATTTTGTACATGACTCAGACCCCGATCAGGCATCTTCTGCCGCACCCATCCCGAGCTTTGTGTTCGAGCACGACGACATTGAGGATTCTGATCCCGTTTTTCCTCCAGGATTTGATCCTGATCGCGATATTGAGTATATTCCTATGGACCAGCATATGGAGGACCCTGTTGATCCCGTCGATCCTATCGATCCCTTTGATCCAGAGTTTGATTTTGACATGGCTTTTGATGACCCAGAGCCTGCCTTGGCCCCAGAGCAGGCAGCTGCTCTCGATCCTGTGCATGAGCATGACTTGGTACATGTTGACGTTCCTGTTGAGCCCGTTTTGGCTGACCCACCTGTTGGTGATGTTCCTTTGATAGCTGATGATCCTGTTGTTGATCCACCTTTTGTTGATCCCCCTTTGATTGCTGATATCCCTGTTGACCACCCAGTTGAGCATGTTGCACCCGTTGATCCTGTCATTGCTCCGTTTGATCCTGTACCCCTCGAGCCTGAGCACGCTCTGTTTGCTGAGCATATGGATCCACCCGACGAGGAGGCTCAGCACGGTTGGATACCTGCTGACGAGGATGTTCCACCGTTTCCACCACATCATACTGATGCACATCATACTGATTTTTCATTTCAGATCCCACCGTTTGTACCTCCAGCGGGGCCTGGAGAGGGCTCTTCAGCCCACCCTTTTGGGCACATACCGATGCCTATGCCTTTCATGCCTCAGATGACACCTGTTCCATCTCCTGTTCATGTAGCACCATTCGATCCCACCAGCACGCCACTTCTTTGGTCATCTTCCTCTCCGATGCCACCCACTGATCCATATCATCCATTCCATATGGGGCATACCATAGAGGACGTCTTGATGTCCTTTGTTCATCAGCATGAGTCCCATACACAGCGACTCCAGGAGCTCGAGAGAGCTCAGCTATCACTAGGTCCATATCATGGTCAGACATCCTCATCTTTTCAGCCTTCTCGATCATTACCCCCGGACTTTGCTGCCCGACTTTCGACTTTGGAGCAGCAGATCGCTTCTGTTATTCGCACTCAGCAGGCGATGGAGGAGGACTGGCTTCATTTACGCCGCTTACTCTACACTCACTTTCCCCCTCCTTCACCCCCATCCGCATAGAGCTCATTGGTGCCATAGTGGTAGACGATGGTGAGACGACAGCGACTGTGACTGCACAGCCTTTTGGAGACCATCTGATGATTTCTGACTTTTGTTGATACTTATTTGATGTACCTGATGTATGTGATACTGATATGGTATAGTTTTGTACAGGGGTGATGTAGCCCCTATTTGATCGATGGTTGTATGACACACTTACTACACTTTATGGTCTCGATATATGTAGCAATCGCGGTATTCTCACCATATCTGATGCACTTGATTTCTTATTTATATTTTTGCAACATGGGATGTTGGGACATGGGATGTTGTATGTATGATATTCGCAACATGGGATGTTGGGACATGGGATGTTGTATGTATGATATTTGCAACATGGGATGTTGGGACATGGGATGTTGTATGTATGATATTTGCGACATGGGATGTAGGGACATGGGATGTTGTGTGTGATATATTGATAACATGAGATGTTATGTGCTATTATTATTACTATATACGTACGCTTTATTATGGCCTGACCAACGTACACATCTTTAGAAGATGGCGCCAAGACGACAACCTCAGCCAATGCCTACTACTCAGGACGAACTACAGCAAGTCATTGCTGCTGCTATTGCTCAATATGCTGCCTCTTAGGGAGGAATGAGCGGAAGCAACTCCGGCAACACGGGCACTAACAACAATCCACCGCATGGGTGTACTTACAAACAATTCTTGGACTGCAAGCCCATAAACTTCGATGGCACAGGGGGTGCTGTTGCTTTCGTCCGCTGGGCTGAGAAAACCGAGTCCGTACTTCGCATGAGCAAATGCGCGCTGGATCAACAAGTCACTTACATCTCAGGGCTATTTGTGGATGGAGCCCTATCCTGGTGGAATCTACAGGTCCAGACCCTTGGAGAAGCCGCAGCTTACGCACTGACCTGGACTGAGTTGAAAGAACTTATGCGCAAGAAGTACTGTTCTCGCGCTGAAATCCAGAGGTTAGAGACCGAATTCTGGCACCTGAAGATGGAAGGTCCCAAGATAGCTGAGTATGTTCAGAGGTTCCACGATTTGTCGCATGTGGTACCCTACATGGTTACGCCTGAGTTCAAGAGGATTGAACGCTTCATTTGGGGATTGGCTCCTCAAATAATCAGCATGGTGACTTCTTCCAAACCAGCGACAATCACTGAAGCCATTGATTTGAGTGTGGCTCTCACCGAAGAGGCAATTCGGTTGAACAAGTTTGATGAAGTCGAGCCGAAGAAGAAAGAGACTCATGTGGAGTCGTCAGGTGGAAACAAGCGAAAGTTTTCGAATTTCAAGCAGGGCACCGGGATGGTGGTTAAGAAAGGGGAATCGAATGCGCCAGCTCAAGATACAGCTGGTAGTAAAAAGAAAGGGAAGGGATACATGGGTGCACAACCCAAGTGCAACTCATGCCAACGACATCACTCTGGTCGTTGCAGCCTAAGAGTTTGTGAATCATGTGGGAAGACTGGTCATACGAAGGATTTTTGTTGGGCTAGTGCTGGCCGGGGAGGCCAGGGAGGATCTGGGAATAGGAATAACCGTGGTGGTAATGGGAACCGCCCACAAGGAAACCAGGGAGGTGATGGGAACCGCGCCAATAATGCTAACCAAGCGGGCACCATGAATTGGAATCAGGGAAACCATCAAGCTGGAAACAATGGTGGGAACGGGCAGAGGCCCGGATGTTTCAACTGTGGAGATCAAGGGCATTACAAGAGGAATTGCCCAGAATTAAACCAGGCACGCGGAAGAGTTTTTAACATGGAAGCCAGGGAAGCGCGCCAGGATCCCAATGTTGTCACTGGTACGTTCCCTGTAAACCAACGCTATGCATCCGTTTTGTTTGATTCTGGTGCCGATTATAGCTTCGTATCGTTAGAATTTAGAAACATGCTTGGTTTAGCCGCTAGTAAGTTAGATATTCCGTACTCGATCGAATTAGCGAATGGGAAGTTAGTAGAAGCTAACGAGGTGATTCGAGGTTGCGTAATCGAACTGGGAGAGCGTGAGTTTGCTCTAGATCTACTACCAGTCCAGTTGGGAAGCTTCGACGTGGTAGTAGGGATGGATTGGTTATCGAGTAATAAAGCGGAGATAGTTTGTCACGAGAAGATTATTCGTATCCCGACCGATGATGTTGAGACCATTGTTGTTCATGGGGAGAAGCGTGAGATGCCGTTAAGGATGATTAGCTGCCTGAAAGCAAGGAAGTGTTTGCAGAAAGGATGTGTTGCTTTTCTAGCACACATTGTAGATAAGAAGGCTGCTGAGCCGAAGATCGAAGACATCCCTGTCGTGAGGGAGTACCCAGAAGTCTTTCCAGAAGACTTGCCTGGATTGCCGCCTCAAAGGCAAGTGGAGTTTCGCATCAACTTAGTTCCAGGCGCTGCGCCTGTGGCTAAGGCACCTTACAGACTTGCTCCGTCTGAGATGCAAGAACTGTCGACACAACTTCAAGAGTTGTTAGACAAGGGTTTTATCCGACCAAGCTTCTCGCCTTGGGGAGCTCCAGTTTTGTTTGTGAAGAAGAAGGACGGTAGTTTCCGTATGTGCATTGACTACAGAGAATTGAACAAGCTGACGATCAAGAATAGGTATCCCCTGCCAAGAATCGATGATCTGTTCGACCAGCTTCAAGGTTCGAGCTTCTATTCAAAGATCGATCTTCGATCTGGATACCATCAGCTACGGATACAGGAGGAGAGTATCCCGAAGACAGCCTTCAGAACTCGATATGGACACTACGAGTTTCTCGTTATGCCGTTTGGGTTGACAAACGCACCTGCAGTGTTCATGGATTTGATGAACCGAGTTTGTATGCCATACCTGGATAAGTTCGTGATTGTATTCATCGATGACATCTTGATTTATTCGAAGACAAAGGTTGAGCACGAGCAACATCTTAGAGCCATTCTGGAGCTGCTAAAGAAGGAACAGTTGTATGCCAAGTTCTCTAAGTGTGAGTTTTGGCTAAGAGAAGTGCAATTCCTTGGGCACGTGGTGAATGGAGATGGAATTCATGTGGACCCAACCAAGATCGAGGCGATCAAAGAGTGGGAAACGCCAAAGACGCCAACCGAGATTCGGCAATTCTTGGGTTTGGCTGGCTATTATCGAAGGTTCATCGAGAACTTTTCAAGGATCGCTCAACCGTTGACACTCCTCACGCAGAAAGATAAGAAGTTTGATTGGGGAATCAAACAGGATGAAGCGTTTCAGATATTGAAAGATAAGCTTTGCAACGCGCCAATCTTAGCTCTACCAGAAGGCACTGACGATTTCGTGGTATACTGCGACGCATCGCGTCAAGGATTGGGTTGTGTGTTGATGCAACGTCAAAAGGTTATCGCCTACGCATCACGCCAACTGAAAGTGCACGAAAAGAACTATACCACTCATGATCTGGAGCTAGGCGCAGTGGTTTTCGCTTTGAAGATCTGGAGACACTACCTTTACGGTACAAAGTGCACAATCTTCACAGATCACAAGAGCCTCCAGCATATATTCAACCAGAAGGAGTTGAATATGAGGCAAAGGCGATGGGTCGAGTTGTTGAACGATTACGACTGCGAGATCAAGTATCATCCAGGGAAGGCGAATGTGGTCGCTGATGCCCTAAGTCGTAAAGAGAGAATCAAGCCCATAAGGGTTAGGGCTATGGAAATGATAATTCAAACCGACCTTTCCTCACGCGTTCGTGCAGCACAGAAGGAAGCTCTCAAGGAGGGAAACCTTGAGGAAGAATATCTCTGTGGGATGGAGAAGATATTGGTGCCAAACAGGGAAGGAACGTTGTGTTTTGGGAAAAGGATGTGGGTTCCTCTGTTTGGTGGTTTAAGAGAGATTATCTTTGATGAAGCTCACAAGCCGCGGTACTCTATCCACACTGGAGCGGATAAGATGTACCAGGATCTTAAAGATTATTACTGGTGGCCTAGGATGAAAGGCGATGTTGCTATTTACGTGAGCAAATGTTTAACTTGCGCCAAAGTTAAGGCGGAATACCAGAAGCCTTCGGGACTTCTGCAGCAACCAAAAATTCCCCAGTGGAAGTGGGAAGAAATCTCCATGGATTTTATTACGAAGTTGCCAAGAACGCCAAAAGGCCATGACACTATCTGGGTGATAGTGGATCGCTTAACGAAGTCAGCACACTTCTTACCTATCCGCGAGAAGGATAATACAAGCAAATTGGCTGAAATCTACATGAGAGAGATTGTTACACGCCATGGAGTACCTCTCTCGATTATTTCTGATAGAGACGGAAGGTTCGTGTCAAGAATATGGCAATCCTTCCAGGAAGCTTTTGGCTCAAAGCTGAATATGAGCACAGCTTTTCACCCGCAGACCGACGGTCAAAGTGAGCGGACGATTCA
Source organism: Helianthus annuus (assembly GCF_002127325.2). Lineage (NCBI taxonomy): Eukaryota > Viridiplantae > Streptophyta > Magnoliopsida > Asterales > Asteraceae > Helianthus > Helianthus annuus. The sequence goes on along the minus strand of NC_035446.2, from coordinate 86,367,084 downwards.
GACGTTGGAGGACATGCTGAGAGCATGTGTGATGGATTTAGGCGTTAGCTGGGATAAGCATTTACCCCTGGTTGAGTTTTCATACAACAACAGCTACCACACCAGTATTGGTGCCGCGCCATTCGAAGCTTTATATGGGCGCAAGTGCAGGTCGCCGCTCTGTTGGTCTGATGCGGGTGATAGACAATTGGTAGGTCCCGATGTAGTTCAGGAAACTAAAGATAAGATTGCGCAGATTCGAGATCGCATTAGCGCGGCTCGTGACCGCCAAAAGACCTACGCAGATCTGAAAAGGAAACCTCAGGAGTTTGAGGTTGGGGATATGGTTTTGTTGAAGGTATCACCCTGGAAGGGTGTGGCACGCTTTGGGAAGCGTGGGAAGTTGAATCCGCGCTACATTGGTCCTTTCAAGGTTTTGGAAAGAATTGGGACCGTAGCATACAAGTTGGATCTACCTGCCGAACTGAATAGTGTTCACGATACATTTCATGTATCCAATCTGAAGAGAAGTCCAACTCAAGTTAACGTTGCCATTCCTACCGACGAAATTCATGTTGATGACACGCTCCACTTCGTTGAAGAACCTGTCGAGGTCACGGATTGGAAAGTGAACTAGACCCGCCGGAGCAGTGTCAAGCTCGTCAAGGTTCGCTGGAATGCTAGACATGGTCCTGAGTTCACCTGGGAGCGTGAAGACCGAATGAAGGAGAAATACCCCCACTTATTTCCTGAGAACCCTGCTTCTACAAGCAGAATTTAAAATTTCGGGACGAAATTTATTTAACGGGGGGAGAATGTGACAACCCTCACAAAACCAGGTATCCGTACGACTTAATTAACTATTAATTGTTGCCTAATTACTGTGCTTAACTGAGATTTCTGATAAACTGCTACTTGATTGTTGATACTTGTACATATCTGCATCATACTTTGATTTCCGTCACTACATTATTTACTCACTGAACTCTAGTGACAAACATGATGCACAAAAGCACAGTAGCATTTGAACGGATAACCTATTGAACATGCTGATATAGCCAGCATCAGGCAGACACTGCCTCTAAAGGCCTGAATGAGCCAGAAATATTTTACTACACCCATAGTGTGTGTAGGGATACAAGGGTTGTATAACTGCGTCTTTAGGAATAAGATACAGAGATTGGATGTTCCTAAAACGTACTCTAAGCACGAAACACAGCACTTTTACCAACACACTAGCTTCTAGCTAATTAATAAAGTGCCAAAATATGAGGAATTATTCCTGACACTTTGCAGAATAAATTGTGTCACTAAAAATATTATTACGACGCTTAAAGGATTACTTAAGCACTTTAACAGATTACTATCCAACCGAACAACCGGACTATACCCGGAACATAAAAATATTGCCAGAAATATTATTAGCCTTTTTCTGCGCCAGTTAGGGTCCCTGATTACCCTAACACCCGCTTTATAACGCGTCATGCAACTAACGGGGTTAATCTCTAAAAGTAACCAACTTAATGTAACTGAACTCTAACTGAACAATCGAGATCCAACCGGATACCCCACCCCCCTAAAGATTTCGGCCAACATGATGGGACAAGGGGAGTACACCTTTTTAATATTTTATTTGATATCGTGGATATCTAGACGACATAGAACCGTTGGACGATGGCACTAGTTTTGTCTATAAAATCAACACTTAACCCTCAAGACTTGTCACCATTTCACCAACACCCAACTCTCTCTCCCTCTTGCTCCCTTCTCGGCCGAACACCCACACTTGTCCACCACCATTTTCGAGTTCTTGTTTAGCCATTTCAAGCACATACAAGGTGTTCGGGTCATGTACAAGGAAGCTTGAAGCAAGCGGAAGTTGAAGGACCTCGTTCATTTGCTTTTATCCACGCCATTTCCGACTAGATTCTTCCCTAGCCCCGAGCTAGAGGTATAATGTTTAAAACTCGCTCTTGATCGTATCTAAAGTGGTTAATATGATTTTTAACGGTTAAAAGTCGGAATCATACGTTTTGAATCTTTAAAGGCTACTAAAACTCGAATATTGTTGGCTAAAAGCTTATAACGCGTGTAAAAGTCGTAGTGTTCGAATATGTTGATTATTGAGGCCCGATCTACGATGTGGTGGCTCTTATCATCGTTTAACCCGACTTTGTTAAGATCACGAATCTTGACATACGCTTGTTTCTATCGGTACAAGGGTTAAAAGGTGAAACTCCACCACACCAGAAACATGAACTTGTGTAAAAGTATTTTGACTTGTAAAATAGTATTTAAAACGAGCCGATCTACGTATGTACAAGTGGTATATTCGTAGAACCAAGTGTCGAGAAAATCATGTTTTATAAAAGTTGGATGACATGTTAACAAATATGATTTTTACAAACTATAAAGTGTATAAACACTTGTGAAACGAAAGATCCGACAAAATAACAATTTTTACAAAAGTTGTCGGGAAGTTGTAAAGAATGATTTGTTCCAAAAACGGGGTTTTTACAAGACTAAACTATTTTATACATAGATCCACTAAATATAAGGTGATCTACACTATGACTTTCGGAAAAACTACAAGTTCATGTAATAATGTGATTTTACATACTAGTCTACAAGTTTAATGTATTGAAACTGGTTTGAAGTATCGGAACGTGATTGGTTGATTAAAGAAATTGTTGAAGTGATTTTGTAAAAGAAAATGATACGCTTGAAAGCGTGGCCACCTCCAGTTACAGAGGAAACTCTGGCGAAATTTTTCTAAAAATCTAACACTTAGAATTATTTACAAGTGTTAAACTATTTTGAAATGTTTTCAAAATATATTTCGTCATGACTTTATTTATTAAATAATCGGAGGTGGGATTTTCACAAAAACTAAACGTGATAAATATTTATTCGATAAATATATTTTTCACCACACTGTTTATGATTATTTTGTGAAAATATATAAATATTATTTTTAGAGTAAAAATAATATTTACAAACTTTGTCGAACCCAAAATAATACCAACGCCTACACGACGAACGTATAAGTTACATCGGTAATTACTATTACCGCTTAATCGCCAAAACGTAACTTACGCCTTATACGGAAACATTCATAAATGCGGATAATGTCGACGTATTATTTTGGAAGGTGTTATGTAAAAAGAAAATATATTATTTTTGAGAAAAATAATTATATTTTGGGATGAGAAATAAAATATATTAAGTGAGACTTAATATTATAAACGCACATGTATTAATTCCCCCATCCTTGGGAAGGAAATTAACTACCAATTATGTACAAGGAACAGTTGTCTAACTATTTCCCGAAAATTAAACTATAAAGCTAAAGCACAGCCATCCGTCTAATAGAATTAGCACATGTAGGTCGTTGCACAGCTTTCGGACATTTGGAGTGCTTGATTTAGCTACGCACTGACTGTGAGTTCATGTCCCCCTTCTCTCTTAACTGTTTTCAGTTTTATAAACTGCGGGGGTGAAATACATGTTACTATGATTATGAATATGTTTATACATGGTATGGTTAGCGTAAGGAGGTTTGTTACTTAGATCATTTGAGTGGGTAGGCGGAAACTTGAGGCCATTAATCCTCATAGTAGGACCGAGGGACAGGAGCGGTAGATCTATCTGGGTGTAGCGAGCCCAGCCCCAGGTCCAGCTGAACGGACCTCGGGGTGACTTAGTGCCCGACGCATAAATCCGCTAGGTTTGAGTCTTCCTACTTGCACTTCACACATATCAATGGCCTTGCAAACCATTGGTGATCTCTTTTTCCTTATTTGCTACATACCAGGTTTTTGATAAAGATAAAGGTTTATTTACTCACTATCGCATGAACTCGCTCAACATTATTGTTGATTTTTCAACTTACATGTATTTCAGGAAACTAACGATCTGGCGCGGTATGGCTTGTTTTCCGCTGCATTAGGCCCGAGGTCATCCGGGGTTCGAGACTTGTGACTCTTTCCTGGACAAGTCACAGTCCCTGAACCATGTTTACTTTAAGTTTGCATTTGTAATGTTTAGACAAAGTTATGGTTGTTGGGTGTTAACCCGTTAAGACAATGTTTAATATTTTTATTATCAATGGATGATCTTGCATATTTTTAATTCATATAGCTTGTTATGATTAAGCTATGGTATTAAGAAGTCACACCAAATTAACCACGCTTCCGCAAAGCCAGGGTGTGACAGTTAATAGGCTAACCCAGTTACATACTCAATAGAGTTAACATTCTTAACTTATTAGTGCTCATTGTACAATTAAATCAACGAAATCACTAAGTGAACGAAAACACTACATGGCGAAGTTCCCCTGGGCCGAAAACACTTTGGGCCGAAATCCAAGCTTGGGCCGAAAACTCTTTTGGGCGAAAACACCTTGGGCCGAAAACACCATGGTGTTTTCGTTGGACATTGTTTTCATTGAGGGTGAGAGTTTTCATTGGCCTCAACAATAATCATCTTCATCACAGCAGATACGTACAATAGTTACCCTAAACATCACTAACATATTCGGCAGCTTCAAACAATTATTCAATCGGAAAAATTAACACCATTACACAAACTACTCAGTCATCAGTACATTCAGAATCATCCTCCAAACATCACGCAAACAGAATCATTTTCAACATTCAATTCAACAATTAAACATACATAATGCAGCCGATCTACTTACATGTGCATCCATCCATCGATTAATTTTCTAAAATCCGCAAACCCTACACTTCACAACATCAGATCTACCTTACCAGATTCATGACAAAAACATCCACTATACAGTCTAACGTATACATACAAACATGAAATCATGCATAGGTCAAACAATAGTGCAACTAACCGTGATGATAGATCACAAGATTGATTAGAGGAAAGGATGAAGTCTTGTGGTTGCCGTCGCACAAGTGAGTAAGACTCTAGGGTTTGCCGATCAAAATTCTCAAGTAAAGGTTGTGATCCGAATATACATATGAGTGATTAACTACTGGGCCTAAAGCCCATTTTGTTTTCACCGACTATGGTGGACGAAAACAGTTGGGTGTTTTCGTGAGGGAGGTGATTTCGAATGGGGTGTTTGGCATGAGCTCCAAATTTATTAACAATTAATCAAACCTCTTATCATATACACACTTACAATACACACCAAGGATATAACCTATCAATCACAGTACAATTTAACGTATTACCATGTGTAAGGTTGTGAAACAATCAAGTCGTGTAAACAAACAATCTAAACAATTAACGCGCAATAATACAAAGCTGGAATTTCAGAAACTCGAGTTGTCACACTGTAAACCCTAATTGAACGTCAACACTTATCTTGGATTTATGTGCAATATACCTTAGGTCGTGAGTAACGGACTTAAACATTGATAAACCCTAGAAGCAATAACATACCGAGCAAATCAAGGTGAGTTCACACAGCCAAGGCATGGGGTTCCCAGGGAGGGAATGGGATTGATTTATTTATTTGTACTTCTCTAGATTATGGAACGTAGTGATATGATCCTCGGGTGAGGAAGGTGATTGGTTAAGATACTGCTAGACTAGTGATGCTTATAGAACTGATCTTCGCATACACGCCGGGATTGGCTGCGATAATATGACTGATCTTCGCACACATGCCAGGGTTGGCTGCGATAATATGACTAATCTTCGCACACATGCCTAGGAAGGTTGCGAACTATACACTAAAACTTCGCACAGGTGCCGGGTGGCCGCGATACAAACATACCTAGTCTAGAATACTTGAGAACTTTCCCTAATCTTCGCATACATGCCTGAAGGGCCGCGATACGAACTATTACGATATATGACTTAATGAACGAATACAAGGCTTACTATACTATTACATATACCGAACTATAAACTGTGAACTCGCTCAACTAGTTGTTGATCCTCTGTTACATGCCTTGCAGGTCGTTAGATACATGGAGCTTGCACAGGGAGGAGCAGGTCGTTGTGGAGCATGGAATCGTGGATGCCATGTTAAAACATTTAAACATTTGAACTATGTTACACATTGGGTTTTCATACTTATGCTTCCGCTACACTTTGAAACTATGATTATGTTTTGAACACCTATCGTATTGAATGATTGGTTTACATTTATTTTACTTGATATTAATTACATGTTCAATATGATTGGTGGCTTGATCCTGGTCAGTCACGCTCCCAAGCGGTGATACTCCGCAGGTGAATTTTGGGGGTGTGACAAAAATGTTACCTGAAAACCTTTGTCACAGAATTGACCACAACTCAGCAAATTACACTTTAAGCCTTCAACATAAGCTACTCTTTCAATGGTCAAACATCCATACCTGATACATCCGTAGCCCATTATCCTTCCTTTCACTCTATTTCCAAAGTTCACCATTTTACCCAGCTTTGAGACAAAGTTGCTGAGTACCAGATCTGCTGCACATGATGGTCCTGAAATGAAATGATTAGAGGGATTTAGGTACCCAGGCATGCTTGGGTACACTTTCTGATGATATTCTGGTTCTATTATTTCTTCTAGATGACCTTTCATCAGAATTTCTGTAAAATGCTGAGCCATTAACAAAATTTTTCTTTTTCTTTTGGAGATGGTGTTGAACAAGCTTCAGTATTTCAACACACATACAGGAATCATCAGAAATTTCTGATTTTCCTTCTTGTGATGGAATGAAGGGATAGTTTTGAAAAGATGAGTGAACTGCTTCTAGAGTTTATACAAACTCTTGACTGTATTCACTTCTTTTTGGTTCAAAATTTGGCTTATCAAAGGAGTATTCAGAACATGTTGATTTGCAAGTTTCAGAATCAGATTCTGATAAGAATTTATCAGAAGTCTATTGAGTTGCTTTTACAAAGACAGTGGGTTTGTTATTATTTGTTCTTACATAAACCAACCCTTCTCCTTTGTTCTTTGGAGTGGACTCTATGAAATTTATGAATTCTTTTGCCTCTTGAAAACCTCTTACGTTAATTTCTTTATCATTGATTTTCTTGTAAAGATCTCTCCTTTCATTTTCAAAGAACTCAATTTTAGCTCTTTGATCTAAACTTTGTTCTATAAGTAATTGGTTTTCAAGAATGATTTTATTCAAGGTCCTTTGCAACTCATAAGATTTTTTACCATCTGATTGATTTTTAAATTGCAAGTTTAAAAAATCTGACATGAGCTCATTTAGCTTGTGTTCAAGATCAAGATTGTTTATACTTACCTGTTGTCCTGAAGTCTCTAGTATGTCATCAGAAAGTGCCATGAGACAGAAGTTGGTCATTTCTTCTTCTTCATCATCAGAAGAATCATCAGATAGCCATGTATCTGTTCCAGCAAGTAAGCCGACTTGCTGTTGTTGCTTCTTAGCTTCCTCAAGCTTCTTTTCATAGTAAGCAACATCTTTCAGCTTCTTGGTCTTACACTCAGATGCATAATGACCTTTTTGCTTGCACTTGTAACACACCACCTCAGCCTTTCCTTTATCCTTAGATCTAACTTCTTCTTTAGATCTATCATCCATCCTCCTTCTATCACTCCTCTGGTACCTCTGGCCTCCTCCCCTCAACCTCTACTCAAATGTTTTGGTGAGCAGTGCTATTGCATCAGCAAAGGCTGAAAAATCTGATGATGAATCAGAAGTTTCAAAGGCCTGGCTGTTTGATGGTTGTGGATCATTGGAAGTTGTTTGTCTCTGTGAGTTAGAGATAAGAGCTAAAGATCCCCCTCTTTGAATGGTTTCTTGAAATATTTCTTCCTCTCTGGGGATCAAGATGCTGTATAAGTCATGAAGACTCATGTTTCCTAGTTCTAAGGTTGAGGACAAAGTCATTGTGAGACTCCTCCATTCTCTAGGCAAAGCATCAAGAAATTTTATGTTTCTTTCATCATTTGATTTAGTTATTCCAAATTTCTTTAGCTCGTTTAAAAGTTATGTGAACCTTTGATATGGGTCATTTAACTTTTCAATAGGTAAACTATTAAACCTTTCATAGGATGATACGTTGTTTGTTCTCTTGTTTCTTTTCATCCTTTCTCCTCCTTCACAAAGATTTTCCAACTGATCCCATATTTCCTTAGCTGATGCACAAGCATCAACTTCTGAAAATATGTCATTGGAGATGGCCATTATTAAGAGTGATTTTGCTCTTTCATCCCCTGCTACCAGTTCCTTGTCTTCCTCACTCCAAAGTATTTCACTTTTCGGAACTCGGGAGGCAGGGATAGCAGGTAGTTGGTCAGTTGCTGGAATTGTAGGTATTTTAGTCATTGGTATATGTGGATCCCTTTCAATGGATCTAAATAGAGCTTGGTCATGACCATTAAGGAAATTGACAATCCTGATTTTCCATTGGGGGTATTCCTCCCTGACCAGAGTCGGAGGTTTGGACATAGAACCAATATTGAAAGCATTATTCCAGGTTTGAAAGCTGGCCATATTTAGAAAAAAGAAGAAGAGCGATTGATCGTTTGAAAATAATTTATTCAATCGGCTCTGATACCAATTGTTGGACCCAGTATGGCCTTAACAACTTCTTTTTACGTAATATGGCAAGTGATTTCAGTATATGTGAAAAAGATGTGCGGAAATGGAGATCAGACTTTCAAGAAACAAGACCTACAGAATTATCAAGTTTATATCACTTTGAAACAAATTAGTTTAACAAGGTGATTGTAAGATTATTATCTAATACAAATGAATCTTGATTTCTGTGGGTGAGAAGAGCAGTGGAGTTTGGGTGTTTGTATGTGAATGCTAAGCTTCAAACTCAAGTATCTTCTGCCTCTCGAGCCTTCTATTTATAGACGGCTGTGGACATGAATAAACAATTGTTTATTCATGAAATAAGTCCTGCGTAAAGTAGCAATTTGATATATTCATTGAATCCAACGTTCAAGTTGCATTTGTAATCATGAAAACCAATAATGTCATGCTTCGGTCATGGGTGGCAGGATAGAGTTGTGATTATTAGACAAGTCGGTCTTTCATCAAAATTTCTGATAAACCACTTCATCATAAATTCTGGTGAACAAATCATCAGAAAGTTTGATGATCAGAATTTGTCAGAAACTGATGATATTTCATCAGAAATATCATCAGATCCATCAGAAACGACCTTCTCTGATAATCCAAATCAACTCTTGATCAACTTGTGATTCTTTGTAGTAGATACTTTGCTTTCCAGTTGTCCCAACTGATTTTCTTCATCTTGCTGTGTTCTTCAGGACTGTTATCTTCTTCAGAGATCCAGTTGATTGAGATTTTCTTCAATACTTACAGATAAAGTTTCCTAACAGTCACTATGATAAATTTTACCACACCTGGTGCATCTGGAAAAGGTCCCACTATGTCGATAACCCATTTTTGGAATGGCCATGCGGTGGTCACTAGGACCAAGTTGTTCTTTGGGCGCAAGGTCTTAGGTGCATCTCTTTGACAGTTTAGGCATTTGCACAAGATTTTGAATGCATCCAGGTGCATGCCGGGCCAGTAGTACCCAACATTCATAATCTTGGTTACCACCATGCGTGGCTAAGGGTTTTGCTTCAACCCACTTTGTGAAGTAATCCAATGTCACTATATTTATATTTGACCACACCTACTGCGTCTGGAAAAGGTCCCACCATGTCGATAACCCATTTTTGGAATGGCCATGCGGTGATCACTGAGACCAAGTTGTTCTTTGGGCGCAAGGTCTTAGGTGCATGTCTTTGACAGTTTAGGCATTTGCGCAAGATTTTGAACGCATCCAGGTGCATGCCGGGCCAGTTGTACCCAACATTCATAATCTTGGTTACCACCATGCGTGGTCCTACGTGAATGCCACATATGCCTTCGTGTATCTCGTGAACTTGGTATGTGACATCTTGAGAATCCACGCATCGGACCCAAGTATGATTTTCAATACAAGATTCCATCTCCCATTTGGTATTGGAACGCTTTGTGTTGCAACTTGCGTGCTTCCACTTTGTTTTCTGGGAGTATGCCTGCTTGTAGGTGTCTTATGATGGGCGTCATCTAAGACAGTGACTGTCACACCCCGGCCGCGCATAACATGCAACCGCGGCGGAAACGCCGTTAATTGTTTCAAATCCATGGCAATTGAAGTTTCGTTTTATTAATCAAACATGAAAGTTTACATTGTTTTAATCAAGAACCAGAGAGTACATAACATAAATTAACTAATTCTTGTCTCGTTTTAAGTCACTAAAGCACAGGTCCGCCTAAGTATGTCTTGATAAGTCCTATGCATCATATCCTGAAACACATGTGAAAGTAGGTACGTCAGCATAAAAATGCCTGTGAGATACATAGGTTTTGTGAAAATAGAATTCATGACTTATGTTTAAGAAAATGTTTAGTCATGAACCTTGTAATTTGCTTTGTCTTGTAAATCATTTGGAAAATGATAAGATCAGATGATGTGTATAAATAAAATGTAAGGTTAAATGAATAACCTAGTAAAATGAGTTTGTATAAGATGAGTTGTTTGTAACAAAAATAATGTCTTGTGAAGAATATGTTATTTGTGTAAAACGTAATATGTCTAAACTGAAATGATTTAGATAACGCTACGATATGTAATATTATACAAGCATTTATATATAGGAAGTACCAGCGGCGTATCCACCATTTTTGTACCATATTACATATGCCACGTTACTTAAACCATTTACCCAAACCAACCACCATGTAAATAGTTCGTGTATAAACCAATTGTCAAGTGTTATTGTGTAAACCATATCGAAATGTCTATGCTCAATGTAAACCACCAAGTATATATATATCAATGTCAAAATGTTTATGTTTAATGTAGATCATGTAGTGTGTGCCCAAAATATATCTTGTATGGTAAGTGAGATGTATCAACTAAACCATATGTAAAATGCACAAAACAAGGTATTGAAGTAAAACATGGTTTAAATCAACATTATGTTTTGTGGAACAATGCATGCTATATTGATACAAACATTTATGCGGTATTGTGAAAATGCATACATCCAAGCCTTGAGACTGTGGCGATAAACCCTTAAACAAATTAAAGGTTTATCTAAGTTATGTATATCGAATTCGGTCATTCCTTTCATCCAAACCAACCTAGGATGTCCGGAACGGGAGTTGTCAATTCCTATGGTACCACTACCTACTAACGAACGGCGTAGCTAATGTTAATGAATATATTGTTCCATGTTAAACAAACCAAATGTCATACCAAAATGAAGGCATGTGATGTAAGCAATTGTACTAAGTATGCACACAATGGGCATAAATAGCATGAAATGTAATGTGAAACAATGTACTAAGTACGCACACAATGGGCATACATAGCATGAAATGTAATGTAAAGCAATGTACTAAGTATGCACACAATAGGCATATATAGCATGAAATGTAGTGTAAAACAATGTACTAAGTATGCACACAATGGGCATACATAGCATGAAATGTAATGTAAAACCATGTACTAAGTACGCACACAATGGGCATACGTAGCATGAAATGTAATGAAATCATGTACTATAATGTACTAACGAACATAGCAGGTATATGATGTGAAAGCATGGAAAGCATGAAAGTAACAAGTAGGCACATGTGTTTCACCCCAAAACAGTTTGGAAAACAGTAAAAGAGGGGTTCAATGTACTCACCTGAGATTGCTTTGGAGTTCTTGTGTAATAATCACACAATGCTAGAGATCACGGAATATCAAACCGCACCTAATAGGTAGCTATATTAATATACCGGACCAAAATCGGAAGGATCGGATAGTATGCGGGTTCGTAAACCAAACGAGTATGGAGACTCGTGTAATATGGTTTAACAAAGCCTACATACTAAAATGAAACCTAACCTAAGTGCTTATAACCCATTACGACTTGTTTAGGTAGCTTATGCTACCTTAACGTGTCGTTCGCGTAGAACGCGTTTGGAACGCCTAACATCGTGGCCATAAGGTATAACCTCGGAAGGTTATAGTTATGGTCACCTAATGTGTTTGGTCGGATCCTAATGATCGACCAAATGGTTCGGGTTCGAAAGTATAAGCGATGGTTTAGATCGCTTACCTTACGACCCTATATAAGCACTAAACTAAAAGTGACGAGCTAAGCATGTTAACACATGCTTAACTAAGCTTAGAAAACAGGTTTGGCATCAGAACAAACGGTTTTGATGCTCACGAGTAGTTTGGTTACAAAATACGCAAGAATGCGCATTTTGGCCGAAACTACGACTCGTCAATGAGCCTAGATAACGTGGTAATCAGTAGGTATAGTCACTACGGATTATAACCATCGTGATCACGCTCACGTTATGAAGTTCCAATGAACTTCGTGTTGACCATAGGCTGGTCACGTAGAAAGTCAAACAAAACGTTGACTTTCGGACTCGAAAAGCAAATAAAAGAACGAAAGAGCACCTACGAAGGGTCCCCGAAAGCTAATCTCGATCCAGGAGCTCAGGTATGAAGCAAAGGCCTCAACTTAGAGCTTTAGATCAGATTTTTTGGGTTTTTAACCAAAGGGGGGGGGTATTTATAGGAAAAGTAAAGCCGTTAGGTTCGTTTCTTGAATATCGTGCCACGATCCAAGCCGTACACTTGTCGCAAAGTTGTGGTGCCTTATTTTGCCCCCACCATAGGAATTCGACACGTGCCGTTGCCCTTTGGGTGATCGAAAGGCCAATGAAAGTGGATCAAACATTGAATCTGGTCTGCATGTCTGATGCGGCCTGCGTCAGGATTCACACAAGGCTCAGGCGGGCCGCCTGGCCTTGTCTGATCCGCACAAACTTTCAGAATTTGCAGTTTTAGTCCCTGTTGCATGTTTAAGCCATTTCCGACACTTCTAAGGCCCGTAAAGCCCACTTTAAGGCCCTAAAATGATGCCTAAACAATTTGGAGATGAAACATGCTCAAAAATATGTCGGATGTTGGTTCGTTTGGCCGTACGATCGCGATGTTCGGTTAATTACGATGGAATGCGCATAAGCGTGAAAAACGATCCAAATGACGCGACGAATGGATTTTTCTCATGCCAAACACTAAGGCATAATATTAGGATGCTTACATAAATTTTTGGATGTCCAGATGTATTCAGAACGTAAGTTATGTGCGAAAGTGCAAACTTGTGCACTTTTTGACACTTTTAGCCCCTGAATGATCCAAAAGTTTGTTTTAGCATACCAAACCCCTCAAAGCCTATTTCTAAGATATGTAAAGGATATTTATGGTATGTTTAACTTATGGACATGTTCCGGAATGTTTGTTACAGTTCAAATTGGCATACTTTCGCAGTTTGTCAAGTTTAGTCCCTGTAAGCGAATTAACTTGTTTTTGCCATACCAAAGCCTTCAAAACTTGTTTCTAAGTTATGTAAAGGTTATTTATGGTATGTTGAGTATATGTTGATGTTCTGGAGTATTTGTCGCATTAAACTGAGTACGTTTACGCACCAGTTTGCGTATAATTCTCTAGAAAGCGATGTAGAGTTTGAAATCGAACAAGACTTGATATGTGCAAATGATACACATATTTGTACAAATCCCAAATATGAAATACAATATCTCATTGGTTTGGTATTTGTTTGATGGTCGTAGTGACCCAGGTGTCACAGTGACCCCAGTTCAATCACGTTTACTTGGCGCAAGGGTATTGAAGGGTTGTTGAGAACTACAAGAAATGCTTCGTATTCAGCCTCATTATTCGTGCTTTTGAATTCGAGGCATATGGCATACGTGAATTGGTTATCTTGGCTGACTAGGCGGAGGCATGCACCTGCGTGATTTTTGTTGGACGCACCATTTGTGTATAGTTCCCAAATTTCAGTTGACAGTGTGGGGAGGCACAAGGCTCTGCTCTTCTTCACATTCTGTAACGCAATTCTCCGGCACTTCCGTGGTGAAATCAGCTAATACTTGCCTTTTGATAGCTAGTGTTGGCTTATAAACTAGGTTGTTCCCACCTAGTTTAATAGCTCACTTGGCAAGTCTGCCTGAGATCTCAGGCTTTGAAAGGATTTGACCTATTTTGTAATTGGTCAAGACGTTAATAACATGCCCTGCAAAGTATTGGCACAGGCGCCTAGAGGCATGCACTAGCGCAAGGACCAATTTCTTCATGATGGAGTATGTTGTTTCTGGGTCATTGAGCATCTTGCTCACGTAGTATATCAGTGTTTGTACCCTGTTTCAGTCTACCAGGAGTACCGCGCCTATTGCTCTGTCCAAAGGGGATAGGTGTAGGGTTAGTGGGTTCTTTTTGCGCGACGCTGTGAGAGTGGGGAGTTGGACCAGACACTCTTTATTTTCCATGAAAGCGCATTCCGCTTCATTGGTCCATTGGAAATGATGCTTTTTTAGGTAGTTTCGTAAGGTTCTTATGAAAGAAAAAGATATGGCTGCATGATTGGTAAGGAATCTGTTCAGTGCGGCCAGGTGGCCGGCTAAGTTTTACTTTTCCTTATTTGTGGATGGTGATGGCATGTGCTCGATCGCCTGCACCTTCTCGTGGTTTATCTTGAATCCATCTTTGGTAATGTTGAACCCAAGGAACTTGGCTTCTTCCATTCCAAACGTGCATTTGCCCGGGTTGAGCTTCATATAAATGCTACGCAATGTTTGGAATGTCTTCTCAATATCCTGGAGCATGATATCTTCCTCCATTCTCATAACGACGAGATCATCCATATAGATTTCCACACGTTTGCCAATTTGTTCGCCAAACGTCTTGTCCATCCCGAACGACATTTTAGTATAACAAAAATTTCCCATAGTTGTTCTAACTGTCGTTTTGTCTTCATCCTCGAGTGCCATTTGTACTTGGTGATACCCTTTATAGTTGTCAAGGAAGCACTTCCATCAAAATGGTGTGAGGTTGTCGCCCTTTTCGCCGATTTCCGGAAGTGAGTAACAGTCCTTGGGGCAGGCTTTATTAAGGCCTTTGTAGTCGACGCACGTGTGCCAGACCCCTGTCGCCTTTTCTACCATCACCGGGTTTGCCAACCAGGTCTGGTATTTGACTTCCCGTTGAATCCTTGCGTCGAGCAACTCTTTAAGTTGCTCATTCATGGCACGGTTTTGCTCTGGTCCTAGGTTGCGCCGCTGTTGGACCACAGGCTTGATACCCGGCATGGTATTCAAGCAATGTTGTGTAACATTGCGTGGGACTCCTATCATGTCTGCAGTAGTCCAAGCAAATATATCCTTGTTAGGATCTGAGTTTGAATTGTTTATGTATGTTTAAGATGAATAATGGAAGTAGATAACATATATGAAATAATTGCAGTAGAATGAAGGTAAACTTGATAACATAAACAATGATAGATTTGCTTTCATCATGAGTACTTTTACTCAATGATTGAATACACAATTATTCATGTACGCATGAATACAATCTCCCCCTCAGTCTTAGATCACTCTGTTTGTTCGTACAAAATGCAAGTGTGTGAAGTGATCAAACAGAATAGTACATGCACTGTTCTATTTATAGTACAAACCAAACCACTGTGGAATCTATGTTGACGTCAGCTAGACAATGACATCTAACAACTATAAAAACTTCTAACCTCTACTAAGCTAAACACTGTTACAATACAAATACCGATTACAAACTCTGATGATCCAATCCTCTGATGATATCTAACCTCTGTTGAAGCTTTCGCAGACCTTCTTCAAAGGGTGATCAGACCTTTGCTTCCAGCAGACCCTTTGTCTTCAACATCGATTTAACTTTAGCAGACTTTGTGAACCATCATACTTTAGCTTGTAGCAGAACTTAGAAAGCAACAGTTGTTTAATGCCTTTGTCATTGGGAGGAGAATGAATCCAAAACACTGTTATTGACTGATCAAATGATTGCAGATTTATTTTGGCTTTCAATCATTTGTTCTTCAGGTGATATCCACATGAGCCAACAATCTCCCCTAGAACAGATGATGCCAACACTCTTCTTTATTCTTGATCTTTATTTATCATCAACATTTCCCGGATTTTCCCTTTGAACTATAATTCAAAGTCCAAGGAAATCATGTCTTCTTCATCATCCCTTTCAAGTTGAAGGTTCAAAAGATCTTGAAGGTCATATACATTCAGACCATATGCATCCTCCATTTTCATCCTTTCAACATCACCTTATGATCTGAGCAAAGTCAATACGTGAGTGTCTGAGGATGACTTTCACTTTAGTATTTTTGGATCAGATGGTTTTTTGGGACAAGACTTATTAATGATGAGTTTGGAGAGTGAGGTCTGCTTGAAAACTTTTCAATAGTTTTCTTTAATTGAGCAGTGAGTTGGTCAGTAGCATCATCCATGTGGAACTCAATCTGACATTTGATTGCCTTTTTTCTGTATTCTTCAAACCTCTACTCATCTTCCTCATTAGTCTGCTTTTGCCTTTTTAATTGATTTAAGGCATTTGCGGGTAAAACAGATGTTGAGAGAAGCTTTTTGGAGGTTTGGGTCTGTGGAGGCATGTCGACAGTGGTTGTAGGATAGACTGGCTTTTGAGGAACATTTGGATCTTTGGCTCTAAGCTCTTCCAGTGTTCTGTAGGTCTCCACTATATTAAGTTTTAAACATCTGGCAATTGATCTTGCTGATCCATAATCAGCAGAAACAAACTCTGCTCTCATTCTCTTAAGTTTCAATGCTTCATCTGGATCCACTTGCTTGGCTTTCTTCCAATTAGGTGGATTTTTCTTAACCAGAGGATCATTGTTCATTTTAGCAATTCTTTCAATTTCTTCCATAAGAGCATCTGATGACCAGTCTTTGAATTGAGGCCTAGTTGCTTTATATAGCTTATGCTTCATTATATGATCAATGTAATCAACCCTCAGTTCCATTTCAAGCTCAGTATCTATTGGCCTCTCACATATGGATTTACTAAGGTCTTTAGCATAGTCTTCAAGCTTTCTGAGTTTAAGCTCATGTGATAGTTGACCTTGGTATTTCCTATCACCCAATCCTTTGCTCTCTTCTTTAGCTATCAGCTCAGCGTGTCTTACTTTCATTTTCAGATACTCATCTAAGTTTTGAGGCTGCCTGAATCCATCAAGAGATAGAAAGGTTCTTTTTGATAGATCCTCTATTTTGAAGAATGACTCAATTTCACCTTGAACAGTGAGCAACTCTAGAGGATATTTAGCGGCCAGGGGGATGACTGATGGTAGTGATCCAATTAGAGGGTTTGAAGTGGGATTTTTAGGTGGTAGTGATGAGGATGGAATGGTTTAAAATGGGACAGATGATAAGGGGATTGGTGATGGAATCTCCTCATCATCTTCTTGTACAACAAAGTTTTTCTCTTGCGCACATAACTGATTTTTGGTGATGGAGGTCGTTTAGGTGGTGAAGGTGGGTGTGAAGGAAATCTTTGTGGTGTTAGAGGTGGTTGGGTTGATGGTGGTGTACTGAAATTGATCATGGCAAAGGATACGCTACCATCTGCTGAAACCACTGGTGTCTCAGTAGTTGTTTGGCTAACATCTACTGATACATTTTTTGCATTAGCATCTGTTGGGTGAATGGGTGATGATAGTTGTAAAGCTTTCTTTTACTTGTTTTGTGGTGGTAGCTGTGGGGAAGGTTTGGTTTTGGGTGTAGCAGAGGATACAAGTTTTGTTGGAGTAGCAGTGGTTTTAGGAAAGGTGACACTTGGTGGTCTATTATTTCTAAAAGACTTTCTTCTCTGTGAAGTACCAATGTTTTCCTTTTTCCTCTTCTCCTCCTATTCTTTTTCCTAATTGTAAGCTTTGCTTTCTTCTGTATCTTTCTTCTTCTGCTTTTTTAAAGCTATCACTTCAGCCTTCTTGTTTAGGGTCTCATCAATCCCTTTTTTCTTTCTGGCATTTGAAGCTTTTGCAGAAGATTGTTGTTTAGCAGACTTTGGCTGTTGTTGGACCTTTGGTTTTGGCTTAGATTTTGAATCAGATTCCAACTTCCTCATTTAATCTTTCTCCCCCTTTTGGGCATCATCATCATCTTTTTCAAAGATTGGTGTAGGGGATGAGCTAGTAAGTTTGAGCAAAAGTTCCTTAATGCCCTGATGTCTGCTTGTGTATCTTAATACCTAGCATCAACATAATTCTGATAAGCTCCATATGGGTGTTGTGGTTGATTTCAGACAGATTCTTCTGAGCATGAAAGATGGGTTGCACTGACTTCCAAAGCTCATCAGCAATTTGCTGAGCGCTAGGTTGACTTTTAGAAATCTCCATTATCTGCTTCATCATATCTTTCAGTTCAGCAACAGATGTTTCAACAATAGACATTCTATCCGTCAAATCTTTATATCTTAATACATCACCTAATTTAATAGGATCATCTAAATTCCCACCTGTGGTGGTTGTATTTGTTTTGATAATAGGAGAAGACTCCATATCCTCAGAAATAAATGCCCCTTTTACTTGGTTCTGGGCACTTCCCACTGGAGCAGAGGTTACAGTTGTAGCCTCAACAGTTGTTGCCTTCAAGGGAGTCTTAAGTGTAAACCATTGTCCAACTGTAAATCAATCGATTCAACAGTTGTAGTGGTTGCTCCACTTAAACTACCACCAAGAGTTTTGTAAAACTCAACGGGTGTAACTTCCTCAACAGTTGTAGTGGCTGCTCCACATGGTACAATATTTTTTTTTCCATTTACAAAAATTAGCACCCGTAGATGAAACAATTTTTTTCAAGATACAATATCTAAGACAAAATACATGGAACAAAAGGACCGAGAGGTAACACTCTAGAGAAGAAGACTTGACTTAAAATGAACATTAGATAAAAGAAATGTTGCCAAATACATGACTTTTTCTTTAATCCAAACCTCCTAGAGAGAAAATGACATACAATTTTAATCCTATATCATTTTCTCCGTATTCTCTTCCATGTAATGTTGTCCATATGTAGATGCAACTCAAAGCTAAGAAAAGCATCATTTTTTAACAATACAAGCACAGTTTTTCCTTTCCTCTGACTATTAAAAAGGTTTTTCCCATTCTGTTTTCTACATCAACCCTGCCCTTTAGTTCTCACGCTCCCGTCTCAATCATAGCTATCTTGTCTGTAGCTGCGGAGTTTCGATGTTTCTGAACTTAGGGGGAAGACTCCCTAACCATTGGGTAGCTCGGAATGCTAGTTCTTAAGCTACAGTTTCTATGATCACTGAAGATATTTCTCATTTGAACCTTTTTAGGTGCTCTCTCTCTTCTGCCATGAGCTCTCTCTCTTCTGTCATGTTCTTAAAGAATTGAAACTATAGTAAAAAGATCGATCGATCTTTTGAGTTTTCAAAACAGAAAGATTGAGGTTTTGAGTTTAGAAAGCAATGATTGTGCAGTTCAGTTTTCGTGCCTGAAAACCGCTTTTCTTTGTCTTTTGTGTTTTCTTTCCTTGTGATTAGTTGCTTTTTAGGGTCAAAAGAATTCTACGAACATCTTGACTTAAGACAGAATGATTAATTTCAATATCAATATTCGGTACCATTTCAGACCTGTGAACAGTTTAAAAGAATTTAAAGCATTACATGGGTATTTATAGGTCAAACACATAACAATAAAAAACCGAAAAAGTAATTATTAAAGTGGAAATGTCGGATTTAAAAAAAATACGTTGAAACATTATGCGCTCTCACCTGACGTCTGAGCCATTGGAGTCGGATCTCTCAAGCCCTTAAGCTAGCTATGAGCTAGCCATTTCCCAGCCATTTGAAGTGGCTGACTTGACTTTTCCCATATTCTTGTAGCTTCTGAGCCGTTGTGGAGGGTTTTGATCCATGTATCACGTTCCGATTGATAGCCATCTCCCATTACTCCCTCCCAAGAGATGGGACGTGGCCATTTTTAAAAGAAGTCTTGGTAAGGGCTAATTTCTAGATATTCCCACGTTAAATTGAGTTTTCAATAAGTAAAAAAAAGTATTATACGTTATATTGTAATTTTCTTAAAAGTGTTTATTTAAAAAAATGTTATTTCATTAAATTACTAATTATTTCTTTAAATTATTATTAATTTTAAAAACATTGTTAAGTAGTGTTTTCAATAAATTTATAAAAAAGTCATATACGGCTAGTTAGGGTTATACACGTCTATTTTTTTTAAATACGCTCTATACGATGTATGTAACCCTATACGAGTTGTATAGGACTTAACACAATTTCTAGATCTTCAAAATAAAACAATTTCTAGATCTTCAAATAGGGGAGTGGATCAACACACACACTTTCCCCTAAACACACATATGCACACTTTGTCTTAGAATTCTCTATCACTCTTTCTCTCTCATCTCTTTTTGTGATTTTCGGCCAAATTAACGTCAAAGGTTGGTGATATCCTTCTGTATCCTTGTATTTCATGTTTAGCTTTGAATTTTTTATGTTTCTTTTAGGTTTTTTTTATGTTGTATGGTGGTTTGTGTTAGGTAATTTTAAGAAAACCGGATGCTCAGAGAGGCGTGTAATCACTCTCAGATCAAATTATTTTGGTGGTTCACCCAAATAATTAAATCGAATACAACTCTAATTTTTCAAGAAATTGAACCAGGGTATGTGTGTCTATGAAATTTTGTCTAAACGAGGAAAAACGTAATAAAAAAACTGTCTATGAATTTTGCGTTTCTTGGGATGTAACTGCCTAATGGCACTTATCTCTATTTTCACATAAAAATGCCAATAAAACTACCATTTAAACATTTCGAAAATGTGACGATTTCTAGAATATAAAATTTTCTGCCCCTTGGACCCTGCTCCCAAGGGCGTTGCCCTCGGACCCCGGCCAAGGGGGCGTTGCCCCCTTGGAACCCCCATAGAGTACGGGCTCCGTCCATACACTTCGAATTATAATGACTCAAACAAGCGTGCACTCCCGCACCTCCTAACTTGCTTGATGTGTTTTGTTATTTGCTTTGATCACCAAGTCAATGCCGATTACACTAAAGTGTCTAACATTCCTCCCCATTTTAGCGCAATCCTTGATTAACTTAAACAAATTCACAACCATCAAATTTATGCGTAAATGAAATACCGCGACGATTGAAAATCACATTAGTATATTACACATTCCAAATATTTGAATATAGGGGTGTTGCTAAGGATTGAACCCTTTCTATTCGTTGGATACAAGAAGATAATTGTAACGCCCCGAAAACAGGTTTGGTAATCAAACCCCATTAATACTAAAAGACGGGTAAAGTACCGTTAGTGGTAAACGTAACCCGGTAAATATTAGGATTTAAATAAATAATCCTAATATTAATTAAAAGCGGATAAGAACTTTCATGAAAAAAAATGGATAAAAGGCCCGAGTTAGCGGAACTTAAAACAAACGGGTTAGAACTCCCGGGACTCACTAAGTTAACTAGGGGTAATCAACGTAGTTAATTATTTGTTTAAAAACAATAAAGAAGCATGGACTAGTAAGCCTTTTATAAACCATGGATAATTGAGGGACCAAAGTTGGACAATTTCAAACTGATTTTATTAAAAAAAATTAAACACCAAACACACACTTAATTGTGTGTCAGATCGATTAGAACACAGGGGATGACCATGAGTTTGCTCTCAAACCCTAGTTTGTGCAATTTGATCAAATTGAAGGCCTAAATCAGTTCCAAATCAAAATCCGAGCATAGAATAGTGAACTCCTCTGAAAAAGGGGGTCATAAAGTATGTAAATTTCATAGAAAAATTTCATCTAAATTTCTGGATGAACATAAGAAATTCGAAATTGATGTTGCATGATTGTTGTAGGGATGAATTTGAAGTGAAATAGTGCCTAGGAATAAACCCTAATCATTAGATTGATGAAATTATGCTCAATACTTGTAAATTCCATAATCACCAATGTAGGTGATTAGTGGGTTTTGTAGAAACATGATAAACACTAGGATTAGGATGGTTATTCTAGTGTAATTTGAGTTCTTGGAAGTGATTTTAGAATATGATATGAAAAATTTACATGAACATGCTTAATTGATGTTAATCTTGGCTAAATGACAAGTTATGAACTTGATTGTAAATATGTAAAAATTATGCCCACTAGGTTCTTGTTAAAATGCCTGAATGAAATTGCAGTCTATTCGGTTGTGTATAAAACTTGATTATAATAGGTATTCGGATGAATGCTAAATAGTATGATAACACGGGTCTCGCTTATAAAAGGGGACCCTTGGTTCTTGCGAAAATGAATAAAGAAACTTGTCACGATAATCGCTTGAACTAGTTAAAGAACTTAGAAGTATAATGAATTTGATTAGAACACTGGTTAAAACGGTGGCCAAGAGATCACGCCTACCGGATAATTAAGGAATGCTTAAACTAGTTGATAGATTTAATTATGCATTCCATATACTAATGGGCGTTTGACTTTAAAAAAAAGTCAAACTGACCCACAATACTACGATAAATGATAATTTGGTATAAATCTGTAAGATGGAAAAATCTTATTTAATTATGATTAATCTAACCACCTTGAGAATATTGAATAATAGTTGGTACTCGACAATCAAGGTGGAAGCTTGGGAAAGAAGCGGGTCAAATAGAGCGAGTACGCGAAAAATGAGCACAACCGGATACAAGGTAAGTGAAACTTACACCTTTTTGTAGAATACGTATCTATTCTATAAGTTATAAATACAATAAAGATAATATTTGAAATATGGTTACCGACGCGAAATGATACGGGTCGGAACTAAAAATAAGTGTTAAAAACCATAGTAATGGTAAAACGGGGTGGAACGGTAAATTATTCACGAAAAGACTAAGATCAAATGAGTTTTCGAACGGTTACTTATTAAGTAAGCCTAAGCTAATTAAAAAGGGTAAAACAGATCAAATGGTAATATTGATACCATTTGACAATTAGCAACTAATAAGTATATGTCGAGTCTCATGCTCGCAGGATGAACGACTCGTAATTTAGCGATTCTATGAAATAGCAAACAAGTGAAGACAAGGTATTAAAACGGGTCAATATGTTGATTCGAGCCAGGTACGCATAAATAGATCTATAGTTGAAAGTTATATTCTAGTCAAATAATTAGCGAAAGTCCTTTGTCGTAAAATGAAGGACTAAAATTGACCAAAAACCGCTTAATGGGTAAACCGGGTAAACGGCCCTTAGAGGTTGTTTAGGAACTTATCTTGTGATTATGTAACCCTTAGATACGTATAAGATTTATAGGCAAAATCTTTTGTGAGTCAGCGAAAGGTAAATTTGGGATTTCGGGTTTTCTTAAGTTAAATCCAACACAGCAATAGTTGTGGTGGAGAATAAGTAGGTATTTGAATTTGGAAATGCGAGGTGTGAAAAGAGAAGAGCGGATTTGATGCTTAGACGCTCAAAACTGGATTACGCGCAAAACTCAGATATTGGACGCGTAATTCACAAAAGTCATGAATCCGAGATAAAGATTTTGAGTTAAATACTTGTGTGTATGATTTATGATTAACTAGAAACAAGTTTGTGATTTTAACATAAACGGGTTGAATAATAATAAAAAGGGGTTTATAAGCTTTAAGCTTATAAATCGGAATTTGATACGAACAAAGATGATAAACGGGTCAGTAATTTAATTACGGATGCGTAGGAAAAAGAATCACGTAAAACGGGTAAGTAGAATGAAAGTTATGACTATTTGAAGTTGAGATTTTAGAAAACTTGGAGCTAGGCAGAAAATGCAGACCCAGAGCTAGAGCTGGATCTGGTGGAAGCCAGCCTCCCCAGTGGCACGTGACAGGAAGCCAAAATTCTGGCGCGACACGCGAAAGATCGAGAGGAGTCTGTCGCGTGGCGCGACAGACTTAATTCCGAATTTTTATTTTGTTTTTGTTGGTTCGATACTAGAACTTGATTATACTATTATCTAAGATATCAAAACTAACTTTTAAGTTGGTCTTGATCGTAGGTGAATATCAGCAGTACCGGATGAAGATTAAGCTCAACATAGAACCGAATACGATGTAGTTACAAGCTTCCGTGCATAGTTTGGTCGTTATTCTAAAAGGGCAAATTGCCGCTGATCATGATGTAACGTTTTTAAAATTTAGAAAAGTTTTAATTAACTTGTATTTTCAATTTATATGTAATCATAATTACATGTTTATTTTCGTAAATTATACGAAAATTTTAAAATAATAGGAAGGGTGTTACAATAATATACACAAGTTTACATACTCTAATGTTCTTTCTTGACAATGTTGTTACTAGCCTGTGTCCCATCCTTCAATGAGCATATCAAAGCCAACTCCTAGGTAGCTCTTTATTCTTGCACATGCATATACAATTTTTCAAAGAGCTATTAAGAAGAAAACCTTCAACCTCCTTTAACTTGCAGGTTTGAACACATACCTTGGGATGATGCTACTATTATGTTCCAATTTCTAGATGTTAAGCTTTCCGCATTGAACTCAACACCTAACGTCATATTAGGTGGGAATTGGGTATCTTAACACAAGAAATCTCATGTGGACTTTAATCCTATCGCTACAGGCGCCTTGTGCACAAGATCTCTACATAACTCTTTGGTTAAGTGGTCGGCTAAATTTTGTTGAGTTCTTACAAACTCCATCGATATCACCCCATGCATGATGAGCTCAAGAATCATGTTGTGTCTAACACCTAAGTGTCTAGACTTCCTGTTATACACTTGGCTATAGGCCTTAGCCAAGGTAGCCGCACTATCACATCTAATAGATATTGGTGATATAAGTTTAGGCCACAATGGAATCTCATAAATCAAGTTTCTTTGCTACTGAGCTTCTTTGCCAGCTACGGCTAATGCTATAAACTCAGACTCCATTGTCGAATCATTTATGCAAGTCTGTTTCTTAGATGCCGAAGATATGGGACCTCCTCCAAGAAGGAAAGTCCATCCACTTGTGGAAGAATGAACTTCCTTGTTGTTAATCCAGCTTGCATCCGAATAACCTTCTAAAACCGAAGGAAATCCAGTATAAGTCAAACCATATTTCATGGTTCCTTTCAAGTACCTAAATACTGAATTTATTGTTTGCCAATGACTTGCACCTGGATTGGTAGTATACCTACTAAGCTTTCTAACAGCATAAGCTATTTCTGGTCTAGTGCTAATCATGGCATACATGAGAGAACCAATGGCCCTTGAATATTCAAGTTAGCTTACAACTACACCTTCATTAGGTGAGAGCTTAAAAGCTTGATCTGTTGGAGTGCTAACCTGAGAACTATCATGAAAATTAAAATTTTTCAATATCTTCTAAATATAATGAGATTGAGAGATCGATATGCCATTGTTCTACTGTTTGATCCTTATAGCAAGGATTACTTCCATCTCCCCCATGTCTTTCATGTCAAAACAAGATGACAAAAATTTCTTTGTTTTATCAACTTGATCCTGGTTAGTACCGAAGATCAACATGTCATCTACATATAGACAAATTATGACTCCTTTCCTAGAATCATCAAATTGTTATATACTTCTGGGATTGGAGTAGTCAACACGTACACAACTTTCAGGGTTGTGAGAAGAAAGTGTATCTTTTTCTGCCATCGACGGAAATCCTTCCCATCGAACTTCTCCAGTTTGTCAAACTTGCTTGTTATATCCTTCATTGATCCGCTTGCCATCTTCACAGAAATAATTTGATCTTTGTTGGCGATTTTCAGAAAACCGGATGATCAGATAGGCGTGTAATCACTCCCAGATCAAATTATTTCGGTGGTTCACCCGAATAATTTAATCGGATACAACTCTGATTTTTCGAGAAATTGAACTAGGGTATGTGTGTATGTGAAATTTTGTCTGAACCAGGAAAAAAACGTAATAAAAAATTGTCGATGAATTTTGGGTTTCTTGGGATGTAACTGTCTAATGGCAGTTATCTTTATTTTCAGACAAAACTGCTAGCTCGACTCCAGCCAGGGGCTCTGCCCCTTGGACCCCGCTAGGGGCTGCCGCCCCTTGGACCCTGCTCCCAATTGCGCTGCCCTCGGACCCCCGCCAAGGGGGCGTTGCTCCCTTGGAACCCCCGTAGAGTACGGGCTCCGCCCGTACACTTCGAATTATAATAAACTCTACATCGCTTTCTGGAGAATTATACGCAAACTGGTGCATAAACGTACTCAGTTTAATGCGACAAATACTCCGGAACATCAACATATACTCAACATACCTTAAATAACCTTTACATAACTTAGAAATAAGTTTTGAAGGCTTTGGTATGGCAAAAACAAGTTAATTAGCTTACAGGGACTAAACTTGAGAAACTGCGAAAGTATGCCAATTTGAACTGTAACGAACATTCCAGAACATGTCCATAAGTTAAACATACCATAAATGTCCTTTACATAGCTTAGAAATAGGCTTTGAGGGGTTTGGTATGCTAAAACAAACTTTTGGATCATTCAGGGACTAAAAGTGTCAAAAAGTGCACAAGTTTGCACTTTCGCGCATAACTTACGTTCTGAATACATCTGGACATCGAAAAAAGTTTATGTAAGCATCCTAATATTATGCCTTAGTGTTTGGCATGAGAAAAATCCATTCGTCGCGTCATTTGGATCGTTTTTCGCGCTTATGCGCATTCCGTGGTAATTAAGCGAACAATCGCGTTCGTACGACCAAACAAACCAACATCCGGAATATTTTTGAGCATGTTTCATGTCCACAATGTTTAGGCATCATTTTAGGGCCTTAAAGTTGGCTTTACGGGCCTTAGAAGTGCTGAAAATGGCTTAAATACGCGACAGGGACCTAAACTGTAAATTCTGCAAGTGGTGCAGATCAGACAAGGTCAGGCGGGGCGCGTAAGCCTGGAGGCAATCCTTACGCGGGCCGCGTCAGACATACAGATCAGATAAGATCAATTAGTCAGCTAATTTCAGCTGATTAAACCACAACCACATGAATTCACTTGCCCTTTCAGCTCACTAAGGGTCATTTTCAGTAACCACAACTTTTCGACAAGTGTACGCACGAGATTCGATCACGTTTTTCAAGAAACGATCCTAACGGTTCGGGAAATACTATAAATACCCTACCCCCATTCTTGTTAAAACCCACAAAAATCTGATCTAAGCTCTAAGTTGGAACCTTTGTTTCATACCTGAGCCATTTTGATCTAGATTAGCATTCGGGGACCCTTCGTAAGTGTTCTTTCGCTCTTTTATTCGTTTTTTGAGTCCGAAAGTCAAAGTTTTGTTTGACTTTCTGTGTGACCAGCCTATGGTCAACACAAAGTTCATTGGAACTTCATAACGTGAGCGTGATCACGATGGTTATAGTCCGTAGTGACTATACCTACTGATTACCACGTTATCTAGGCTCAGTGACGAGTCGTAGTTTCGGCCAAAATGCGCATTCTTGCGTATTTTGTAACCAAATTACTCGTGAGCATCAAAGCCGTTTGTTTTGATGCCAAACCTGTTTTCTAAACTTAGGTTAGGTTTCATTTTAGTATGTAGGCTTTGTTAAACCATATTTCACGAGTCTCCATACTCGTTTGGTTTACGAACCCGCATACTATCCGATCCTTCCGATTTTGGTCCGGTATATTAACATAGCTTCCTATTAGGTGCAGTTTGATATTCCGTGATCTCTAGTATTGTGTGATTATTACACAAGAACTTCAAAGCAATCTCAGGTAAGTACATAGAACCCCATTTTCTACTGTTTTACAAACTGTTTTGGGGTGAAACACATGTGCCTACTTGTTACTTTCATGCTTTCCATGTTTTCACATCATATACCTGCTATGTTCGTTAGTACATTATAGTACATGATTTCATTACATTTCATGCTATGTATGCCCATTGTGTGCGTACTTAGTACATTGTTTCACATTACATTTCATGCTATGTATGCCCATTGTGTGCGTACTTAGTACATTGCTTTACATTACATTTCATGCCATGTATGCCCATTGTGTGCGTACTTAGTACATTGTTTTACATTACATTTCATGCTATGTATGCCCATTGTGTGCGTACATAGTACATTGTTTCACATTGCATTTCATGCTATTTATGCCCATTGTGTGCATACTAAGTACAATTGTTTACATCACATGCCTTCATTTTGGTATGATATTTGGTTTGTTTAACATGGAACAATACATTCATTAACATTAGCTACGCCGTTCGTTAGTAGGTAGTGGTACCATAGGAATTGACAACTCCCGTTCCTGAAATCCTGTGTTTGTTTGGATTGGAAGGAATGACCGAATTCGATATACATATCTTAGAGAAACCTTTAATTTGTTTAAGGGTTTATCGCCACAGTCTCAAGGCTTGAATGGATGCATATTTCACAATACCGCATAAATGTTAATATCAGTAGAGCATGCATTGTTCCACAAAACATAACGTTGATTTAAACCATGTTTTACTTCAACACCTTGTTTTGTGCATTTTACATATGGTTTAGTTGATACATCTCACTTACCATACAAGATATATTTTGGGTACACATTACATGATCTACATTAAACATGAACATTTTGACATTGATATACATACTTGGTGGTTTACATTGAACATAGACATTTCGATATGGTTTACACAATAACACTTGACAATTGATTTATACATGAACAATTTACATGATGGTTGGTTTGGGTAAATGGTTGGAGTAACGTGGCGTATGTAATATGATACAAACATGGTGGATACGCCGCTGGTACTTCCTATATATAAATGCTTGTATTATATTACATATCGTAGCGTTATCTAAATCATTTCAGTATAAACATATTACATTTTATACAAATAACATATTCTTCACAAGACATTGTTTTACAAACAACTCATCTTATACAATACTCATTTTACTAGGTTATTCTGTTAACCTTACATTTATTTTACATATCATCTGATATTATCGTTTTTCAAATGGTTTACAAAGCAAGACAAATTACAAGGTTCATGACTGACTGTTATTAAACATTTCTTTAAACTCAAGTCATGAATCCCATTTTCCCAAAACCTATGTATCTCACAGGCATTTTTATGCTGACGTACCTACTTTCACATATGTTTTCAGGAGCTATTCCATAGGATGATGATCATGACACTAGGGCGGACCTGTGCCTTAGAGAATAAAAATGAAGATAGACTAGTTTAATTATGTTCTGAACTCTTTGTTTTTCCTGTTTAAGACAATATAACACTCTTATTTATAAATAAAATACAACTTTGTATGCCATGGTTATGAAACAAATTAATTCTGTCCCAACACTCCCCGGCGTTTCCGCCGTGGTTGCATGTTATACGCGGCCAGGGTGTGACAGAAGAGTTGGTATCAGAGCAAATGGTTATAGGGAATTAGGTTATTAGTAATGCTTTGACCTAGACTATAACTTTCTAGGACCCTAACACAAGTTATCTTGTGTTTAGATTTTAAAACATGCACTTCACCTATCCTTAGGTGATAACCACAACGAGAACATCGATTCCGAATCCGCTTTGAAAATTAATCATCTGTTCTAGGATGATTGATTACTAGGTTTTGAACCCTCTGTTATATGGTTTTGAACCCCTTTGAATTTTCAAAAATCTCATCAAGGTTTTCGGGTTTTAATAGTGTGAACACGTGCGAACTGGAAGAGTGAATGCCTGTACCCTGAGTTTTCTGTCTAAGGCTAGAGTGTTCGTACAAATCCACATAATCGGACCAGTCACTCTTACCTGGGAACTCTTGGGGTGAGTGTTCACTTATAGGCGAACATGTCTTCGCGATACATTATTTTTGACCCATTTACTTTGATTAGACATTGTGTAGCGCTTGCTTGCTTTGCGATGCATAACCATCATCTTTGTTTTTGTTGATTTTGTTTCATCTCATTCTCTTCATCCAA
The DNA here is from genome assembly GCF_002127325.2 of Helianthus annuus. NCBI lineage: Eukaryota > Viridiplantae > Streptophyta > Magnoliopsida > Asterales > Asteraceae > Helianthus > Helianthus annuus. Next base: position 86,337,282 of record NC_035446.2, on the reverse strand, counting down.
TCATCTCACTCGTTTCCTTTCATGTTTTCCTCTTCTAGAATGCCTCCTCGACGCGATAATCAAGTAGCAAATGCCGAACTGGCAGAAATTATTGCACAGCAAATGGCTGCTGCACTTCCAAACCTCTTTGCTCAATGGAATCAAGCCAACAACAATAACAATGCTCCATGCAATTTCAAGAATTTTAACTCAGCTAAACCACTCAAGTTTAGTGGTACTGAAGGAGCAACTGGGCTTCTTCAATGGTTCGAGAGTATTGAGAATACCTTCCGTCACGTGCAGTGTCCTGACAATCGCAAGGTCGAGTTTTCTTCAAGTGTGTTTCAGAAGAGGGCTCTTACGTGGTGGAACGAGGTAATGAGGGATCGCGGTGCAGAAGTTGCTCTAGCTCAGACATGGGCTGAACTTAGGGCACTAATGATGAGGGAGTTATGTCCTTGTCATGAGCAGCGAGCTTTGGAGAAAGGGTTTGACGACTTAAAACAATACAGTGGCGAGCACCGGGCTTATACAGATACGTTTGAGGAGTTGAGTCTGCTTTGCCCGACAATGGTTGCCCCACTTGACAAGGCCATCGAAAGGTACACCGACGGCCTACCTGACTCGGTACAAAACATTATTACTGGTAGCAACCCTACCACACTCCGTCAGGCAATCGAGTTATTAGCGACACTGACTGAGTCGCAGATTCGAAAGGGAAAGCTGCACAAGAAGGGTGACAAGGGAAAGAAGCAGGCGTCTGACAACGAGGATAGCAAGAAAGGTCAAAACAAGAAGGGAAAGGATTCTGGTTCTACTAGGGGGTCAAGGAAGCGTAAGGCTTCCCAAAACTTTGCTGTCACTACCCAGGTTAACCAGGCAGCTCCCAACCAACCCGCACAGCCTCCAGCCAAGAAGCCTTATCTTGGCAATGCACCTTCGTGCAACAGGTGTAACAGCCATCATCCACCACAGGTTCAGTGTCGTCAATGCACCAACTGTGGAAGAAATGGTCATCTTGCTGCCACCTGCCGCATTCCTGCTAACCAGAACCAAGCTCAACAAATTGCTCAGCCTCTTGCTCAGCAACAAGGTCAAGCTGCACGACCTCATTTTCCTCCTGGTTCGTGCTACAATTGTGGGGATCTAACCAACTACAGAAACCGGTGCCCAAGGCTAGCCAACCAGAATCAGAATCAGGCTCAGGCTCGAGGTCGAGTCATCAAATTGAATGCACAAGAGGCACAAGCAGATGATAATGTGGTGAACGGTACGTTCTTTATTAATAATCAGCCAGCATCTGTTCTTTTTTATTTGGGTGCCGATAAGAGTTTTGTGTCGTTATCTTTTGAACCATTGCTTCGCGTGTCTAGAACGAAACTAGGTAAACCATTGACAGTAGAAGTGGCGAGCGGTGAACCCATTGTTCTTAATTCTGTTCTCCGCAACTGCCAGCTGAACCTTAACAACCATCTTTTTCCTATTGACCTCACGCCTATGCAACTTGGAAGCTTCGACGTTATTGTGGGTATGGATTGGTTAGCCAAGCATCACGCAGAGATAGTTTGTTTTGAGAAGATCATTCGCATGCCGCTTTCGTCAGGTGAGATCCTACAGGTTCGTGGTGAGAAACCTGCTGGTGGTCTCAAACTCATGTCTTGTTTTAAAGCTCTGAAGTATCTACGGAATAACTATGTGGCATTTTTGGCACATGTCATAGCAGATAAGGGCAAAGGTAAATCTATTCAAGATATTCCTGTTGTTCAGGATTATTCTGAGGTATTCCCTAAAGATTTACCTGGTCTACCCCCAGCACGCCAAGTCGAGTTCCGTATTGATCTCGTACCTGGTGCAAATCCCATTGCCAGAGCTCCATATCGTCTTGCACCATCCGAGATGCAAGAGTTGTCTAAGCAGCTGCAGGAACTCTCTGACAAAGGCTTTATCCATCCTAGCTTTTCACCTTGGGGTGCTCCCGTTCTTTTTGTCAAAAAGAAGGATGGTTCTTTTAGGATGTGTACGATTATCGTGAGCTCAACAAGCTCACCATCAAGAATCGATATCCCCTACCTCGCATCGATGATCTCTTTGATTAATTACAAGGTGCTTCTTATTTTTCAAAGATTGATCTGCGATCTGTGTCACACCCCCAAAATCCACACGCGGGGTACAACCGCTTGGGAGCGTGACTGACCAGGATGAAGCCACCAATCATATAGAACAACGTATATAGTAAAAGTAAATGTCATTAAGCCAAACCCATCCATATGAAAGGTGTTCAAAACATAAGTAATTAGTTCAACGTTTAGCGGAAGCAAATAAGTAAAAGCCCAATCATAATAAGTATGTAATGTCATAACGTTCAATCATAGCATTCACGATCCTTGTCCACAACGACTTGCTCCTCCCTGTGAAAGCTCCATATGTACCTAAGGTCCTGCAAGGCATGCAGCAGAGAGTCAACAACTAGTTGAGCGAGTTCACAGAAAGTAAGTGCGTAGCAGTAATTCATATGTTCATTTAGTGGGGGCTTCCCACGTATGTATGTACTAATAGTGGGGGTTTCCCATGATTATATTTATTACTAATGGGGGCTTCCCATGTTTATCCTTACTAGACTATTGTAACCATGTGTTCATCTTAATCCGAGAACAGGAATACGTACAAGGTCACATAGGTTTTACGTGAGTGCCCTTCCCCGAGGACAGTGGTACGCGTGGGGTTTACGTAGGTTTTACGTAAGTGTCCTTCCGACCCGGAAGACAGTAGTAGGTATGAGTTTACGTAGGTTTTACGTAAGTGTCCTCCCGACCCGGGAGACAGTGGTAGATACTAGTTTACGTAGGTTTTACGTAAGTGTCCTGACTAACCTGTGGACTATGGTATATAGTCTAGCAATAGTGTAAGTACGAGTAATTATCCAATTCAAATCTTCCCAACCCAATTCCCAACCTGGGAATCCCATGCCTTGGCTGTGTGAACTCACCTTGGTTTGCTCGGTATGCTTAACTATGTGCTAGCAATTAATCAATCAAGTCCTATAGTAAGCACGTATACTTGATTAGTTCAAGTTCGTAAAGTTTCACATGCAATTAATACCACAGAGTATGCTTGACAGTTGATATCATGCATCATACGTCAGTTAATCATATTCATACAATCCACGTTTCACATAAAGGCTTTCTCAATTTAATCTAACAATATCATCCGCACTTAACTGGATTAATACACTTTGCATAGTTCACATGCATAGCAGAATTAATCAGAAACATATTACAGTTAACCCACATAACGTAGTTATCATAACAGAGTTAACATAGTTAACACACTTAACATATTTAACACCGTTAATAAACTTAACATGTTTAATGGAGTTAGTGGCTTCATTTTAATCATACATACCTTAACAGATTCAACATTATTTAACATACAACACATGGCTTCATATTAATCATTCACAAAGTCAGACAGGGCCTTGCCCTTCTTAAAAACTCGGACAAGTGTGGGGGGGGGGGGTTTCCCCTGTTCAAAAGTCGGACAAGAGTCCCTAGGCACAAGCTCGGACAGAATCAAGGGGGGAGGGGTTTAAAACTCGGACAAGAGGGTGGTGGGGGTTAAAAGTCGGACCAAGGGTAGGGGGTTAAAACTCGGACCAAGGGGCATCCATTAAAGAAACTCGGACCCCCTTAAAACTTGTAAAGATCAGACAGGGTATTACATGAGAAAGTCGGACCCCCTTACCTCTTTAAAAGTCGGACCAGTATTCAATTTATAAACTCAGACATCACATGTGCAATCAAAACTCGGACTCCACAACACTTTTAAACCTCGGACAACATAAACAAGCAAAACTCGGATCACCTTTACATCCTTAAAAAGGTCGGACATGGTTAACTTTATTACAAAAGCCGGACTAATTGTCATAACCAAAAACTCAGACAATCTCATCCATTCACAAAACTCAGACAACAAAAAGTCATACGTTCATTGCATCGTAACAGTTACGTTTTCACATTTCCACACCTACGAAACCCTAATTTCATTGTATCTGTCCAGCATCAATCCAATTATCAAATCAATCATGTATTCTTAATCACCAGGCAATCGATTAAACGACTATACAATATCATTATCATCATAATCAGAATCCAATCAATAATCACAGAGAGTATCATATGAAGGACTAGGGTTTTACCAAGAATTACAAGAATCAAGAATTGATAATAATCAAGCAATCAATAAACAATTACCTTGTACTGATTCTAGAGAAAATGTGGAATCAAGGGTGATGAATATCTTGTGCCAATGATGATGGTGATGATTGCCAGAGAGAACCAAAGAAAGTGAAAGTACGTGCTTTGTTTTGTGTAATGATTAGTGAAAAGGGATTAGGGTTAACAATAGTTTAAGTTTCACTAATAACTCTATACACCCTTAATTATTATATTTTACAATAGTGCACCATCTCAAACAATTTCACAGTTTCACCACCAAGTTCATACATTTGACAAATCTATCAGAATTAACACATAACCATGCACAATCACACAATACACTTCATTGTATCAAAACGTATACAATTCCATAGCAACTAATTGTGCAAATAAATAACTACACAAACAATGAACGTGCAATAAATGCGAAATTGGAATCTTGGAAACTCGAGTTGTCACATTATCCCCAACTTGAAAGAAATTTCATCCCGAAATTTAGCATGCAGTTACTGAGGAAGCTAGGTAAGTTGTATCGTTTACTGATTTTGCTGGGGTGTCACATCATCCCCCCGTTGATTTGGAATTTCGTCCCGAAATTCTGTAGTAGTAGCTTCAGCCTTAGTAGTGGTTGCACGGTTTCCGAATAACTGGGGATGCTTGAGTTCCATTTGATCTTCTCGTTCCCAGGTATACTCTGGGCCACGACGGGAGTTCCAACGAACTCGTACAAGAGGTATTCTAGTGTTCTTCAGGACCTTGACATCCCGGTCCGTAATTTCAACTGGTTCCTCGACAAACTGCAACCGCTCGTTGATAGTGAGTTCCTTAAAAGGAACTATGAGGGTCTCATCTGACAGACACTTCTTCAGATTTGACACATGGAATACGTTGTGAACTGCACCGAGTTCAGCTGGTAGGTTTAGTCTGTAGGCTACTTTGCCTATTCTTTCAGTGATTTCGAACGGTCCAACATACCGCGGATTGAGCTTGCCTCGTTTACCAAAACGAACCACACCCTTCCAGGGTGAGACTTTGAGTAGCACTCGATCCCCAACTTGGAACTCGAGCGGTTTTCTACGTTTATCAGCGTAGCTTTTCTGGCGATCACGAGCTGCCGCCATGCGTTGTCGTATCTGCGCAATCTTTTCCGTGGCGTCCACTACAATCTCTGGACCCGTGATCTGACTATCCCCCACCTCTGCCCAACAGAGAGGTGATCGGCATTTACGCCCGTACAATGCCTCAAATGGAGCGGCTTGAATGTTGGTGTAATAGCTGTTATTATACGAAAACTCCACCAAAGGAAGATGCTTTTCCCAGCCGTTGCCGAAATCGATAACACACGCCCGAAGCATGTCTTCTAAAGTTTGAATAGTGCGCTCAGACTGCCCATCCGTCTGAGGATGATATGCTGTGCTCATGTCTAACCATGAGCCAAAAGATTTGTGCATCGCTTGCCATACTCTGACGTGAATCGTGCATCCCGATCCGAAATGATGGAGGTGGGCACCCCGTGCCTCGAAACAACTTCTTTAAGATAAACGTCTGCGAGAGTGGAGAACTTATCCGTTTCCTTAATAGCCAAGAAATGAGCAGACTTGGTGAGTCGATCCACGATCACCCATATAGTATCATTCCCACGCTGGGATCTGGGTAGGACTGTAACAAAATCCATGGAAATTTCTTCCCATTTCCATTGCGGTATCTTGGGTTGCTGAAGTAGGCCCGCTGGTTTCTGATACTCCACTTTGACTTTTGCACATGTCAAACACTTGCCGATGTAAGTCGCGATGTGGGCTTTCATGCTAGGCCACCAATATGTTGTTTTAAGATCGTGGTACATTTTATCCGAACCTGGATGTACCGAATAGCGAGACTTATGAGCTTCATCCATCACAAGTTCCCGTAAACCGCCATATAGTGGAACCCAAATGCGTCCTGTTACATAGTAGGCGCCGTCTTCCCTTTGTTCTAATCGTTGCCTTGAGCCCCGTAAGGCTTCAGCCCTGACGTTTTCTGGTTTCAATGCTTCCACCTGAGCATCTCGTATCTGTGCAGGAAGATCAGACTGAATAGTGAGCTGCAAAGCTCGTACACGCCTAGGTAGAGTGTCTTTTCGACTGAGTGCGTCAGCCACAACATTGGCTTTGCCTAGATGGTACTTGATGGCACATTCGTAATCATTAAGTAACTCGACCCATCGTCGTTGACGCATGTTCAGTTCCTTCTGCTTGAAGATATGCTCGAGACTCCTGTGATCGGTGTAAATAGTGCACTTGGTACCGTACAGGTAGTGTCGCCATATCTTGAGCGCGAAAACAACAGCTCCCAGCTCTAAATCGTGCGTCGTGTAATTCCGTTCATGAACTTTGAGTGGCCGCGAAGCGTAGGTAATAACTTTATCCCGCTGCATCAATACACAACCAAGCCCCTGTACCGATGCGTCACAATAGACCACAAAATCATCCGTGCCCTCTGGCAATGAGAGAATAGGTGCGCTGCATAGCCTATCCTTCAGGTACTGGAAAGCGGTTTCCTGGGAGTCTCCCCAACGGTAGGTGACACCCTTCTGTGTCAGCATTGTAAGCGGCTGTGCGATCTTGGAGAAGTCTTTAATGAATCGTCTGTAGTACCCCGCCAAACCTACGAATTGGCGTATTTCCGTTTGTGTACGCGGTGCAGGCCAGTTCCTGATCGAATCTACCTTGGATGGATCGACATGAATCCCATCCCTGTTCACCACGTGGCCTAAGAAATGGACTTCACGAAGCCAGAAGTCGCATTTTGAAAACTTGGCGTACAGTTGTTCTTTTCGAAGAAGTTCCAAGATAAGACGTAAGTGTTGCTCGTGTTCCTCCTGACTCTTGGAGTAGATCAGAATGTCGTCGATAAAAACTATCACAAATTTGTCTAAGTAGGGCTTGCATACCCTGTTCATCAGATCCATGAAAACTGCAGGCGCGTTCGTAAGCCCAAATGGCATGACTAGAAACTCGTAGTGGCCGTAGCGAGTTCTGAATGCTGTCTTGGAGACGTCCTCATCCCGGACTCTGAGCTGATGGTAACCTGACCTTAGATCAATCTTGGAGTAGTAACTTGTGTGACAACTGTGCTCTGTAATCTCCGTACGATGAAAAACAATGTTGATTATTAATAAAACATTGTGCTTTGGTGTTATTATATGTGTTTTGTGTGTATTTGTGTTTGGTAATTTTTGCAATTCGATTCGATTCCAAATTCAAGCTCTAAATCGCTTTCTGGAAGGTTATACGCGCACTAATGCGTAAATATAACCAGTTTAATGCAACAAACGCTCCGGAATAGTGAAATAGGCTTAACATACCTTAAATAACCTCCACATAACTTAGAAACAAGTTTTGGATGGTTTGGTGTGTCGAAAACAAGTTTGTTCGATCGCAGGGACTATTTGTGTCAAATTGCGAAACTATACCGATTCGTATAGTAACGAACACTCCGGAACTTGATCATAAGTTAAACATACCTTAAATAACCTTTACATAGCTTAGAAATAGGCTTTGAGGGGTTCGGTATGCTAAAATAAACTTTATTGATCAATAGGGACTTAAAGCGTCAAAAAGTGCACAAGTTTGCATTTTCGCGCATATCTTACGTTCTGAATACATCCGGACATCCAAAAATTTATGTAAGCATTAAAATATTATGTTTTAATGTTTGGCATAATAAAAATCCATTCGTCGCGCAATTTGGACCGTTTTTGCATTCGTTACGACTCCCGTCATAATTAACCGAACAACGCAACCGTACGACCAAACGAACCGACATCCGAGATATTTTTGAGCATGTTTTGAGTTCCCTATACTTTAACTTCATTTTAAAGCCTTGAAATGAGGTTAACGGGGCTTAAACGTGTCAAAAATGAGCTGAAATGCAAGTTTTGCAAGTTTAGGGGCTAAACTGTCATTTTATGAAAGTGCTGGTCTGCAGGTCCCTTACGGACCGTATGGGCATGTGCTTACGGTCCGTAAAGCCTCCCCAGATCAGCAAACTTTATTTTTTAAAACCCAGTTGTTCCCCATTGTTTTGCACATGGTTTGAGCAATCTATGGGCTGGTTTTTGATGCCCATAGTATTCCAAATCAGTGGGTACAAGTGTAGGGCCGAGATTAAACGCTTGGGGAACAAGAAACGATCCTAACGGTTGTGAATTTCCTATAAATACCCAACCCAACTTCATTTCTCCCCACTTGAATTCTGAGTTTGTTCTCTAAGTTGGGGTGTTTTAGCACTTCATACCTGAGAATACTCGGAAGTTCAATCTTGCGGGGACCTTCTGTAAGTATTCTTTCGCGTTTATCGTTCGTTTTAGCGTTAAAGTCAAACTGTATTTGACTTTCTGCTTTGACCAGTTTATGGTCAACGCGAAGTTCTTTTGAACTTCATAACATGAGCGTAATCACGATGGTTATAGTCCCTAGTGACTATACCTACTGATTACCACGTTATCTAGGCTCAGTGACGAGTCATAGCTTCGGCCAGAATGCGTTTTCTCGCGTATTTTGTAACCAAGCTACTTGTAGGTATCAAAACCGTTTGTTTTGATACCAAACCTGTTTTCTAACTTAACTAAACATGTTTCGACATGTTTAGCTCGTCACTTGTTAGTTTTGTGCTTATGTAGAGTCGTAAGTCAAGCGGACTAAACACCCGCTTAGACTTTCGAACACGACCCGTTTGGTCGATCATTAGGATTCGACCAAACATGTGTTGTGACCATAGTAGCGTAGGGAATAACCTTCCGGGGTTATACCTTATGGTCACTTAGATTTGATTAGTCGCATGATAAGTAGTTTATGTGCCCTTGGTAAATTACCAAAAATACCCTCTTTATACATAATTGGTAATTAAGCATATGTAACTTAAATTTTTGACACGTAACTAATTATGTAACATAATTAAACATATATGGGCATATAATACTCGTCATAGGACTAGTTAGACGTCTCGAACGCAGTGTTGCGTACACGACGCATTAAAGGAGCGTAAGCTAACTTAATGAGTCGCGATGGGTCGAAAGCACTTAGGTTAGGTTCCGATTTAGGATGTAGGCTTTGTTAAACCATATCACAAGAATTCCAACACGCATTTGGTTTACAAGATCTCATTCTATCCGATCTCCCGATTTAGGCGCCTATTGTTTGACTAGTGGTTCGATTACTAGGGGCTATTTGATTTCTCTGGTTGCTCGAGTTTGTTGAAGTTCTATTTGATCAAGGATACTTTGCACTACATGTGAGTACATAGTTCCCCTATTTTACCGTTTTAAATGTTTTGGGGTGATTCATATGTATCAAATGTTTTCAAAGTTTAAACGATGGTTTCAAGAACGATTATAACGATTTTACTAAACTAATAACGACTTTCGATAAGGTGTACACGACTTGTTGGTTGTAAATTACATAACGAATGACGTTCATTAGCATTGATCAAGCCGACCAGTATTAGGTTATGGTACCATAGGATCTGACAAATCCCGTTATTGCACTGCACCCATAGTTATGTGTGGGGGTTGTGGGTAACGACTGAATCTGATGATTGTTAACTTACCCTTTGGTGGTTTGTTAATACGAAACGAGAAACGAGTTAGACGAGTCACGAAGGTTTGAATGTTATTAACGAGACGACCAAAAGTAGTTTCACTATTAAAAACGAATACGATTTGGAAACGAGTAAACGATTTGGAAACGAGTAAACGATTTGGAAACGAGTAAACGATTTGGAAACGAGTAAACGATTTGGAAACAATGTTAAACGATTTCGATAAACGACTGGTTTTTGGTTAAGTGTTTAGATAACGAGACGGGGGTAATATGGTGAAAACATGGTAGATACGCCGCTGGTACTTCTTATATATAAGTGCTTTCATCATATTACCTACCGTGGCGTTATTTAGTTCACTTGGGTAAACGATATTTAAAACGATGTCACACAATGATGTTTTACAAGATGTTTTTTTTCCAAAAACAAAATGTTTTGGGGTTAAGAATTATGGCTACGAGATTTTATAAACTTAATCAACTTGATTTGAGTTGGTTAACTATGTTGCAATACACTTTTCAAAACGAGGTTTGTATTTCGACTCTTGTAGTCTAATAAAATATTGCACCATACAAACAAGCCATGATTCCAATACCCTTATAAAACCTATGTACTCGCCAGCAATTTCTTTGCTGACTTTGTTTTTACATATGTTTCAGGTGTGGTTGAATGATGTGATTTTCTAGGATGCATGCGTCACATAGGACCTGGACGAGGCCTTAGTGACTTTAAAACTATGATAGTTGATAAGAAACTTGTTTGTTTTATGTTAAGACAATGTAATGTTTGATATTATCAATAAAACGAAACTATTTTTGAATCCATGGTTGTGAAACGATTGCTTCTGTTACAACACTCCCCGACGTTTCCGCCACGGTTTGTTGTCCTACGTGGTCGGGGTGTGACAGAAGAAAGTTGGTATCAGAGCCAATGGTTATAGGAAATTAGGTTATTAGTAATGCTTTGACCTAGACTATAACTTTAGGACCCTAACACAAGTTTACTTGTGTTTAGATTTTAAAACAATACCGTCACCTATCCTTAGGTGATAACCACAACGAGAACACAAATCCGATTCTGCTTCGAAAATTAATCATCCATTCTAGGATGATTGATTACTAGGTTTTGAACCCTTCCGGTTTGATTCATATTTGGCTTAGTGCCTTTTGAATTTTCAAAAATCTCGTCAAAGTTTGGGTTAAAATAATGTGAACACGTGCAAACTGGAAGAGTGAATGCCTGTACCCTGAGTTTTCTGTCTAAGGCTAGAGTGTTCGTACAAATCCACATAATCGGACCAGTCACTCTTACCTGGGAACTCTTGGGGTGAGTGTTCACTTATAGGCAAGCATGTCTTCGCGATGCATTATTTCGATTCATTTACTTTGATTAGTCACTGCGTGTCGTTTGTTTGTTCGAGGTAACGAACAAATGATCGCCTTCCTTGTGTTTTGTCGATACATGTTTTGCTCTTCCTAATTATCAACCTTACTCGTTTCTCATATTTCCTTGTTAGACAATGCCTCCACGACGTGAAGCACAATCCTTCACCATCGAAGAAATCGCAGCCCTAGTCTCTCAGCAAGTGGCTGCTGTGCTTCCCGGTGTTGTAACTCAAGTTCATGAGATATACAACAATAACAATAATAACCACAACAACGCGCAGTGTAATTTCAAGAACTTCAATTCTGCTAAGCCTCTTAAGTTTTCTGGGTCGCAAGGAGCAACTGCGCTCCTACAGTGGTTCGAGAGTATTGAGAACACATTCAGGCATGTGCAATGTCCGAATGCACGTAAGGTTGAATTTGCTACCAGCGTGTTTGAGAAGCGAGCGCTTACCTGGTGGAATGGTATTATGCGCGATAGGGGTGCCGAAGTGGCGTTGGCACAAACATGGGATGAGCTTCGGGCTCTCATGATGAGAGAGTTCTGTCCCCGTCACGAGATTCGAGCTTTGGAGCGAGAGTTTGACAATTTGAAACAAGATGGGGCTGAGCACCGTGCATACACGGATCGCTTTGAGGAACTCAGTCTATTGTGTCCCACCATGGTTACCCCACCAGAGAAAGCAATCGAAAGATACATCGATGGTCTACCCGATTCTATGATGGATATTGTGACTGCTGTTAATCCTACTACCCTCCGCCAAGCAATCGAATTGTCTGCTACCCTAACTGAATCCCAAGTCAGAAAGGGTAAACTCACTCGCAAGGGTGACAAGAAGAAATCGTCTGATTCTGCTAAAGACAAGAAGAAGGGTAAAGGTAAAGAAGGTGAGTCGTCGAAGAAATCAAGAAAGCGAAAGGGTGCCCAAAACTTTGCTGCCACCAATCAAACTGCTCAGAACCCACCAGCTCAACCTCCTGCGAAGAAAGCATATGCTGGTACCGCACCTCACTGCACTCGATGTAATGGTCACCATGTTGCCCAGCAGGCCTGTAAACAGTGTGCTACGTGTGGTAGACTTGGGCATTTAGCCAATGTTTGTCGTTCAGGACAAAATCAGGTCGCCCAGGTTCAAGCTCCGGCACAAGGGAATGCTGCTAGATTCCCACCAGGTTCATGTTTTAATTGTGGAGAGTTTGGCCACTTCCGCAACAACTGTCCGAGGCTGGCAAATGCTAATGCAAACCCGAATGTGAACGCCAATGTGAATCCTGCTCGAGGGCGAGCTTACAACTTGAATGCAAACGAAGCGAGGGCTGACAACGAGGTTGTCAATGGTACGTTTCTTGTTAACAATCAACCTGCATCTGTTCTTTTTGATTCTGGTGCCGATCGAAGTTTTGTTTCATTATCTTTTGAGCCTTTGCTTGCGATACCTAGAACTAAATTGAGGAAACCTTTGTCTGTCGAAGTCGCTACTGGTAAACCTCTTGTTCTCGATTCTGTTATTCGTGATTGTCAGTTGAACCTTGATAACCACCTCTTCCCTATCGACCTCACGCCAATGCAACTTGGAAGCTTCGACATTATCGTTGGAATGGATTGGTTAACCAAACACCACGCTGAGGTGGTTTGTTTTGATAAGATTGTTCGTATTCCCCTTCCGTCTGGCGATGTTTTGGAGGTTCGTGGTGAGAAACCTTCAGGGGGATTGCAGCTTATGTCGTGTACAAAGGCCCAGAGATATTTGAGAAAAGGATATGTTGCTTTTCTAGCACATGTCACTGAGGAGAAAAGCAAGAGTAAGAGTATTCAGGATATTCCGATTGTTCGGGATTATCCAGAGGTGTTTCCTGATGAACTGCCTGGTTTGCCTCCAGTTCGTCAAGTTGAGTTTCATATCGACCTCGTACCTAATGCCAACCCGATTGCGAAAGCGCCTTATCGTCTTGCACCTTCAGAGATGCAAGAATTATCGAAACAGCTTCAAGAGTTATCTGATAAAGGATTCATCCGTCCGAGTTATTCACCTTGGGGAGCTCCTGTCCTCTTCGTGAAAAAGAAAGATGGGTCTTTTCGAATGTGTATCGATTATCGTGAGCTTAACAAGCTTACCATCAAGAATCGATATCCCCTACCTCGAATTGATGATCTCTTCGATCAGCTGCAAGGTGCTTCATGTTTTTCTAAGATCGATCTGCGTTCTGGGTATCATCAACTTCGTGTTCTCGAAGAAGATATTCCCAAGACTGCTTTCCGCACAAGATATGGGCATTACGAGTTCACAGTCATGCCTTTTGGCTTGACGAATGCTCCAGCTATCTTTATGGACTTAATGAATAGGGTTTGTAAACCTTATTTAGACAAGTTCATTATTGTGTTCATCGACGATATTCTCATTTATTCGAAGACTCGAGCCGATCACGAGCAACACCTTCGCTTAACGTTGGAACTCCTGAAGAAGGAACAACTTTTCGCTAAATTCTCCAAGTGTGAATTTTGGCTTAAAGAAGTGCAATTTCTGGGTCATATAGTCAATGAGCGAGGTATTCATGTGGATCCATCCAAGATTGTTGCTATTAAGGATTGGAGTACGCCAACGACACCTACAGAGATTCGATCTTTTCTTGGTCTTGCTGGATATTATCGTCGATTCATTTACAATTTCTCGAAGATTGCGGTTCCACTCACTGCTTTGACTCAGAAGAATAAGCCTTTTGAGTGGGGACCCAAGCATGAAGAAGCGTTTCAAACGCTGAAGCGAAAGTTATGTAATGCTCCTGTTCTATCTCTGCCCGATGGAAACGATGATTTCGTTGTCTACTGCGATGCATCTAACTTAGGCCTTGGTTGCGTCCTCATGCAACGAGGTAAGGTTATTGCTTATGCATCTAGACAGTTGAAAATTCACGAGAAAAACTATACAACTCACGATCTCGAATTAGGAGCTGTGGTTTTCGCGCTTAAAATCTGGAGACATTATCTTTATGGCACGAAGTGTGTGGTTTTCACAGACCACAAAAGTCTCCAGTATATTCTTAATCAGAAAGAGGTGAACATGAGGCAACGACGTTGGGTGGAACTCTTGAACGACTACGATTGCGAAATTCGCTACCATCCTGGTAAGGCGAATGTCGTAGCCGATGCGCTTAGTCGAAAAGAGCGAGTCAAGCTTCATTCCGTTCAAACTCTATCAGATCTTCAATCTCGTATTCTTCAAGCTCAGCAATTTTGTGTTTCACAAAATTTGATAGGTATGGAATTACCACATCAGCTTGAGCTCAAACTCGAAGCAAAAGGCGATGGTTTGCTTTATTTCAAGGATCGTTTGTGGATCCCGAAGCAAGACGAACTCCGCACCCTAGTGATGGACGAATCTCACAAGTCTCGATATTCTATCCATCCTGGTGCTGATAAAATGTACAAGGATCTTCGTACTAAGTTCTGGTGGCCTGGTATGAAGAAAGATGTCTCCTTGTATGTCTCAAAATGCCTAACTTGTCTCAAAGTCAAGGCTGAACATCAACGACCTTCTGGTTTGCTTGTACAACCAGAGATACCGGTTTGGAAGTGGGAGAGCATTGCGATGGGTCTCATCACTAAGCTACCGCGTACTTCTAAAGGTCATGATGCTATTTGGGTTGTTATCGATCGATTAACGAAGTCAGCTCGTTTTCTCCCGATTCGCGAGGACCTATCTGCTGATAAACTTGCAAAGATTTATGTTGATGAGATTATTTCACGACATGGTGTTCCTTTGGATATCATTTCCGATCGTGATGCTCGATTTTCATCTCATTTCTGGAAAACCATGCAAACTGCTATGGGAACCCAACTAAATCTAAGCACTGCTTATCATCCCCAAACAGATGGGCAATCCGAAAGGACGATTCAAACTTTGGAGGATATGCTTAGAGCATGCGTGATAGACTTTGGTGGTAATTGGGATTCTCATTTGCCAATGATCGAGTTCTCTTACAACAATAGTTATCATGCTAGCATTAAAATGGCACCATTCGAAGCTCTCTACGGTCGAAAATGCCGTTCACCTGTCTGTTGGAACGAGACCGGTGAAGCTCAGCTTACTGGACCTGAGCTCGTTCTAGAAACAACGGACAAAATCAAGAAAATTCGCGATAATCTTGTGACAGCTAGGAGCCGTCAAAAGAGTTATGCGGATTTAGGACGCAAGCCCTTAGAACTTCAAGTCGGAGACCGTGTCCTGCTCAAGGTTTCACCTTGGAAAGGAGTCGTGAGATTTGGAAAGAAAGGAAAACTTGCACCTCGATATGTAGGACCATTTAAGATTGTGGAAAGAGTTGGGAAAGTTGCCTATCGACTAGAGCTACCTCCAGAGCTTAGATATATTCATCCAACTTTTCACGTGTCCAATTTGCGAAAGTGCTTAGCTGACGCTGATCTTCACATACCTCTTGACGAAATCCAAATCGATGAAACGATGCACTTTGTCGAGAAACCCGTGGAGATAGTGGACCGTGCATTCAAGCAGTTGAAGAACAAACGGATTCATTTGGTTAAAGTTCGTTGGGAGTCCAAACGTGGCCCAGAATTTACTTGGGAACGTAAGGATCAAATGATGACCAAATATCCACATTTGTTTCCACAAGCTTCCTCTAGTTAAAATTTCGGGACGAAATTTCCTGAAGTAGGGGAGACTGTGACAACTGTGCTCTGTAATCTCCGTACGATGAAAAACAATGTTGATTATTAATAAAACAATGTGCTTTGGTGTTATTATATGTGTTTTGTGTGTATTTGTGTTTGGTAATTTTTGCAATTCGATTCGATTCCAAATTCAAGCTCTAAATCGCTTTCTGGAAGGTTATACGCGCACTAATGCGTAAATATAACCAGTTTAATGCAACAAACGCTCCGGAATAGTGAAATAGGCTTAACATACCTTAAATAACCTCCACATAACTTAGAAACAAGTTTTGGATGGTTTGGTGTGTCGAAAACAAGTTTGTTCGATCGCAGGGACTATTTGTGTCAAATTGCGAAACTATACCGATTCGTATAGTAACGAACACTCCGGAACTTGATCATAAGTTAAACATACCTTAAATAACCTTTACATAGCTTAGAAATAGGCTTTGAGGGGTTCGGTATGCTAAAATAAACTTTATTGATCAATAGGGACTTAAAGCGTCAAAAAGTGCACAAGTTTGCATTTTCGCGCATATCTTACGTTCTGAATACATCCGGACATCCAAAAATTTATGTAAGCATTAAAATATTATGTTTTAATGTTTGGCATAATAAAAATCCATTCGTCGCGCAATTTGGACCGTTTTTGCATTCGTTACGACTCCCGTCATAATTAACCGAACAACGCAACCGTACGACCAAACGAACCGACATCCGAGATATTTTTGAGCATGTTTTGAGTTCCCTATACTTTAACTTCATTTTAAAGCCTTGAAATGAGGTTAACGGGGCTTAAACGTGTCAAAAATGAGCTGAAATGCAAGTTTTGCAAGTTCAGGGGCTAAACTGTCATTTTATGAAAGTGCTGGTCTGCAGGTCCCTTACGGACCGTATGGGCATGTGCTTACGGTCCGTAAAGCCTCCCCAGATCAGCAAACTTTATTTTTTAAAACCCAGCTGTTCCCCATTGTTTTGCACATGGTTTGAGCAATCTATGGGCTGGTTTTTGATGCCCATAGTATTCCAAATCAGTGGGTACAAGTGTAGGGCCGAGATTAAACGCTTGGGGAACAAGAAACGATCCTAACGGTTGTGAATTTCCTATAAATACCCAACCCAACTTCATTTCTCCCCACTTGAATTCTGAGTTTGTTCTCTAAGTTGGGGTGTTTTAGCACTTCATACCTGAGAATACTCGGAAGTTCAATCTTGCGGGGACCTTCTGTAAGTATTCTTTCGCGTTTATCGTTCGTTTTAGCGTTAAAGACAAACTGTATTTGACTTTCTGCTTTGACCAGTTTATGGTCAACGCGAAGTTCTTTTGAACTTCATAACATGAGCGTAATCACGATGGTTATAGTCCCTAGTGACTATACCTACTGATTACCACGTTATCTAGGCTCAGTGACGAGTCATAGCTTCGGCCAGAATGCGTTTTCTCGCGTATTTTGTAACCAAGCTACTTGTAGGTATCAAAACCGTTTGTTTTGATACCAAACCTGTTTTCTAACTTAACTAAACATGTTTCGACATGTTTAGCTCGTCACTTGTTAGTTTTGTGCTTATGTAGAGTCGTAAGTCAAGCGGACTAAACACCCGCTTAGACTTTCGAACACGACCCGTTTGGTCGATCATTAGGATTCGACCAAACATGTGTTGTGACCATAGTAGCGTAGGGAATAACCTTCCGGGGTTATACCTTATGGTCACTTAGATTTGATTAGTCGCATGATAAGTAGTTTATGTGCCCTTGGTAAATTACCAAAAATACCCTCTTTATACATAATTGGTAATTAAGCATATGTAACTTAAATTTTTGACACGTAACTGATTATGTAACATAATTAAACATATATGGGCATATAATACTCGTCATAGGACTAGTTAGACGTCTCGAACGCAGTGTTGCGTACACGACGCGTTAAAGGAGCGTAAGCTAACTTAATGAGTCGCGATGGGTCGAAAGCACTTAGGTTAGGTTCCGATTTAGGATGTAGGCTTTGTTAAACCATATCACAAGAGTTCCAACACTCATTTGGTTTACAAGACCTCATTCTATCCGATCTCCCGATTTAGGCGCCTATTGTTTGACTAGTGGTTCGATTACTAGGGGCTATTTGATTTCTCTGGTTGCTCGAGTTTGTTGAAGTTCTATTTGATCAAGGATACTTTGCACTACATGTGAGTACATAGTTCCCCTATTTTACCGTTTTAAATGTTTTGGGGTTATTCATATGTATCAAATGTTTTCAAAGTTTAAACGATGGTTTCAAAAACGATTATAACGATTTTACTAAACTAATAACGACTTTCGATAAGGTGTACACGACTTGTTGGTTGTAAATTACATAACGAATGACGTTCATTAGCATTGATCAAGCCGACCAGTATTAGGTTATGGTACCATAGGATCTGACAAATCCCGTTATTGCACTGCACCCATAGTTATGTGTGGGGGTTGTGGGTAACGACTGAATCTGATGATTGTTAACTTACCCTTTGGTGGTTTGTTAATACGAAACGAGAAACGAGTTAGACGAGTCACGAAGGTTTGAATGTTATTAACGAGACGACCAAAAGTAGTTTCACTATTAAAAACGAATACGATTTGGAAACGAGTAAACGATTTGGAAACGAGTAAACGATTTGGAAACGAGTAAACGATTTGGAAACGAGTAAACGATTTGGAAACGATGTTAAACGATTTCGATAAACGACTGGTTTTTGGTTAAGTGTTTAGATAACGAGACGGGGGTAATATGGTGAAAACATGGTAGATACGCCGCTGGTACTTCTTATATATAAGTGCTTTCATCATATTACCTACCGTGGCGTTATTTAGTTCACTTGGGTAAACGATATTTAAAACGATGTCACACAATGATGTTTTACAAGATGTTTTTTTTCCAAAAACAAAATGTTTTGGGGTTAAGAATTATGGCTACGAGATTTTATAAACTTAATCAACTTGATTTGAGTTGGTTAACTATGTTGCAATACACTTTTCAAAACGAGGTTTGTATTTCGACTCTTGTAGTCTAATAAAATATTACACCATACAAACAAGCCATGATTCCAATACCCTTATAAAACCTATGTACTCGCCAGCAATTTCTTTGCTGACTTTGTTTTTACATATGTTTCAGGTGTGGTTTAATGATGTGATTTTCTAGGATGCATGCGTCACATAGGACCTGGACGAGGCCTTAGTGACTTTAAAACTATGATAGTTGATAAGAAACTTGTTTGTTTTATGTTAAGACAATGTAATGTTTGATATTATCAATAAAACGAAACTATTTTTGAATCCATGGTTGTGAAACGATTGCTTCTGTTACAACACTCCCCGACGTTTCCGCCACGGTTTGTTGTCCTACGTGGTCGGGGTGTGACAACTCGACCCTTACAACTGGTCGAATAAGTCGTCGATGCGAGGAAGAGGATAGCGGTTCTTCACTGTGACCTTGTTCAGTTCACGGTAGTCTATGCACATTCTGAATGTACCATCTTTCTTCTTCACAAATAGTACTGGAGCTCCCCAAGGCGAAGAGCTTGGACGAATAAAGCCCTTTTCCAAGAGCTCTTGTAGCTGCTTTGACAGTTCTTCCAGTTCAGTTGGAGCTAAACGATACGGTGCGCGGGCTATTGGTGCTGCTCCTGGAGCTAGCTCGACTTGAAACTCGACCTGGCGATGAGGCGGTAGACCAGGTAAATCTTCAGGAAACACTTGAGGAAAATCGCATACAACTGGGATATCCTCTATTCTTTTCTCTTTCGTCGTTGCATCAGTAACCAGTGCCAAAATGGCAGTATGACCCTTTCGTAAACACTTTTCAGCCTTGAGAAAGGAGATGATGCCTACCACAGCACCACTCTTGTCGCCTTGAACTTCAAGAGGTTCTTGACTAGAACGGGGAATACGAATGATTTTCTCTTTACATAGGATCTCTGCTTGCTGCTTGGATAACCAATCCATACCCACGACGATGTCAAAACTACCGAAAACTATAGGGATAAGGTCGATGGAGAAAGTCTGACCAGCGAGGATAAGATTACAACCCTGAACTATTTGTGTGGCCTCTATATTTTTACCATTAGCTAACTCTACGACATGTTTGGTGTTTAATGGAGTTGGTGCACGTTTTAACAATTGGCTAACTTTAAGAGACACATAACTTGTATCCGCACCCGAATCAAACAGAACAGTAACGTAAAAGTCTTCGAGAAGAAACTTACCCATGACTACGTTAGGATCGTTCCTTGCGTCACCTCGACCCAGCACGAAAGCACGAACCCTAGCTTCATTGCCGTTATTGTTCCCACCGTTGTTGTTACCATTGCCTTGGTTGTTGTTGTTGTTGTTGCGATTCTGATTCTGGTTTAACTGTGGGCAATCACGCTTGAAATGACCTTCGGCCCCACACTGAAAACATCCCCTGTTGCCCCGTTGTTGCTGCTGCTACGGGTTTTGTGGAGCTGGTAATTGCAGTTGCTGGTTCTGATTCGCAGGCCGTGGACTCCTACAGTCTTTGGCCTCGTGACCCATCTTGAGACACCTTTGGCAACGACCCTTGTTGCACTGGCCGCTGTGATGCCTGTTACAGTTGTGACACTTGGGGTGAGATCCTTGATACCTTTTCTGCCTGTGACCACCAGAAGAGTGCTGACTAGGACTCTGGTAGTGATCAGTCTTCTGTTGTTGAGCCTGAGACTGAATTGTTGCTGAACCTTTACTGGAATCCCCATCCCATTTTCTTTTGTTGTCACTGGGAGTAGCAGAAGTAGTAACAGCAGTAGTGGTAGCACTGATGCGTTTAGGCAGCTTGTTTTGTTCCACTGCCTGATTCGTAATACGATGAGCAAGGCGCTGAATAGCCTGGATGTTGTCAAGATTAGCCGATGTCACGACCGTTTAGTATAAGCTTCGATTTCTGACCCAGTCATTTTCAAATGGTAAAACTCATCTTCCAATTTGTGGATGTCTTCCCGTGTGCAGTACTCACGTTTAAGATCGATCTGCGTTCTGGGTATCATCAACTTCGTGTTCTCGAAGAAGATATTCCCAAAACTGCTTTCCGCACGAGATATGGGCATTACGAGTTCACAGTCATGCCTTTTGGCTTGACGAATGCTCCAGCTATCTTTATGGACTTAATGAATAGGGTCTGTAAACCTTATTTAGATAAGTTCATTATTGTGTTCATCGACGATATCCTCATTTATTCGAAGACTCGAGCCGATCACGAGCAACACCTTCGCTTAACGTTGGAACTCCTTAAGAAGGAACAACTTTACGCTAAATTCTCCAAGTGTGAATTCTGGCTTAAAGAAGTTCAGTTTCTAGGTCATATAGTCAACGAGCAGGGTGTTCATGTGGATCCATCCAAGATTGTTGCTATTAAGGATTCGAGTACGCCAACGACGCCGACAGAGATTCGATCTTTTCTTGGTCTTGCTGGTTATTATCGTCGATTCATTTCCAATTTCTCGAAGATTGCGGTTCCACTCACAGCTTTGACTCAGAAGAATAAGCCTTTTGAGTGGGGACCCAAGCAAGAAGAAGCGTTCCAAACGCTGAAGCAGAAGTTGATGGTTATGGAATTACCACATCAGCTTGAGCTTAAACTCGAAGCAAAAAGCAATGGTTTGCTTTATTTCAAGGATCGCTTATGGGTCCCAAAACAAGACGATCTCCGCACCCTAGTGATGGACGAATCTCACAAGTCCCGATATTCTATCCATCCTGGTGCTGATAAAATGTACAAGGATCTTCGTACTAAGTTCTGATGGCCTGGTATGAAGAAAGATGTTGCCTTGTACGTATCGAAATGCCTAACTTGTCTTAAAGTCAAGGCTGAACATCAACGACCTTCTGGTTTGCTTGTACAACCAGAGATACCGGTTTGGAAGTGGGAGAGCATGGCAATGGATCTCATCACCAAGCTACCGCGTACTTCTAAAGGTCATGATGCTATCTGGGTTGTTATCGATCGATTAACGAGGTCAGCTCATTTTCTCCCGATTCGCAAGGACCTATCTGCTGATAAACTTGCAAAGATTTATGTTGATGAGATTGTTTCACGACATGGTGTTCCTTTGGATATCATTTCTGATCGTGATGCTCGATTTTCATCTCATTTCTGGAAAACCATGCAATCTGCTATGGGAACCCAACTAAATCTAAGCACTGCCTATCATCCCCAAACAGATGGTCAATCTGAGAGGACGATTCAAACTTTGGAGGATATGCTTAGAGCATGCGTGATAGACTTTGGTGGTAATTGGGATTCTCATTTACCATTGATCGAGTTCTCATACAATAATAGTTATCATGCTAGCATTAAGATGGCACCATTCGAAGCTCTCTACGGTCGAAAATGTCGTTCACCTGTCTGTTGGGATGAGACCGGTGAAGCTCAGCTTACTGGACCTGAGATCATTCTGGAAGCAACAGACAAAATCAAGAAAATTCGCGATAATCTTGTGACAGCTAGAAGCCGTCAAAAGAGTTATGCGGATTCGAAACGCAAGCCTGTAGAATTTCAAGTCGGAGACCGTGTCCTACTCAAGGTGTCACCTTGGAAGGGAGTGGTAAGATTTGGAAGGAAAGGAAAACTTGCACCACGATATGTTGGACCATTCAAGATTGTGGAAAGAATTGGGAAAGTTGCCTATCGACTAGAGCTACCTCCAGAGCTTGGAAATATTCATCCGACTTTTCACGTGTCCAAAGATAACAAATTAAAGGTCAAGTTAAACGATTAATGCGATTATGTGTTTAGGTGTTCTCTTTTTATGAGATCTGATTTTCGTTACCCAAATCCTCATAGAATCTTCCATATCCTCATATGAGGGATTCATAATAGGATATTCAAAAGGTACTATCTTAAATCCTTAATGGGTTTCTAGGTGGTGGTTAAGACCTTTGGATTATATAGTACAATTCCATGATTCAAAAATAGACCCTTGAGTGGTCTAGTTAAAGATTGATTCAGAATCTGGTTAAGAGTGGCATGTGATGATACAGCTGAAAGGACCCTATGGTGGCCCAGTCACACTCATCACAGGTTCATTCATTTGGTTTTTCCCCTACACATTATTAAATGCACTGTGTGGACTATGCAAGGAATTACGTAACTATGGACGCGTACATAATTATAAAAATTCAGTGCACGGAAACCACAGTAAGATTTATCATGTGTAAGAACCAATAGTGACAACAATAACGAAATGTGAACAATGTAATGAAGGTACGGTGGACGCACCAATGACGCTTCATATACTTGTATATAAGTATCCCTCTTGCCTTGCAAGCATAATGTTATTTAAAGTTACTAGAGGTTCGGAACCCTAACCGGTGTTGTTTTATCTTGTCGACTTCATGTTTCAAGCTTTCACAAGTTTCCTCTAAATAAAATTTCGGGACGAAATTTCCTAAAGTAGGGGAGACTGTGACAACTGTGTTCTGTAAGCACCGTATAATGTAAAACAATGTGCTCTGGTGTTATTATATGTGTTTTTGTGCTATTATGTGTGTATTTGTGTTTGACAATTTTACAATTTGATTCGATTCCGATTTCAAGCTTTAGATCACCTTCTGGAAGGTTATACGCAAACTGGTGCTTAAATGCAATCAGTTTAACGCAACGTACACTCCGGAACTGTGACGTAAGCTAAACATACCCTAAATATCCCTTACATTACTTAGAAATAAGTTTCGAAGGATTCGGTATGGCGAAAACATGACTATTTGAATTAGAGAACTAATTACGACAAAACTGCGAAACGAACGTTGGTGACCGCCCGGATAATATTTAAATCCCAAAGACATTCTGTTATGATTAAAATTTTATTTTTAATCAGGTTCATTTTGAAAGATAAATGAAAACGCTTAAGAACGTTATTTTTCAAGTTTAAGCGCGTACCGTGTGTTTCTACGCGACACAGTGCTTCTACTGCGAAACGCGGACAACGCAGCCAGTCTTGGCAACTGAAATTTATTTCAGTAATATTTTGGGCGAGTTTATTTTTATAGAATAATAAAAATAATTTAGAATGCCATAAACCGGGATTTAAACGCTAGATAAAATACCCGGTACCCAGTTAAACACCTACTTCTATCCTATTACCAACAAAATTACATTTAAACCCCCCCCCCATATGCAAACTTACGAATTCAAATATATGGGGACCCCACCATATATTTTCCTATATCTTACTTGATACACTTTGATATTCTTGGATTTTATTAGATTTTATTTGGATTTTACAAGATCTTGTTCTATTTATTTCCATATCTTCCATAGATCATTTTACACTCTACAACACTCAACTTCTTCTCTCCTCCCTCTCTCCAAAACCGTAAGCATCCCACCACCACCTTACTTCCATCTTCCAACTTCATTCATCCAATTCCAACACCATTTCAAGCCAAATTCAAGTTGGTGTGAAGAATCAAAGGGGTTTCCAAGGTGTATTCAAGTGATTTCAAGCTTCTATCATTAAAATCTCATCCCATAACCTACATGAATCTTGAAGGTATAACATTTAATATTTTTTTAAATCATACTTTTGATTCATGGTTGTTCTTGATGATTTGAAGTTCTCTTGAATCTTGGAATTTTCACTAAACTTGAAATCTAAAAGAAATGGGTTTTGAAACAAATAAAAAAAATGGTGGTGATATGTATGTATGTATAACCGTACATACATATATGTGTGTATGAGTCTTGAAGTTTGATTTCTTGTTAAGTACTTGTTTATGTTGATGCATGTTCTTCAATATAGTTAAAATGCAAGTATTTGATGATTTGTGCAAGATATGATAAATGATCAATTAAATCAGCAAGTAAACATGAATAAATCACATGTTTGATGCATCTAAACTCATATGAAAAGATGATGATATGATAGTGTGCTTTAGACACTTGTACATGAAGGAATATGTTGATTTAAGGCTCAAGAAGTGATAAAAATGGTTGTATGACAAAAGTGATTTTGAACAGATTATAAACACTAAAAATAACATTATTTGGTGTAATATAATGGCATGAAACTTTGACATAAGGTTGATAGCTTTACATGTTGTACATATAGGTTAAAAAGTGGTAAAATATGTGAAATTTGCATGCTTTATATGCTCTATTTAAGACCTGCACTATTGTGAGTATAACCATTATTTTATTCAGTAAATAACATGGGTTGTGTCAAAATTTCAAGTCGTTTCGATTTGGGATGGTTCGGGTAACGTTTGATGCAAAACTATGCGGTAAAACGGTTAAAAATCGCCTTTTCGGAGGACTTTTACAAAACTGTTTTAGATCAGTAACCAAACTGATATTTTTGGTATAAAAATAAGTATTTTAACTTATATCAAGTTTACTTTGTGTTTGGTTAGTCATACGTGGCTTCCGACGTCCAAAAATGTTACCGAAACGCTAAAATAAGTGTTTTTTTTTTCAACATAACTAGAATGGGTTGTTCATAAGTAAATTTAATGTGTCACAATGAGCTATGTGTTTTACAATATGTGTATGATGATGTGTTAGTGTTGACAAGATTATGCGTATTACGCTTGAGTATATGTATATATACAAATACACCAAAATAATCAAAAATAATAACTTTTCGAGAAAACTCAAAGTTATGTGAAAATTCCAAGTATCGGAGAAACTTCGGTATTTATGTGAATTTTGATTATTAAAAATCATCCTTACTTTATTTAGGACGCATAAACAATTTGAGGGATTGTGTTAACATTTAAAAACGCATCCAAGGTGAGTACATAGTTCCCCTATTTTACTGTTTTCAATTGTTTTGGGGTGATTCATATGTATCAAAACGATTTCGATGTTTTCACGATGGTTTCAAAAACGATTAAGGTGGTTTATACAAAACTAATAACGATTTCGATGTTTTCACGATGGTTTCAAAAACGATTAAGGTGGTTTATACAAAACTACTAACGATTTCGATAAGGTGTACACGACTTGTTGGTTGTAATTACATAAGGAATGACATTCATTAACATTGATCAAGCCGACCAGTATTAGGTTATGGTACCATAGGATCTGACAAATCCCGTTATTGCACTACACCCATGGTTATGTGTGGGGGTTGTGGGTAACGACTGAATCTGATAATTTTTAACTTACCCTTTGGAGGTTTGTTAATGCGAAAACGAGTTGAACAATAATCGAGTCACACAGGTTTGAATGTTGTTAGCGAGACGACCAAAAGTAGTTTCACTATTAAAACGAATACGATTTTGAGACGAGTTAAACGATTTGAAACGAGATACACGAGGTGAAACGAGTAAACGATTTGGGGACGACTTGGAAACGATGTCAAACGATTACGATAAGCGATTGGTTTTTGGTTAAGTGTTTAGATAACGAGACGGGTGTAATGTGGTGAAAACATGGTAGATACGCCGTTGGTACTTCTTATATATAAGTGTTTTCATCATATTACATATCGTGGCGTTATTTAGTTCACTTGGGTAAACGATTTTGAAACGATATCACACAACGATGTTTTTCTAAGAGGTATAAACTATACGAGCTTTTAACGAGTTATTTCAAGATGTTTTACAAGTTGGTGTTCTAAAGCAAAGGTTTTTGGGTTAAGGATCATGGCTACGAGGTTTTATAAACTATAACCCACTTGATTCGAGTTGGTCAATTAAGTTGCAATATTATACTCTTTTCAAAACAAAGTTTTAATAAAGTATTGCAACACTTAAACTAGCCATGAATTCGACACTCCTATAAAACCTATGTACTCGCCAGCATTTCTTTGCTGACTAAGTTTTTACATATGTTTCAGGTGTTGATGCTTGAATGACTGCTAAGATGCATGCGTCACATAGGATCTGGACGAGGCCTTAGTGACATAATAACTATGATAGACAATATAAAACTTGTTTATTCTATGTTAAGACAATGCAATGCTTAATATTATCAATAAAACGAAACACTTTTTGTATCCATGGTTGTGAAACGATTGCTTCTGTTACAACACTCCCCGATGTTTCCGCCACGGTTTGTTGTCCTACGTGGTCGGGGTGTGACAGAAGAAAGTTGGTATCAGAGCCAATGGTTATAGGGAATTAGGTTATTAGTAATGCTTTGACCTAGACTATAACTTTAGGACCCTAACACAAGTTTACTTGTGTTTAGATTTTAAAACAATACCGTCACCTATCCTTAGGTGATAACCACAACGAGAACACAAATCCGAATCTGCTTCGAAAATTAATCATCCGTTCTAGGATGATTGATTACTAGGTTTTGAACCCTCTGTTTTATGGTTTTCAACCCTTCCAATTTGATTCATATTTGGCTTAGTGCCTTTTGAATTTTCAAAATCTCGTCAACGTTTGGGTTAAAATAATGTGAACACGTACAAAATGGAAGAGTGAATGCCTGTACCCTGAGTTTTCTGTCTAAGGCTAGAGTGTTCGTACAAATCCACATAATCGGACCAGTCACTCTTACCTGGGAACTCTTGGGGTGAGTGTTCACTTATAGGCGAGCATGTTTTCGTGATGCATTATTTTGATTCATTTACTTTGATTAGTCACTGCGTGTCGTTTGTTTGTTCGAGGTAACGAACAAATGATCACCTTCCTTGTGTTCTGTCGATGTTTTCAATACCTTTCTTGTTTATCCGAATGTCAATGCGAACGCGAATCCCGCCCATGGACGAGCGTACAATTTGAATGCAAATGAAGCGAGGGCCGACAACGAGGTTGTCAACGGTACGTTTCTTGTTGATAATCAACCCGCATCTATTCTTTTTGATTCTGGTGCCGATCGAAGTTTTGTTTCGTTATCTTTTGAACCTTTGCTTGCGATACCTAGAACTAAATTAAGGAAACCCTTATCTGTCGAAGTTGCTACTGGTAAACCCCTTGTGCTCGATTCTGTTATTCGTGATTGTCAGTTAAACCTTGATAGCCATCTTTTTCCTATCGACCTCACGCCAATGCAACTTGGAAGCTTCGACATCATCATTGGAATGGATTGGTTAACCAAACACCACGCTGAGGTGGTTTGTTTCGATAAGATTGTTCGTATTCCTCTTCCGTCTGGCGATGTTTTAGAAGTTCGTGGAGAGAAGCCATCTGGCGGTTTGAAGCTTATGTCGTGTACAAAGGCCCAAAGATATTTAAGAAAGGGATATGTTGCTTTTCTAGCACATGTCACCGAGGAGAGAAGCAAAAGTAAGAGTATCCAGGATATTCCGATTGTTCGGGATTATCCAGAGGTGTTTCCCGATGAACTGCCTGGTTTGCCTCTAGTTCGTCAAGTCGAGTTTCATATCGACCTTGTACCTAATGCCAACCCGATTGCAAAAGCACCCTATCGTCTTGCACCGTCAGAGATGCAAGAGTTATCGAAACAGCTTCAAGAGTTATCTGATAAAGGATTCATCCGTCCGAGTTATTCACCTTGGGGAGCTCCTGTCCTCTTCGTGAAAAAGAAAGATGGGTCTTTTCGAATGTGTATCGATTATCGTGAGCTTAATAAGCTTACCATCAAGAATCGATATCCCCTACCTCGAATTGATGATCTCTTTGACCAGCTGCAAGGTGCTTCATGTTTTTCTAAGATCGATCTGCGTTCTGGGTATCATCAACTTCGTGTTCTCGAAGAAGATATTCCCAAAACTGCTTTCCGCACGAGATATGGGCATTACGAGTTCACAGTCATGCCTTTTGGCTTGACGAATGCTCCAGCTATCTTTATGGACTTAATGAATAGGGTCTGTAAACCTTATTTAGATAAGTTCATTATTGTGTTCATCGACGATATCCTCATTTATTCTAAGACTCGAGCCGATCACGAGCAACACCTTCGCTTAACGTTGGAACTCCTTAAGAAGGAACAACTTTACGCTAAATTCTCCAAGTGTGAATTCTGGCTTAAAGAAGTTCAGTTTCTAGGTCATATAGTCAACGAGCAGGGTATTCATGTGGATCCATCCAAGATTGTTGCTATTAAGGATTCGAGTACGCCAACGACGCCGACAGAGATTCGATCTTTTCTTGGTCTTGCTGGTTATTATCGTCGATTCATTTCCAATTTCTCGAAGATTGCGGTTCCACTCACAGCATTGACTCAGAAGAATAAGCCTTTTGAGTGGGGACCCAAGCAAGAAGAAGCGTTCCAAACGCTGAAGCAGAAGTTGATGGTTATGGAATTTCCACATCAGCTTGAGCTTAAACTCGAAGCAAAAAGCAATGGTTTGCTTTATTTCAAGGATCGTTTATGGGTCCCAAAACAAGACGATCTCCGCACCCTAGTGATGGACGAATCTCACAAGTCCCGATATTCTATCCATCCTGGTGCTGATAAAATGTACAAGGATCTTCGTACTAAGTTCTGATGGCCTGGTATGAAGAAAGATGTTGCCTTGTACGTATCGAAATGCCTAACTTGTCTTAAAGTCAAGGCTGAACATCAACGACCTTCTGGTTTGCTTGCACAACCAGAGATACCGGTTTGGAAGTGGGAGAGCATGGCAATGGATCTCATCACCAAGCTACCGCGTACTTCTAAAGGTCATGATGCTATCTGGGTTGTTATCGATCGATTAACGAGGTCAGCTCATTTTCTCCCGATTCGCAAGGACCTATCTGCTGATAAACTTGCAAAGATTTATGTTGATGAGATTGTTTCACGACATGGTGTTCCTTTGGATATCATTTCTGATCGTGATGCTCGATTTTCATCTCATTTCTGGAAAACCATGCAATCTGCTATGGGAACCCAACTAAATCTAAGCACTGCCTATCATCCCCAAACAGATGGTCAATCTGAGAGGACGATTCAAACTTTGGAGGATATGCTTAGGGCATGCGTGATAGACTTTGGTGGTAATTGGGATTCTCATTTACCATTGATCGAGTTCTCATACAATAATAGTTATCATGCTAGCATTAAGATGGCACCATTCGAAGCTCTCTACGGTCGAAAATGTCGTTCACCTGTCTGTTGGGATGAGACCGGTGAAGCTCAGCTTACTGGACCTGAGATCATTCTGGAAGCAACAGACAAAATCAAGAAAATTCGCGATAATCTTGTGACAGCTAGAAGCCGTCAAAAGAGTTATGCGGATTCGAAACGCAAGCCTGTAGAATTTCAAGTCGGAGACCGTGTGTGACAACCCGTAAATTGAGGAAGTTTCTTCCTGGTACTGATCCCTTATTACTCGCGAGTACGATATCTATTAAATCCCAATGTTTAATTTATAAGTGAATGATTGTGAGTTATGTATTATGTGAATGGCATAGGTATCAAGGTGTTAAATGTTATTGGTTGTATTAATTTAGTTCCACTCTACCATTAACCGTGCACTCACATCTTTTGCTTGGTCGGTTGGGCCTTTGGCCCAAACAGAGCCTAGTGAGGAGTCCGTATCCCATACGCATAACACACAAAGTATTGTGTATATAACCGTAACCCTCATAATTATCAAATACATAATATCATAACAAACTCTAAATCCCACCCCTCTCGCACGTTAATCTGCGGCAGTCCTCCTTGGTGATCGTCTTCTCCTTCCTCGAAACCCTACGACAATCCAGCCATCCTCACCTTCTTCTCCGGCGAGTTCAGCCTCCGCCGAACAACCGGTAAGATCTTTTGTCCCTCACGTTCGTAGTTTTAGTTAGGAGACTCGTCACGGTTTCTTTACGTGTAGCCTGCTTACGTGATCTTTATGTTTGATGATATAATGAACCGATACATATATATATATATATATATGCGTCTGTTCATGAAACTATGTGATATTATGTGTCTTTGTGGTGAGCATCGTATAAATTGTTACCATGATGTGATGATGATGATCTTGTGTTATATGCATATATTTCTATAACCCTTGCATGATCCTGTTATACATGTTCGGTTTAATTAGTTATGGATTGTGTGTCATTAAGAGACTACACTAATCGTGATATGATAATATTCAGTGTGTTGATATAACCCAATTTGGATGGTAATTAGTTGATCGTTGAACATGATTGGGGTGTTTGGTCTGGAGATTTGAATTAATATGTGCATAGAATCAGGTTACTGTTGGTGTTATGGAAATAACTTAGGTTATGCATTGAGTCTAATGCTTAGCAAGGGTTAGGTAATGTATGATGATATGGTTTGGATGCGGGTCTCGAAAGTGGCTACGGTTCGATTCCGACAAGGTGTCGACAACAGAACCTATCGGTTAGTGTTTGACTATTGTTTGTACCTTTGTGACTTCTATATGTTTGTTTGTTTAGATACACAGGATTCAAAAATTGTTACAAACAGTTTGAAAGAATGATGAGTGGGTACTGATGTTAATTGTTCGAAAATTGATACATGGTTCTTTGAATAACTAATGCCTTTGATGATGATGAGGATCTCTTTTCTATATTAGTCAATTGTTAAGTTTAGATGTGATTCATGGTGGAATTTAACCAATGATTATGGTCCAGCGAATTGTTAATTAACTATTGGTCGGTCTAGAAGTAATATAAGAGTTGGGTATTATGAAATTGGTTGTTTATTTGCATAAAATTGAGAGTAGTGTGGTTTTATTCTGCACATAGTTGTCTTATCTGCTCTAATGTTTAAAAGGTTTCTGCTATTTGGAAATTGATGCTGAGAGTACAAGTGTTCATGCATAGGGTACAATAGGGTGTAATTTGAGAAAAAAAAAATGAATGCTATCTATCAAAAATTAGCTGGTCGCACACTTAACATCCAGACCCACACATTCCTTTTTGGCACAACTTCATTTTAGGAACTGCACACTAATGGGCCTCACAGTTGGGCCGCATGAACTTAGATTGGGCCGCACCATTAGTTTTGTGAAATACGTGATTACTTGATACATGTACGAACTACGTGATATATGTGAACTACTTGCATACAGTCCTAACAAGTGGTAACCGTTATAGGACGCGGTTGATCAAGTTTAGGATAACCATACTAACTACCGAGCAATCTAAGGTGAGTTCATTGCTATTTTCTCAAGCATGCGTCCCCGTGGTTTGGGACAACTGGTAAACATTTGGAAGGGAAAACATTGGGTAAATAACTTAATCGGTTTTGGTTATTGCCTGGAGGGCAATGGGGGTGATTAGTTGATAGCGCTATTAGGTGGGAAACCTCACACCGGGCCGTAAGGACGGGCGTGAACTAATTATCTGGGTATGGCTATGGTTGTTAGAGGCACACTCCTCGGATACATATGGGCACTCTCCCTAGGGTATCTAACGAAGGCAACATAGCAATCGGTCGTTAAGGGGTACCCACTCCCCGGATACACATGGGCACATTCCCTAGGGTATCTAACATGAGCAACATCGTAACGCAACATTAAATCGCATTAACATACATATGGTAACATAACCTGTTAACAAAACCTTGAACTCACCAGCGTAGTCTGACACACTCGTTTACATGCTTGTAGGTAATTATTGAAGGAACTTGGGAACTTGTTGTTTGATGCTGCTGGAGTGGTTATGGTCATGATAAACATTTATATTGATTAGGGTTTCGATACATTTATACTTTTATGCTTCTGCTCAATACTTTGGTTTTGGTTTAACTTTTCAAACGTTACATTTATTTCAATTGGGTATTTCAATACATTATAACTTGTGTTTGATATGATTGGTGGCTCTTTGTTAGATAGGTGCACCTCCAATAGGGACATACCCTAGGTGGTAATTTGGGGGTGTGACACCGTGTCCTACTCAAGGTGTCACCTTGGAAGGGAGTGGTAAGATTTGGAAGGAAAGGAAAACTTGCACCACGATATGTTGGACCATTCAAGATTGTGGAAAGAATTGGGAAAGTTGCCTATCGACTAGAGCTACCTCCAGAGCTTGGAAATATTCATCCGACTTTTCACGTGTCCAAAGATAACAAATTAAAGGTCAAGTTAAACGATTAATGCGATTATGTGTTTAGGTGTTCTCTTTTTATGAGATCTGATTTTCGTTACCCAAATCCTCATAGAATCTTCCATATCCTCATATGAGGGATTCATAATAGGATATTCAAAAGGTACTATCTTAAATCCTTAATGGGTTTCTAGGTGGTGGTTAAGACCTTTGGATTATATAGTACAATTCCATGATTTGAAAATAGACCCTTGAGTGGTCTAGTTAAAGATTGATTCAGAATCTGGTTAAGAGTGGCATGTGATGATACAGCTGAAAGGACCCTATGGTGGCCCAGTCACACTCATCACAGGTTCATTCATTTGGTTTTTCCCCTACACATTATTAAATGCACTGTGTGGACTATGCAAGGAATTACGTAATTATGGACGCGTACATAATTATAAAAATTCAGTGCACGGAAACCACAGTAAGATTTATCATGTGTAAGAACCAATAGTGACAACAATAACGAAATGTGAACAATGTAATGAAGGTATGGTGGACGCACCAATGACGCTTCATATACTTGTATATAAGTGTCCCTCTTGCCTTGCAAGCATAATGTTATTTAAAGTTACTAGAGGTTCGGAACCCTAACCGGTGTTGTTTTATCTTGTCGACTTCATGTTTCAAGCTTTCACAAGTTTCCTCTAAATAAAATTTCAGGACGAAATTTCCTAAAGTAGGGGAGACTGTGACAACTGTGTTCTGTAAGCACCGTATAATGTAAAACAATGTGCTCTGGTGTTATTATATGTGTTTTTGTGCTATTATGTGTGTATTTGTGTTTGACAATTTTACAATTTGATTCGATTCCGATTTCAAGCTTTAGATCACCTTCTGGAAGGTTATACGCAAACTGGTGCTTAAATGCAATCAGTTTAACGCAACGTACACTCCGGAACTGTGACGTAAGCTAAACATACCCTAAATATCCCTTACATTACTTAGAAATAAGTTTCGAAGGATTCGGTATGGCGAAAACATGACTATTTGAATTAGAGAACTAATTACGACAAAACTGCGAAACGAACGTTGGTGACCGCCCGGATAATATTTAAATCCCAAAGACATTCTGTTATGATTAAAATTTTATTTTTAATCAGGTTCATTTTGAAAGATTTGGGATGGTTCGGGTAACGTTTGATGCAAAACTATGCGGTAAAACGGTTAAAAATCGCCTTTTCGGAGGACTTTTACAAAACTGTTTTAGATCAGTAACCAAACTGATATTTTTGGTATAAAAATAAGTATTTTAACTTATATCAAGTTTACTTTGTGTTTGGTTAGTCATACGTGGCTTCCGACGTCCAAAAATGTTACCGAAACGCTAAAATAAGTGTTTTTTTTTTCAACATAACTAGAATGGGTTGTTCATAAGTACATTTAATGTGTCACAATGAGCTATGTATTTTACAATATGTGTATGATGATGTGTTAGTGTTGACAAGATTATGCGTATTACGCTTGAGTATATGTATATATACAAATACACCAAAATAATCAAAAATAATAACTTTTTGAGAAAACTCAAAGTTATGTGAAAATTCCAAGTATCGGAGAAACTTCGGTATTTATGTGAATTTTGATTATTAAAAATCATCCTTACTTTATTTAGGACGCATAAACAATTTGAGGGATTGTGTTAACATTTAAAAACGCACCCAAGGTGAGTACATAGTTCCCCTATTTTACTGTATTCAATTGTTTTGGGGTGATTCATATGTATCAAAACGATTTCGATGTTTTCACGATGGTTTCAAAAACGATTAAGGTGGTTTATACAAAACTAATAACGATTTCGATGTTTTCACGATGGTTTCAAAAATGATTAAGGTGGTTTATACAAAACTACTAACGATTTCGATAAGGTGTACACGACTTGTTGGTTGTAATTACATAACGAATGACATTCATTAACATTGATCAAGCCGACCAGTATTAGGTTATGGTACCATAGGATCTGACAAATCCCGTTATTGCACTACACCCATGGTTATGTGTGGGGGTTGTGGGTAACGACTGAATCTGATAATTTTTAACTTTACCCTTTGGAGGTTTGTTAATGCGAAAACGAGTTGAACAATAATCGAGTCACACAGGTTTGAATGTTGTTAGCGAGACGACCAAAAGTAGTTTCACTATTAAAACGAATACGATTTTGAGACGAGTTAAACGATTTGAAACGAGATACACGAGGTGAAACGAGTAAACGATTTGGGGACGACTTGGAAACGATGTCAAACGATTACGATAAGGGATTGGTTTTTGGTTAAGTGTTTAGATAACGAGACGGGTGTAATGTGGTGAAAACATGGTAGATACGCCGTTGGTACTTCTTATATATAAGTGTTTTCATCATATTACATATCGTGGCGTTATTTAGTTCACTTGGGTAAACGATTTTGAAACGATATCACACAACGATGTTTTTCTAAGAGGTATAAACTATACGAGCTTTTAACGAGTTATTGCAAGATGTTTTACAAGTTGGTGTTCTAAAGCAAAGGTTTTTGGGTTAAGGATCATGGCTACAAGGTTTTATAAACTATAACCCACTTGATTCGGGTTGGTCAATTAAGTTGCAATATTATACTCTTTTCAAAACAAAGTTTTAATAAAGTATTGCAACACTTAAACTAGCCATGAATTCGACACTCCTATAAAACCTATGTACTCGCCAGCATTTCTTTGCTGACTAAGTTTTTACATATGTTTCAGGTGTTGATGCTTGAATGACTGCTAAGATGCATGCGTCACATAGGATCTGGACGAGGCCTTAGTGACATAATAACTATGATAGACAATATAAAACTTGTTTATTCTATGTTAAGACAATGCAATGCTTAATATTATCAATAAAACGAAACACTTTTTGTATCCATGGTTGTGAAACGATTGCTTCTGTTACAACACTCCCCGATGTTTCCGCCACGGTTTGTTGTCCTACGTGGTCGGGGTGTGACACAAGGAACGTACTAAGCTTCATTGTGTTCGTGTCCAATCTGTTATTCAAGCTCAATCCGATATCCAAGTCCGTATTTCTCAGGCTCAACAATCTTGTGTTTCGCAAGGTTTGATGGATAAGGAATTTCCTTATCACATAACACCTGCTCTTGAACTAAAGGACAATGGATCGTATTACTTCATGGACCGTTTGTGGGTCCCGAGCCAAGATAATCTTCGTACCTTGCTTATGGATGAAGCCCATAAGTCTTGTTATTCTATTCATCCTGGCTCAGATAAAATGTATAAGAATCTTCATATTCAGTATTGGTGGCCTGGTATGAAGAAAGACATTGCCTTATATGTATCAAAATGCCTTACTTGTCTTAAGGTTAAGGCTGAACATCAGCGTCCTTCCGGTTTATTGGAGCAACCAGAGATCCCAGTTTGGAAATGGGAAAACATTACTATGGATCTCATTACTAAACTCCCGCGCACAAAGAAAGGTCACGATGCCATCTGGGTAGTTGTTGATCGTCTTACCAAATCAGCGCATTTCTTGCCAATCTGTGAGGATTTTTCGGCTGACAAACTTGCTCAAATCTACGTGGATGAAATTGTAGCTCGACATGGTGTTCCTTTGAACATCATTTCTGACAGAGATGCTCGTTTCACTTCTCATTTTTGGAGAACCATGCAATCTGCTATGGGGTCCTAACTTAATCTGAGCACAACTTATCATCCGCAAACGGATGGTCAATCTGAAAGAACAATCCAGACACTGGAGGATATGCTTAGAGCTTGTGTGATCGATTTTGGTGGTAGTTGGGATTCACATCTTCCATTGATTGAATTCTCTTACAACAACAGTTATCACTCCAGCATCAACATGGCTCCTTTCGAGGCTCTCTATGGTCGAAAATGTCGTTCACCAGTCTGCTGGAATGAGATCGGCGAGGCTCAACTTACTGGACCTGCCCTCATTTTAGAGACAACAGATAAGGTTAAGAAAGTTCGTGATAACCTTCAGACAGCTAGAAGCCGTCAAAAGAGTTACGCGGACCTAAAACGCAAGCCCTTGGATTTTCAAGTCGGTGATCGAGTATTACTTAAGGTCTCACCTTGGAAAGGTGTGTTCAGATTCGGAAAGAAAGGAAAACTTGCACCTAGATACGTTGGACCATTCAAGATCGTCGAAAGAATCGGTAAGGTAGCCTACAGACTTGAGTTACCTCCTGAACTTGGAAATGTTCATCCAACCTTTCACGTGTCCAATCTCAAGAGGTGTTTAGCTGATGAAAGCCTCCACATGCCGCTTGACGAAATTCGTGTTGATAAAACACAGAAATTTGTTCAGAAACCGGTGGAAATCATGGAACGTGAAGTCAAGTGGCTTAAACGCAAGTGCATTCCTATGGTCAAGGTTCGGTGGGAATCTAAACGTGGACCCGAGTTTACTTGGGAACGCGAAGATCAAATGAAGGCAAAGTATCCGCATCTTTTTCCACGAGTTTCATCTAAATAAATTTCGGGACGAAATTTCCACAAGTAGGGGATCCTGTAACATTTGTGCTTGTAATCATTGTGAACAGTTCAGTTATCAATAAAAAAATGTTATTTGATCCCAATGTTTGTTTGGTTGTGTTTTACATTTTTCATGTTTTGACTTTTGTTCAATTTCAAACTCTACATCGCTTTCTGGAGAATTATACGCAAACTGGTGCATAAACGTACTCAGTTTAATGCGACAAATACTCCGGAACATCAACATATACTCAACATACCTTAAATAACCTTTACATAACTTAGAAATAAGTTTTGAAGGCTTTGGTATGACAAAAAAAAAGTTAATTCGCTTACAGGGACTAAACTTGACAAACTGCGAAAGTATGCCAATTTGAACTGTAACGAACATTCCGGAACATGTCCATAAGTTAAACATACCATAAATGTCCTTTACATAGCTTAGAAATAGGCTTTGAGGGGTTTGGTATGCTAAAACAAACTTTTGGATCATTGAGGGACTAAAAGTGTCAAAAAGTGCACAAGTATGCACTTTTTCACGCATAACTTACGTTCTGAATACATCTGGACATCCAAAAAAAAATTTTGTAAGCATCCTAATATTATGCCTTAGTGTTTGGCATGAGAAAAATCCATTCGTCGCGTCATTTGGATCGTTTTTCGCGCTTATGCGCATTCTGTCGTAATTAAGCGAACATCGTGTTCGTACGACCAAACGAACCAACATCCGGAATATTTTTGAGCATGTTTCATGTCCACAATGTTTAGGCATCATTTTAGGGCCTTAAAGTTGGCTTTACAGGCCTTAGAAGTGCTGAAAATGGCTTAAATACGCGACACGGACCTAAACTGTAAATTCTGCAAGTGGTGCAGATCAGACAAGGTCAGGCGGGGCGCGTAAGCCTGGAGGCAATCCTTACGCGGGCCGCGTCAGACATACAGATCAGATAAGATCAATTAGTCAGCAAATTTCAGCTGATTAAACCACAACCACATGATTTCACTTGCCCTTTCAGCTCACTAAGGGTCATTTTCAGTAACCACAACTTTTCGACAAGTGTACGCACGAGATTTGATCATGTTTTTCAAGAAACGATCCTAACGGTTTGGGAAATACTATAAATACCCCACCCCCATTCTTGTTAAAACCCACAAAAATCTGATCTAAGCTCTAAGTTGGAACCTTTGTTTCATACCTGAGCCATTTTGATCTAGATTAGCATTCGGGGACCCTTCGTAAGTGTTCTTTCGCTCTTTTATTCGCTTTTCGAGTCCGAAAGTCAAAGTTTTGTTTGACTTTCTATGTGACCAGCCTATGGTCAACACGAAGTTCATTGGAACTTCATAACGTGAGCGTGATCACGATGGTTATAGTCCGTAGTGACTATACCTACTGATTACCACGTTATCTAGGCTCAGTGACGAGTCGTAGTTTCGGCCAAAATGCGCATTCTTGCGTATTTTGTAACCAAACTACTCGTGAGCATCAAAGCCGTTTGTTTTGATGCCAAGCCTGTTTTCTAAACTTAGTTAAGCATGTTCTAACATGCTTAGCTCGTCACTTTTAGTGTAGTGCTTATATAGGGTCGTAAGGTAAGCGATCTAAATCATCGCTTATACTTTCGAACCCGACCCATTTGGTCGATCATTAGGATCCGACCAAACACATTAGGTGACCATAGCTATAACCTTCCGAGGTTATACCCTATGGCCACGATGATAGGCGTTCCAAACGCGTTCTACGCGAACGACGCGTTAAGGTAGCATAAGCTACCTAAACGGGTCGTAATGGGCCGTAAGCACTTAGGTTAGGTTTCATTTTAGTATGTAGGCTTTGTTAAACCATATTTCACGAGTCTCCATACTCGTTTGGTTTACGAACCCGCATACTATCCGATCCTTCTGATTTTGGTCCGGTATATTAACATAGCTACCTATTAGGTGCCGATTGATATTCCGTGATCTCTAGCATTGTGTGATTATTACACAAGAACTTCAAAGCAATCTCAGGTGAGTACATAGAACCCCATTTTCTACTGTTTTACAAACTGTTTTGGGGTGAAACACATGTGCCTACTTGTTACTTTCATGCTTTCCATGTTTTCACATCATATACCTGCTATGTTCGTTAGTACATTATAGTACATGATTTCATTACATTTCATGCTATGTATGCCCATTGTGTGCGTACTCAGTACATTGTTTCACATTACATTTCATGCTATGTATGCCCATTGTGTGCGTACTTAGTACATTGTTTTACATTACATTTCATGCTATGTATGCCCATTGTGTGCGTACTTAGTACATTGTTTCATTGCATTTCATGCTATTTATGCCCATTGTGTGCATACTAAGTACAATTGTTTACATCACATGCCTTCATTTTGGTATGACATTTGGTTTGTTTAACATGGAACAATACATTCATTAACATTAGCTACGCCGTTCGTTAGTAGGTAGTGGTACCATAGGAATTGACAACTCCCGTTCCTGAAATCATGTGTTTGTTTGGATTGGAAGGAATGACCGAATTCGATATACATAACTTAGATAAACCTTTAATTTGTTTAAGGGTTTATCGCCACAGTCTCAAGGCTTGAATGTATGCATATTTCACAATACCGCATAAATGTTAATATCAGTAGAGCATGCATTGTTCCACAAAACATAACGTTGATTTAAACCCTGTTTTACTTCAACACCTTGTTTTGTGCATTTTACATATGGTTTAGTTGATACATCTCACTTACCATACAAGATATATTTTGGGTACACATTACATGATCTACATTAAACATGAACATTTTGACATTGATATACATACTTGGTGGTTTACATTGAACATAGACATTTCGATATGGTTTACACAATAACACTTGACAATTGATTTATACATGAACAATTTACATGGTCGTTGGTTTGGGTAAATGGTTGGAGTAACGTGGCATATGTAATATGATACAAGCATGGTGGATACGCCGCTGGTACTTCCTATATATAAATGCTTGTATTATATTACATATCGTAGCATTATCTAAATCATTTCAGTATAAACATATTACATTTTATACAAATAACATATTCTTCACAAGACATTGTTTTACAAACAACTCATCTTATACATACTCATTTTACTAGGTTATTCTTTTAACCTTACATTTATTTTACATATCATCTGATATTATCATTTTTCAAATGGTTTACAAAGCAAGACAAATTACAAGGTTCATGACTGACTGTTATTAAACATTTCTTTAAACCCAAGTCATGAATCCCATTTTCACAAAACCTATGTATCTCACAGGCATTTTTATGCTGACGTACCTACTTTCACATGTGTTTTCAGGAGCTATTCCATAGGATGATGATCATGACACTAGGGCGGACCTGTGCCTTAGAGAATAAAAATGAAGATAGACTAGTTTAATTATGTTCTGAACTCTTTGTTTTTCCTATTTAAGACAATATAACACTCTTATTTATAAATAAAATACAACTTTGTATGCCATGGTTATGAAACAAATTAATTATGTCCCAACACTCCCCGGCGTTTCCGCCGCGGTTGCATGTTATACGCGGCCGGGGTGTGACAACGGACCCGTAAAATATAGACTTGACACATAGATCGATACCGACCTGTAAAATTTAGACTTTACATGTATATCAAGACGGACCCGCATAATTTAGACTAGATACGTAGATCATGACAGACCTATATAATTAGGTCTTGACACGTCGATCGTGACGAACCCATGGAAGACTTCACAAGCAGTTCTAGATTGACCCGTATAATTTAATATTTACACGTTTATCGAGATTTGGCACATGTTTATTTTTATTATTGCAGATATGTGATCGTCAGATGAGGAGGGTGATATACCGGTAGGATTCGATGAGATGGCCGGGGGTGAGTGTTCGTAGTACAAGTACATGCAGTATGCACATGGTAGTTAGGAACGAAAGAGGTTCCTAAAGTTCAATCAGATGAGGGTTGGGCGGTAGGGGGCCTTGTCCTAGGATGCGTTGCGGGGTGTAGGGGATGAGAACATGGCATTTTAATGGGGTGAAATCCCTTTGGGTTCGTTAGTTTGACATTGTAGGTGGGTCGTCTCATCAATCGATGATGGTAGGATTTCTGTCTATGTTCCGATTTACTAACGACTTGCTTACCTGCCTCCAAAGGTATCTTTAAGTCTTTTTGGGCAACGACGAATAGCTTTAGTTTACGCTCGTCTCCGATTTGTATGACGAACCGAATATGGTCAACGACTTATACACCACCGTGGTCCCATCTATCTCAATGATGATCTGATTGCTTGGTGATACATGATCGGTGGTGGTTCCTTTGTTAAGAAGATAGGAGCCTTGATGCTTCCTTCGATATATACATTATTGCATTCGCACGTCCATCGCTAGATGTGGCAAGGGTAATGAGTGGGTCACGAAGGCCGACCTATTCTATTTTCATTTTTTATTCTTGGGCAAGCCGTGCACCCTCCATCGTTGCTTGGTGGAATATTTCGCCTCATACTACCACAGGTAGCGGTGTAGCCGTATGTACGAAACAATGTTCATCACTACGTCCAACATTATGACCAGTGTATACTGGCCACGTTGACGACTTGCCACTGCCAGCACTTCACATTTTTTGGATACGAGGATGATGACAGGGATGTACATAATAATGAACTTTGATGATACTGGATATAGCTTTGTCGGGAGGATGGTCAGAACTTTATACCGGAACCGTTAGTATATCAGTCACCATTGTAGGCTGAGGTTGTTGAAATGGTTGATGTTGTTGAGCCACCGTCGGTCGCGCAGTAAAGTTGCCACAACATCCTTCACGCGTTTATCATGCGGTGAGGTTGCTTGCATCCACAACTTGTCTCCTTGAGAGACTTGTGGCGGGTTAGGACCAGTAGATCCAGCTCTTGATACAGCAGGATCGGCTGACCGATCGCGTGGAGGATTGTGTGGCGTGGATGATGGAGAGCGATGCCGAGAGGCGTAGCGCTGTGGGTATGCTAGTTCTTGCCCAACCAACACCACGAGTGTATCCAGATGTGGGCTTATCAAGCATGCATGCCGTGACATCGACACGTGGGTCGGTACGTCACCCATGCATGTAGGGATGTTTGGTCATGTTGCCGATGGTGATAATACAACCATCCACAATGTTAGACGCCATGAACACCAAAGATCCTTTAACTTCTACATTATCCCCTCCCTTTTTATGTTATTTTTATTTAGGTTGGAACCTCGTGTATTACACGGGCTGCATAAATGTAACTCTATATAATAAATAATAAAAATATATATCTTTTAAAAAACCTCGTGTATTGTACGCGTTGAATAAAAATATAATATCATATGTTAACACATACAGTCGTCAAGATTTATCTTTTAAAAATGAACTTTGATTTACTATTTACTTATTATAAAATTTATATGTTTTATTTATTTGTTATTAGGTAAAAACATATGTATTACATGGGGTTGAATCATGTTTTTATGATACATTCCATTATGAGATACAATGATTTTAGTTAGTTTTATGCACATCATGCTTATTTGTTTATTTAATTCATAAAAGATTCGTCTCAAATTTGTATTCAAGAGAGTTTACAATACAAAAAAGTGGAGATCGATCCCCCTATTTTTATATATTTCAACATTTTATGAGCTATACCGTAAAATCAAGAATCAAATTCTCTTTGAATAGAGTATAGCATTGTTATATTTAAAAAAAGGTGTTCTTTCTAAATGTTGATGCAATGTGCGATAAATGATGAGTTTAAACCAATTATGACAGTACGCCTAACATTACAAAGTATATATATCTACTAATAATATTGGGGATATAATTTTATGATTATATAAATAGAAAAACGTTTATCCTTGTCTAAATTTTTGTTTAAATTATTTATAGAAAAAACAAAAATTTATTCACACGTATAATTTTAATTTGATAGAAGCATATGCCCCAAAGTTAGTATAATTATTTATTCTAGTGAAAAAAAA
The DNA here is from genome assembly GCF_002127325.2 of Helianthus annuus. Taxonomy (NCBI): domain Eukaryota; kingdom Viridiplantae; phylum Streptophyta; class Magnoliopsida; order Asterales; family Asteraceae; genus Helianthus; species Helianthus annuus. Next base: position 86,294,019 of record NC_035446.2, on the reverse strand, counting down.
AACTATAATACAATTATTAAGTATATATCAAACAGGAACCTTTGATTCCTATTTTATCATAGTTGCAATGACCGAACCGCAAAGTATACATATCTACTGATAATGCTCAGGATTTATCTTTATGATTATATAAAAAACAAACATTGGTCCTTATCTAATTTTTTTTTAAATAATGTATAGAAAAACAAAGATTTATTCTTATTGAGTTTTTGTTTAAAATTATTATTATTATTATTATTATTATTATTATTATTATTATTATTACTATTATTATTATTATTATTATTATTATTATTATTATTTAACACAAGGGATAAATAGAAAAGTAAGGTGAGAAAGCATCGGAAGATGACACGTGTCAAAAAAGAATTTACATTTATTAGTATAGAAAATAACCAATTTATTATAAGAGTTTTACAAATTATATAGTGAGAGAGAGCCGGCCCACCTTTTTTCCCATCCGAATATCATATCCGGATGAACACAACACTCACCCCTAGAGGACAACTCATTGCAAACAAAACCTTTCCAACACAAACGTTATTTCGAAACCAAACAATAAAGATTGATTTGAAAATTATGTGAGACGAATTGAGGAAGGGTAACCTATGAAATACTAGGAGATACATTTTGATTGATACCTAATTCCCCGTTTGGTGAGCAATGTTTTATAATATCGGTAATGAATGGTGCCTAATTTTCATGTGCAAGTCCCTTGTCGGTTTAGAGTTAATGTGTATGTAGTATGTGATTGATATAGTTTTTTAAAATTTCCATTTGCAAAATACCAAATGGAAATCATAATTTCGTTCACATTTGAAGTATTAAATATGAATAGCTAAAGCTAACCTTTATACGCTCCCCACCCTAACACTATGCGTAGTCATTTAGTTGGTGAGTTCTACTTTACTGTTATGTAAAGGGTGGTCTCTTAGATCATTACCAATGCAAGGAGTTAAATGCACTTATAAGACCATGGTGTATGGTTCGGGTAGTCCCTTTGGAGACTATCCCCCACGTAGGTGCCACGTCAGCATGGATGGAGGACCATCCCCTTGGGGACTACCCAAGGGTGTGGAGGATAGTCCCCCCCCTTTTTATTATTTTTTTATTTAGTTAAATAATTAAAACAAAGTAAATAAAAACAAAAAATACATTTACATAAAAACCTAAAGTTACATTTAAAAAAAACTATTCATTAAAAAAACTAAACATTAAAAAAATACAACACAAATAAAAAAAACCTATAGTTACATCTAAAGAAAAACTATACTTTCTCACTCCATTTTTTTTTTATTTTTTCCTTCATTTTTTCTAAGATGTGACGGCCTTCCTCAGCATATGCGTTAATGTCGGTAGTCATTATTCTCTATTCCTCCAACTGCTGCGCTTCTTCTTGCCTCCTATGCTTCTTCTCGGCTTTTCGTTTCTTCACTTTTACCTTCTCGTTTTACGTCTCGGTAAAGGTTTGGTTGAATGCTTTCAACTCGGCCATTAAACCTTCCAACTTCGTACCACCACATCTTCCTGATGCGGCTTGTTTCCTTTTTTTCAGCCGCTATCCTTTTGCTTTTGTCCCTTTCTGGGGGACGTTCTTCCTCCTCAATCGGCTCCTCGTCAAACTCGGGCTCGTCGTTGATATTTATTTGGCAACGACCGGTTGAGGCTCCAACGCTATAACTTCCTAACTCGGAAGTTTTAGATCGTTTGGTTGCTCGTTTCGCGCTTGCAACCTCATTCGGAACCACCGCCCACTTTGGAGAATCCTTTAAAACTTGCCGCGCACGGACATGTGGGAAAGTTTTCTTGTGTTCATTTTCATATAAACGCATCGCCTCATGGAAAACATTTTCGTGGTTCCACCCACTCGGTTTTGTGGAGAGCGTTTGGTTATAAAACCCACAAAAGCGTTGGATCACCGTATTCATCCTTCGCCCTTGGAGCCGATAGAATCAATCTTTCTGTACCCGCCTTGTTCCATAAACGCGTGGAATAGATCAAGGATTTCTTTCCAAAACTCAACGTTTGATTGATTGTTACCTACAAGTTATATTATGCAAAAATATATTACGCAAATAAAAGTTAGTAACAATAATAATATAATGAAAAAAATATAATTTTTACCGAGTATTGGATTCTTTGACGACGCAATCCATGTCTTCGCCAACGCCTCTTCTTCAACTTTTGATCATTTTTGTTGTTTGCTGCTTCTGTTCTTTACCCTATCCCTTTTTATTTTTCCCTTTTGAAGTTTGAGGTTGCGTTTCTGGCACAAACTCTACATCATCATCTTCTTCCTCGACTTGTGTTGGATGTGCTTGTGGCAGTGGTTGATATGGCATGTTAATTGGGTTTTGCATTAGTTGCTGCATTTGCATTTGTTGATATGTCATGTTGAATGTTTGCTGGTTTCGTTGCATTTGCATGTGTGGGTTTGGTTGTTTCATTTGCATTTGGTTGAAGGGCATGTTGGATTGTTGCATATGGAATTAGTTTAGTTGGTTGAAAACGTTGGGGTGTGATAGATTGGTATCACAACCATAACTATAGGGAATTAGGAAGGACACGACCTAGTCTGGGTTGATGTCTTAGAATTGACCTAGACTATAGTCTAAGCACCAACAGACCGCTTTGTGCGAACCCGGTAGGGGTTTTGCACGAGCTCACTCTGGATACCCTAGCTCGAAAACTACATCCTCGTGCAAACACTCCATACTACAGCTTCGCACGGATGAGCCTTTCCTAAGGTTGGAACACTACATGCCTTTCCTAAGGCAAACACAACACACACGTTTTCGAAAACACTCGCATAACACAATCGAGTGATTTGGTCGAGACTAGGTGTGAAAACCAAGAACTTTCGATAAAATCGCTCACTCTACGCGAAATTTTTACTCTCAGCACGAGAATCTTAGTCGAGTCAGGAGTGAAATCCATATCTCGACGAAATTCTCCATCTACATCTCGTGGTTTTGCCACACTATCAGGAATGGAGTCGTTAAGTTAGGGGTGAAACCCGCATCTTAATAGCCAGTTCCAGTCTCTATTGGGATTTTTACAAATCTCTCACCAAAGTCTTGATGGATTCCAACGACTTGAGTTACATAAGTAACCGAAAGGATGCGTGCCATTCGCCGTATTTTGGCCAGAGCACAGTCTAATAGGCCAAGGTGTGTACTCGAGTCCATTGCGAATAGTCGAATCACTTTGGGTAGTAAATGTCTAACACCCAAGAAAATCTATTTCGATTCTAAGCCCGCAATCGCTGATTTTATGAGTTATCGATATTATGTGTTTTATGTGGTTAAATGTTTTAGGTTTCAATTCTGGATATTTATTCGCTTTACCGCTCAAAACGCGCACAACACGCACCGCTTTCCGCAATCTAAAACACTAACCGCAGACAAACTAAGAATTCTCGCACGCTACGCTACCCGCTTCCACTACTCGCTATCGCTACTCGCACTCGCTTTTCCCGGACGCACTTCGCAGAACTTGAAAGAGAGGTGAATACGTGCAAAATATGTAGGTGAATACGTGAAAAATATAGGGGAATACGTGCAAAATATGTGCTTACATGGATTATGTGCTCCTACGTGCTTATGTGCCTACGTGCTTATTTGGACTATGTGCTTACGTGACTATGTGGCTATGTGTATACTTGCCTATGTGTTCCTAAGCTTTACATAAAGAGGAAGATCATTAAACGCTAAACTTTTTTTTCAAGAACCCGATATAATCGAATCTCGTCTAAATCATACGACGATGTCTACTGCAGACGATGTCTTCCCTTGGTTCTCACACTCGCCGCAACGCTCAGAGATGCAGAGATGACAAGCGCATCGCTTCTCTCGTCGGCAAGGAAATGGATAAAGTCATACCTCAGATCGTCAGTGAGATCAATGAGGTCAGCAGCAAGTCGTCTGTTGAATCTAAGAGCGACTCGCGTAAAGCGCCTTTCAGCTTTAAGCAATTCAAGGCATGCGGTCCTACTAACTTCACGGGTGAAGATGGACCCAACGTGATGTTCCAGTGGTTTGACTCCATCAAAGTCACCTTTAGGCAAAGCGGATGGCCAGAAAATATTCGCTGTTAACGCAACTAGAGTTTTTCAGTCCAGGGCTCTGGACTGGTGGACTGCGGAGCGCAATAGGCGCGGTAATGATGCAGCTTACGGACTTTCATGGGTAGAGCTCAGGGAGCTTATGATGAAGGAGTCATGTCCTCCTCATGAGGTGCAAAAGCTGGATAATGAATTCTTGCATATCAAACAAGAAGGAGGTGACAACGCTGGTCTCACCGCTCGCTTCAAGCAGCTCAGTATTATTTGTCCTTGTCAAGTGACAACGCCGGATATCACGATCAAGAAGTAAATTCGAGCTTTACCTGACTGTGTAGCTGACTTTGTTCAGGTAGCTAAGCCTACTACCATTGAGGAAACTTACCAACTCGCAGCTGAGATCAATGATAAGCGAGTTTTGGCTGGTTATTTCAAAACCTCAACCAAGAGTCTGAATCAAGCAACCGCTACTCCAGCTACCGAACCTACAGCATCCCAAGCTTCAAAGTCTTCACGCCAGAATCGCAAACGCAAGGGTAACAACAACAAGAACTACGCGACTACTGCCGCTCCTCTCAACGTTGTCCCCGTCCAACCCAACCAGAACCAGAACCGTCATGTCGCAACACCTGTGACCAACGCACAGCCTGCTAAGGGTGCGTACACTGGTCCTCATCCTCTGTGCCAAACTTGCACCTATCACCACCCAGCTGGGATAGCTTACCGTTTCTGTGTCCACTGCCATCTCTATAGACACTTCACAGCGAACTGTCGCACTGGTCCACATCAACAAGCTCAAGCTCAAGCTCATCCAGCACTACCAGCTCCACTCCCCGCTCCTCAGGGTAACCAAGCAGCTCCTGCTCCCGCTGCTCATGCACGAGCCTGCTACTCATGTGGTGACCCTAAGCATTTTGCTAACGTCTGCCCGAACGGTGTTGTGAAACAAGAGTCGCAGCAACCACCACAACAGTAATAACAGCAATAGTATTAACCGCAGCAGCAGCAGCTAGCACAACAAGCAGCCCGCGGAAGAACTTTTAACATCAATGTCCGCCAGACTCAGACTGATAACAATGTTGTTAATGGTATATTTCTCGTTAACCGTATTAATGCTTCGTGTTTATTTGATACTGGATACGATAAATGTTTTGTGTCGTTTGAATTCAAAAAGCTCCTAAACCGTAAATGCACTAACCTCCCAATGACGTTCGACGTAGAAATTGCCACTAGAAGAACCGTCACCGTTAGTTCTGTTCTGCGTGATTGCACTCTGGAACTCAACAATCACGTTTTCCCGATCGACCTTATTCCGATGCAACTTGGTAGTTTTGATATCATAGTAGGCATGGATTTTCTTCGTGAAAACGATGTTGAAGTTGTTTGTTTCGTGAAGATTATTCGTTTCTCTTTTGCTAATGGCGACCAACTCTGTGTTCAAGGCGAAGTATCATCGAAGGAACTTAAACTCATGTCGTGCATTAAAGGGAATTGCCTCTATGCCAAGTTCGTTTCTCTTTTACTTGGTCTACCCCCCCCCCCCCATCTCATGATATTGATTTCCGTATCAACCTTATTCCTGTAGCTAACCCTGCCCCTTATCGTCTCGCTCCGTCCGAAATGCGTGAACTTTCTAGTGAACTCCAAAAATTACTTGATAAAGGCTTTATACGCCCTAGCGCATCTCCATGGGGAGCACCTGTCCTTTTCGTGAAAAAGAAGGATGGATGGTTCTGAATGTGCATCGATTATAGGGAACTCAATAAGCTTACTATCAAGAATCGCTACCCCTTACCCCGAATCGACGATTTGTTTGATCAATTGCAAGGCGCTACGTGTTTTTCTAAGATTGATCTACGCTCTGGTTATCATCAGCTACGAATTCAGGAGGAAGATATACCTAAAACCACTTTTCGAACTCGCTACAGCCATTATGAATTCGTCGTTATGCCCTTTGGTCTTACCAACGTACCCGCGGTCTTCATGGATTTGATGAACCGTGTGTGTAAACCCTTTCTCGACCGCTTTGTTATCGTGTTTATCGATGATATCCTTATCTATTCGAAGTCGATAGCCGAATACGCACAACATCTTCGTTTGGTACTCGTGCTTCTCCAAGGGAATTGCCTCTATGCCAAGTTCTCCAAGTGTGAATTTTATCTCGAGGAGGTTCAATTCCTCGGTCACATCGTCAACAATCAAGGCATGCATGTCGATCCCGCGAAGATTGAAGCAGTTAAGAGTTGGATTACACCAAAAACCCCGTCCAAAGTTCGTTCTTTTCTCGGATTGGCGGGTTATTACCGTAGATTTATCGCTGATTTCTCTAAAATCGTCGTTCCTCTCACCTCTCTTACGCAAAAAGATAAGCCTTTTGTTTGGGGAACTGAACAAGAGGAAGCATTTCAAACCCTCAAGCGTATGCTTTGCGATGCTCCCGTACTCACGCTACCCGATGGAAATGATGACTTTGTTGTCTATTGCGATGCCTCTAACCTCGGTCCTGGTTGCTTCTTATGCAACGGAACAAGGTTATCGCGTATGCCTCTCGTTAGCTCAAAGTCCACGAGAAAAACTACACAACCCACGATCTCGAACTAGGTGCAGTTGTTTTTGCGTTGAAGATTTGGCGACACTACCTGTATGGTACGAAGTGTACGGTCTTTACCGACCATAAGAGCCTATAACATATCTTGAACCAGAAAGAGCTGAACATGCACCAACGCAGTGGGTTGAACTTCTCAACGACTACGACTGTGAGATCCGCTACCACCCAGGTAAAGCAAACGTCGTTGCCGACGCTCTTAGCCGATGAAGCTATTTACATAGTGTTTGTAATGTTCAAGCCCAACACGATCACGAAGCTCTCATTTACGACACTCAACACACTTGTTTTCTCGAGAACACTTTGTAGGAAGAACGAATTCTTGGAACTGAAAACAAACTAGTGAATAAACCTAACGGTATCTTTCATTACCTCGATCGCATTCGGATACCTAGTTGCAATAATCTCCGTGAGATTTTGTTGACTGAAGCCCACAAATCTCGATATTCCATTCATCCCGGTGCCGACAAGATGTACCAGGACCTCCGTGCCAGGTATTGGTGGCAAGGAATGAAGAAGGATATTGCTCTCTATGTTTCGAAGTGCCTAACTATCACACCCCGATATTTCCACATACTATCGGTGGGCCGGGTGGGGAGTATCGTGACGTAGTTGATATCATCATAGTCAATACGCATAATTTAATAGCACAGCGGAAGGCTTGGTATTTAAATACTATTACAAACCATAGTGTCCGAGTGTCCAAATAAACGAATATACAGACTTGGTTGTAATAGAGATCCACAGGCAGATCATAAAACAAAATACATGAAATTGAAATAACAGACTTCGGGCTTCTAAGGATTTTCAAGATCCTTTTATATGACACCAAGTAGCTCCAACCTAATTTCGTGAGGTACCTATCACTTAGTCTTTGGAAAATACGTCAGTTTACACTGGTAAATACAATTAACCGACTCATTTGAAAAGAGTTTATGAAAATTGATTTAAGTGCACAAAGAACAAACCATTTATAACTTAGGACAATTATTTAAGATAATCTTGTATACTGTTTTACATGTTTGTCATACATATGGGGTCGGTTTGGAAGCCGGTCATGATTAACCGACTCACCACTATAAAACCCACAAAGGAGTTATCCCCAACATGTGGGTTATTTAGCATTTTCATCTGTCAGGTGTATGCCTACACCCCGTGCATAGGTCGTGGTCATTTACAAATGAAATGAGCCAAGGATATCCAGGACACGGTCGTATTAACCCTCAATGTTTATGTTATCAAACAAAACAGATCAAAACGGGTAATGTAAATTTATTAATAATTATCCGATTAAATGATTTCAAAACCGACCAAGCGGTATTATTATAATACCGTATCCCAAGCCCGTATAACGGAAAATAAGTTAAAAGTACTTACCTTAGCTAGATGTGTAAGGATGTAACTCAGCCGTATATTTCCTAAAGTTTTATGAAAATACCTTCTACTGAAGCTACTTAATCTGTATGGAAGGTTCATTAACCTATTAGGATACTAACGAGTCTTTTTTTATGTCAAAGACTTAGACCAGCTAGTTTGAAAGACACTTTACGGTTCTAAACGCTAGATTAAGCGGAGACCAGAATGGAATGTGATTTAGACCCGACAAGTTTGGATACTTGTATAATATGGGTAAACTAAACACATTCTGGATTTTGAAGATTTAATGATAAGGTTAAACCCATTTCGGCTAATTTATGTAAACTAGTTACATAAACCGTACCGAACGCATAAATTGCATAACGGGTAACCAAATGAATTATACACAGGTCTCATATGTTATTATGCTTAAAATATGTTAATACATCAGTAGGATGTTAACACATATGCCCAAGAAGTATTTAAAACCAATTTAAGTCCCGTAGGGGTATTTTGGTCTTTTTAATGTTCATAAAAGAGATTTAATAGTAAACTGAGGTTCTGGTTTAAAACATTCAGTTAAAATATTTATTTTATCCAGTTACATCAGTAAAATATCATACATATGTGAGGTTTACCATTTATGGTCAAACTATGCCCCGAAAGGGTATTTAGGTCATTTCACATATGCTTTTAAGGACATTTTTGGAAGTCTGAGTTCCTGAATTATACCTACTATAATAATATTAAAATTTATTTAAAAATTTAGTAGGTAACAAGTTTTAGGTGTTAAATATGGTTTTAAACCATACTATGCACCTAATTAGCGTAAAAATCGCTAATTAACGATAATTAAGATGTTTATGGAAATCTGAAATTTTGATTAGTCTTAAATGCTCAAAATAATTTATTTAATATATAATATTAGTAGGAAAAGGTTTGTGTTGGATCTGAGTTTGATTTTGATTGTATTTTATGTTTGAAAATAAGATGAAGATGGATGAGTGTGCAGCGGAAATTATAATGAAAACAAACTTTGCATACAATCAAACGAGAGTAATACTTTTATCAAACATCTTTACACAGCGAACCGAAAGATTGAATTTATTTCAACTATGATTACAATGATTGATGTAAGAATGCAAACTCCCCCTCCGCCACAGCTCAGTAGTTTGTTCGTGCAAAGAAGACGAATGATGCAAAGAGCTAATAGAACAGTACCAAGTACTGAACTATTTATAGGCACTTGCAAACTACTGAGCATCTTTGCTGACATCACCATGAAAGTGACATCTAACCTCCTAACAAACTCTAACCTCTGATCTATACAGACACTGCTTGTGTTAACTACTGCTAATACATTCTATTACAAAACAGACTTTAGAACAGCTGCTGCAACCTTCTACTGCTGTGAACCTAGCAGCACTTGTCCGGATCAGCAGTGCTTGACTCAAGGCAGTAGATTGAATCAGCAGGACTTTAGTCTTCCATCAGATCTTTAGTTGAGCAGCAGTTATGGGTCAGCAGTTTAGCAAGATCAGCAGATAGGAGGTCATCAGTAGTTGTAATCGCTTTCAAGGGGAGAGATTTGTATATCAGCGTCTGCTTATTCAGAATCCACTACTCTGATCCAATTTGGCTTTAATTATCTGTTCCTCTAATAGGGTTCAATCCCAACAATCTCCCCCGGAACAGATAATGCCAAAACCCTTCATTATTTGTGGATATTTTATTGCCTCATTAACAGCTCCCTTATCTGACCTTTAAATTGTAACTCAATGTCAAGGGCATCTGTATCTTCATCATCCCTGCTAAGTGGAAGATCTAGGAGATCCTGCAAATCTTCAAGACTCAGGCCAAGAGCTTGTTCCCTTGATATTTTCTCCACTTCTCCACCAGACCTGAGTAAAGTCAATACGCAGGTCTGTTTGTCAGTTTCCCACTTTTGTATTTTTGAGCCTAGTTGGTTTCTTGGGAGATGCTTATTTGCAGAAGTATTTGGTGAGGCTGGCCTGTTCATCACTGGCTGAGCAGTGGTAGCAGAGTTTTCCTGTTCAAGTTCTTCTTTTAACGTCCTTAACAAGCCTTCTTTTACAACAGCATTTCCAGTAAGAATTTCTTGAATAGTTTCAGCTCCTAACTGGCTTTGTTTCCTTCTTTTGTAGATGGCATTACCAGCTGGAGCAGTGGCTCTCCTGATTTGCAGCTTTGATGGTCTTTAGTTCCATTTGCTTATCAGGTACATTCTTTCTGAACTTTGCCCAATCAGGAGGAGTGTGAGTTTCTTTCCTTTTTATCATGTCTTGAATTCTTGCAGCTTCAACTTCAAGTTCAGGAACAGTCCACTCTTTGTACATGTGTCTCTCTCCTTTGTATCTTTTGTGAAACATAATGCTTTCAATGTAGTCTTTCTTCAAAGTTTCAGCTGCTCTTTCTGAAATTTGTTGACTGACATTCTTTGCAAAACGTTCTAGGGAACTGACTTGTGTGAGCAGATATTGGTAGTATCTTGATACTTCTTTGTCAGATTTCCCTTGTGCGTTTCTTTTCGAGATATCCTCTGCTTGCTTGGCCTTTATTTTCAAATATTCATCAATATTTTTGGGCCAGGGATATCCTTTGATTGAAGGCAAACTCCTTTTGGCAGGGTCATCCTTAGTATAGAAAGATTTTATTTCTTCTCTAACAGCTTCTAGTTCAAGAGGAAATTGAACACCTGCAGGAGGTAAGGGCTTGTGCATTGGAACAGAAGAGAGTGGAACTGGTTTTGGTATATTGACAAGAGCTAAAGGTTTTGAAGATGTTTGGGATGGTGCTGTGACATCATCTTTAGGAACTAGCCTTCTCCTCTTTATTTGAGGAGGGACTGATGATGTTTTGGATGGAAAGGTGGTTGTAGTGGCAGTGGTGGGTGATAAACTAACTGCTGTTGAAACAACTGGTGTTCCAACCACTGTTGTCTTTACAGCAGAAGTTATAACAACTGCTGTCTTCTGCCTTTTGACAGGAGATGATTTGATTTTGGTGGTGATGGTGGTAAAGCAGTGGATGTAGTGTGTGTTGAGATGGTGTGTGTTGAAGTGAGAGCAGATGTTGAAACTACTGAAGTACCAACAGCAGCTGATACAACAGAAGTTACAACAGCTGTTTTAGGTGGTGGTTTTTGAGCAGACTTTGAACGTCTGACTGGAATGGATTTGGGTAGCCTTACTTTTCCTGTAGGCTTCTTCTTTTCATCAATAAGATTTTCATCATCTCTTGACCCTGAAGTACCCTTATCCGGATAATCCACCCTGGCTTTCTTTTTGGCCTCTCTATCCCTTTTCACACATGCAAGTGCTTCTGCAAGTGCATTTATGGTCACATCAATTTTCTTACTCCCATCTGGCAAAGGAATCTTTTTGGTCATATTTGAATTTTCTGGTGCAAGGTAGAGAACATCTGTTATTCCTTTCCTTCTCCACTCCTGAATTTTCTCCCCCTTTTTGGCATTTTCTTCGGGAAGTTGATCAATGAAGAACACTGGTGGAGGAGCAATGCCAGAGTTGTGCAGGATCTGAGTTTTAAGAGCCTTTAGATCAGCCTGAGTGTCTTTGAACCTAGACTCCATAGCATTTCTCAGCTCTTGAACATGTTTTTCATGTTGCTGATCTGCTATTTGTGCTTGATGATGGAGAAAAGGTTGAAATAGATTCCAGAGCGCATTTGTAGCAGGTGCCTGTTGGAGAGCAGGTGCTTGAGGTGGAATAGCAGTGGATTGTACCTTTTGTACCTGTAACAACTGTTGTAGCATGTCTTTGAGCTCTGCAACAGAGTTATCAAGTTTTTCAACTCGAGCCGCCAATTTCTGGTACTTTAAATCATCACCCAATTTAATGGGATCATCTGATTTCCCACTAACAGTGGTTTTATCAGTAGTTGAAGTAGGGAGTTTACTCCAAACATTAACCACTGATGCCCCTTTTTCTTGGTACTGGGGTCTTCTTCCTTCAACACTTGACAACCTTTTGATGTTCCCAGTAGGATAAATAAATCCACTGGTGGTTGTCAGAGGTGCTATAAAAGGAATTGCCTCCAAGGAAGTCTTATTGATGTAACCACTGTCCAACTGTAAACCAGTGGGTTCAACAGTTGTAGTGGCTGCTTCACTTGGATTACCACAAAGAGTTACTTGTAACTCAATGGGTGTAACCTACTCAGGTTGTGTTGGTGGGTTAGCAAAGAATGATACAGCAGGCTCAGTCATTTGTTGAGGTATATTCTCATTGACAGGTGATTAAGAAGGACTGAGTAATGCCTAGTTCAAATCAATTGCATCCAACAGCAATTGTGTTTTTGGTGGAATTGAGGATGTGATGGTGGGTGTAGAAAGTGGATGTGCTCCGGGCATTGAGCTGTGGATGATGGAAACGAGTGTATCCAGAGCATCATAATGTGGTGGCCCTTTGTGTACAACCTGTTCGTTTTGTGAAGAAGCAGGAGGAGTTATGGTTATGGGTTATGATATTGTACCAACTGCTGTGAGGAAGAAGTAGCAGTGGTTTCTTGTGACATTTGTGTTGTCACAGGTATTAACTCTGGTATCTCATCCTCCAGAGTTGCCGTTTTGATTGGTTTGGGGGGTTTTTGATTTTTCTTTTTGTAAAGCTTTTTGGGTTTTGTAGGTGTGGGTTTCAAAACAGTTGGTCTGCTGCTTTGATCACCTAGAGCAGTAGGCTCAGCAGCAGATACCTGAGGAGCAGTGGTAGCTGCTAAATTCTGCTCAGGTACCCCTGCTTGTGTTTTGCAAGGTGCTAACATTCGTGAAAAAGTTTCAGATGTTAGGCAGTTTATTACAGTTATTTCACCTTGGTTTATTAAAGCTAAATCATCCTTACTGAATTTCTTTTCAAAATAGTAACTTAAAAACCTTGGAAACAGTAAGAATGATTTGGTTTCAACATTATTAACCAAATCTTTAAAGATTTCCCGAGAATAGTTATAATTTTCTTCTTGAAGAATTGCATATCCCAGATTTTGAATCTTTATAGGGATCTCATTAAAAGAAGTGGTTTTGTTTGAAACACACAGTAGGAGGGTATGAAATAGAAATCTGGGTGCAGAAGGAAAATAACCCTTTTCTAAGGTTAGTTTCTTCATCATTGTGGCTTCATACCCTTGTTCTATGAAGTCAATGTGCAACTCGTTTTTAGTGAAGGAAGTTTTACCTGCCTGGTCATCGAGTTGAAAGACTTCTGAGATGGATTGTGGCATGATTTGGACAGTTTTACCCTTTATAGAAGAGTGAATGGTGGTTGCAATGTCTCCTTGTTTTTCAAGGGTTGCATTTTTCCAAAACTCCCTTTGGGTCGCCAAGTAGATTGGTGCATCGGCGGTGAGCAAAGTTTTGTACTTTGATTTTGCCATGGTGTTAATGATGGAGTCGAAAACATCTGTGGTTCCTGGTTTTGTGAGTAGACCCAGGAGATTGTGAGACTTTTTATATGGAATTTCAGTGGAAGTTGCCTTTTGAGAGGCTGTTTTCGATGATTTTGATGTGGGTTTTGCAGATGACTTCGATTTTGTCATTTTTTAAACGAACGATCGAAGAAACTTGTGAGAGATGAGAAGAAAAACTGCTTTGAGAAGAGAATTTTTAAGAATTCAATTCGACAGTAAAACCCTGTTTTGGTGGTGAGTGGGGAATTTTATAGGAAAGAGAATGAATGCTGACATGGCAGCCGTTACAAAAGGTCTGACTGCTATGTACTGCCCACGTGACAACCACTGGTGAAAATGAAGGACAGTACTTTTGGTGAAAGCAACTGATGAAAGCAGTAGAAAGGGAGCAGTGGATGATTTTCACTATCAGTGGATAGCATATCAGTGGATAAGACACTTCTTTTGGACAACAGAGGTTATCAAGAAATGAGAGAACAGAGGTTGCCTTTCAGCAGTGGGCAGGCTTTTTGAAGTAGAGCAGACTTTTGAACAATCAGTGGTTATGGCAGACTTTTAAGGATTTTAATGAAATTTTCATTTTTAGCTATTTTTAAGGATGGATTTTTGATTTTCTGAAAACATTTTGTTGCTTTTATATATAGAAAAACAAGATGTTGCTTGTTATTCCATGTTTAGCATCCCAATCCTAGAGACCAAGCTTTCAAAAGTGGCTGTATCAAGTGCTTTTGTGAGCACATCTGCCAGTTGGTCTTTAGTTGGGACATGATGCAGAGAAATCAAACCTTTTTCATAGCAATCCCTCACAAAGTGATGTCTGATGTCGATGTGCTTTGTGGTAGAGTGGGAAACTGGATTTTTTATGATATTTTCTGCTGCCTGGCTGTCCAACATGAGTGGTGTCTGTGACAACTCGACCTTTTGACTCGTATTTAATGCACGTTGACTTTGACCGTTGACCTTGACTGTTTGACTTGCTTGACTTGTAATATGGATAATGTGCACTTGGCGTAATATGAATGGTATTGGTATGAACTTGTTTAGAAAACTTAGACTTAAACTGTTGGAACCCATTAAGGATCCATATGTGTTTTGCCGTACAACACCCCGACGAATCAGATTATGATTCGCCAAGAACCATTCGACGAAACAGGTAACCTGTTTCGCCAATCCTGTTTCGCCGACCCAACCTGTCTCGCCAAAGCCCAGTTCGGGCCCATTACGAGTTAACGCGTATATTAACATGATCAGACCTATATTTCATACGTTTAGCAAAACAAGGAACCCTAGGACCCTCCCCACTTTGACGGCAGCCCTGTGATACTCAAGCTCTAGTTCTAAGCGATTTAAACCATCATCTTCGATATCTCGATTAGTGTATGCTCGTTAATCGGTTTCTGGCTTTCCTAGATTTCTCTGTATATATATTGTGTATGTTTGATTTACGATCGGATGTGACTACATGTATTATATAATCTTGATTCGTATGCATGATAAATCGGTTACGCATTCTTATGCAAATTATGATGTTGATTTAGGAATGCTAGTAATTGATCGGATTGATATGATTACGTGATGAGTAGATCTAGAACTAACGATGTTCATGTCGATTTAATGTTATTAAACCTTGTTGGTTAAGACTTTTGGGTTACGATAATTGTACATTGATCTCATGATAGTATGATGATTGTTCTTGAAGGTGTTCTAGGCGGCTGCTAGAATGATTAGGGTTTCCATGATTGATTGCATGATTTTCTGTAACTGATGTGTTGACGTAATTACTGCTTAACGAATCTGAATGTTTAACGAATCTGAATGTTTGACGAATCAGAATGTTGACGTAACTGAATGCTTGACGAATGTGAATGCTCGACGAATGTGAAAGCCTTGGCGAAACAGAATGTGTTTCGCCAAGGATGTCGACGAATTAGAAAACGTATTTCGCCAAAGGTCTTTAACGAAACAGAATTTAGATTCGCCAAAGGGTAGTTGACGAAACACATTGTGTTTCGTCAACCAGTGTTTCGCCAAATAATCTGTTTCGCCAACCTGAATAACCTGCACAGTAAACTGATGTAATTTTGATAAGTGTTAACTGAGTTAGCTAACTGATGTTAAACAATATGCATGACTTATGTGATGTTGACTGGTGATGTGTACTACCTGATGATCATTGATTATGTTTATACGTGAACTGTATGAATTCAAACTGATTGTGTATACGTGCGAACTCTAGGACGTGACTGATTTATTTGGGCACATACTTAGCATACCGAGCAAACCCAAGGTGAGTTCACACAGCCAAGGCATGGGTTCCCGGGTGGGGAATGGGATTTGATAGATTGTTATGCACACTCAGATGGTAGAACTTAACGAATACGAACCTACTAGACTAGTAACACTCATTGAACTGATCTTCGCACACCTGCCACGGGTTGGCCGCGATACTATGACATCTTCGCACACCTGCCTTTGGAAGGCCGCGAACTAAACTTACTAACCTTCGCACACCTGCCTGGGAGGCCGCGATACAAATAAACCTAGTCTAGAATACTTGGGAAGAACATCCCCTAATATCTTCGCACACCTGCCTGGGAGGCCGCGATGGAAATATGAAACATGATATAAACGAACGAACTTACTATTACTCATACCACATTAATACTGAACGGTTAACTGTGAACTCGCTCAACTAGTTGTTGACTCTCTGCTGCATGCCTTGCAGGACCTTAGGTACTTATGGAGCTTGCACTGGAGAAGCGAGTCGTTGTGGGCAAGGATCGTGGTTTCTACGTTGAACTATTATGACATTTAAAACTATTAACTAGTGTTGGATTATTTACTATGCTTCCGCTACACTTTGAAACTATGGTTATGTTTTGAACACCTATCGTATTGGATGTATGGTTTACATTTATTTTACTTGATATTAATTACATGTTCAATATGATTGGTGGCTTGATCCTGGTCAGTCACGCTCCCGAGCGGTGGTACTCCGCGTGTGGATTTTGGGGGTGTGACAGTGTCTTTAAGGCAGTGATACCAAAATCCAGCAACTGATTTTGAAGCCACAGGAGTTGGGCTGTACAGCTTGCAGCAGCAATGTATTCAGCCTCAGCAGTGGATGTTGAAACTGCTACTTGCTTTTTGCTCTGCCAAGAGACTAAGCAATCACCTAGAAACTGGCACCCTCATGAAGTGGACTTCCTTATGGTGTGACATCCAGCAAAGTCATTGTCTGAAAAACCAGGCTCTTGGTGCTTGTTTCAGGCCATACAAGGCTTTGTTTAGCCTGTAGACATGATCAGGATAAAATGGATCCTCAAAGCCTGGAGGTTGACATACATACACCTCTTCTTGCGATGTACCATAGAGGAAAGCACTTTTGATATCCATGTGAAACACCTTCATGTTGTGGTTGACAGCAAAGGCCAGGAACAGTCTGATAGCTTCCAATCTTGCAACAGGGGCGAATGTTTCATCATAATCAATCCCCTCTTCCTGTCTGTAACCTTGAACCACAAGCCTGGCTTTGTTCTTGACAACAATGCCTCTTTCCTCTGTTTTGTTCTTGAAGACCCACTTTGTGCCAATGGGACTAACCTCTTTTGGCAGTGGTACAAGCTCCCATACTTGTTGTCTTTTAAACGGTTGGAGCTCCTCTTGCATGGCTTCTACCTAGCTGTTGTCTTTTAGTGCCTCTTGGTACTTGACTGGCTGATGGAGTGATAGAAATCCAGCAAAAAGACAAATGTTTTGGGTTTGGCTTCTTGTGAGCACCCCTTCATTGATGTTGCCAATGATTTGATCAGGTGGATGAGATCTCAAGAAGATTAAATCTCCTTGGTATGGTATGATGGCATTTGTTGGTGAAGGCTGCAAATGTGTATCATCTGAGCTAACCACTGCTGGTGACTTTGATGACCCAGCAGTGGCTTCAAAAGGTGGTGGAATGAGTGGTAATGGAGTGGACCACTGCTGACTTTTATCCACTGTTTGAGGACTTTTGTCAGCAGTGTTTGAGGATGTGGAAGCAGTGGTAGATGGGCTACTTTGGTCAACAACTGTTGAGGTAGCAGTGGTTGAGCTTTGGCATCTGTTTTGAACAACTGGTGCTTTTCCCTTTGTGGCAGACCTTTGAGGGATGATGATTTCATACCCATAGTCTGGTGATGTATCCTCTGATGGACCTGCACTGTTAGTCTTGATAGCAGTATTTTCAAAAGTGAATTTTTCAAGATCAAACAGATCAGCAGGATTTGCTGGGATTTTCATTGATGAAAGTTCATTGAACTTTACATCTAAAGTCTCCTCCACTACCTTGGTCCGTGCATTGAACACTTTGTAGGCCTTGGCAGTGGTTGAGTATCCCAGAAAATAACCACAATCAATTTTGGCTGCAAATTTTGAAATGGAATTTTTTAAATTCAAAATAAAGCATTGGCAGCCAAACACTTTGAAGTATGAGATCAGTGGTTTGATTTTATACAGAATTTCATAGGCAGTCTTTTTGTGCCTGGGGTTTATTAAAACTCTGTTCTGAACAAAACAAGCAGTGTTTACTACCTCTACCCAGAAAGTTAATGGCAAACCTGAATCTGCAAGCATAGTTCTGGCAGCCTCAATCAAGGTTCTGTTCTTTCTTTCAACCACCCCATTTTGCTCTGGTGTTCTAGGGATGCTGTACTGCCTTACAATCCCTTTCTTCACACAGAAGGCATCCAACTCATTATTTTTAAATTCTGTGCCATTGTCACTCCTAAAGCTTTTCACTGGAAGGTCAAATTGCTTTTCAACCTGTGTCACAAAGTCTTGCAAAATGCCTGCAGTTTCATCTTTAGAGTGCAAAAAGAAAGTCCATGTAAACCTAGAAAAGTCATCAACTATAACCAAACAATATCTTTTCTTTTTGAGGCTCATGACTTGAACTGGGCGAAACAAATCCATGTGCAGCATTTGCAAACACTGGGTTGTTTTGGACTCTTCAATGGACTTGTAAGAACTTTTATGCTGTTTTCCTTTTAAACAGGAAATGCAATGTTCAGAACATGAAAACAATTTTTGTGGTAGGCCTCTCACCAACCCATTTTTTGAAATTTATGTTATTGTCTTAAGATTTGTGTGCCCCAATCTTCTGTGCCAAAGTTCTGTCTCTTTGTTAGAGGCAGCTGAGAACAGACAGGCATCAGCTCTGGGACACTCTTTTGACATGTTAACAACATAAACATTGCCACTTCTTTGAGCAACAAGTTTAGTTTGAACATTTTTTATTATTGCTTCAATCTTTTTGACCATTTCTGGTCCAACAATCCTACAACAATCTTTTGTGAAGAATGACCCAAACCCTTTGTCACTCATTTGAGATACACTCAGAAGGTTGAATTTCAGATTGTCTATTAAATTGACATTTTCAAATTTTACATTACCAGATTGCACTGTTCCAGACCCCAGAACTTTCCCTTTACTATTATTTCCAAAGGATATATCACCCCCTCCATGGATTTTAAAGTCTTTGAGGAGGGCTTTACATCCTGTCACGTGCCTGGAGCCTCCACTATCTACATACCACAGACTATCAAAGCATGCAGAAGCTCCCTGCACATGAAGTAAAAGGATTAGTTCATTAAGGACTCTAAAGCCAACAGGGCTTTGGATGGGGATTCAGCAGTGCCTGGTATGGATGCAGTGTGATGAGCAGTGGTTAAGTCAGGGGTTTGGACAATTTTAGTACTGTTTCTTGCTAACCACTGTTGAGGGTCTTGCCCAATCACCTGCTGATATCGAAAAGGATGCCTATTCACTCTGGGTTTAGAGGGCTTTTTGTAGAAAACGTGTGGAATCCTTTGGTAAGACTGTTTTTCCTTGCCTTTTCTGAACTGATTGGCAGGAGGTGCATCAGTAACCTGAACATCTCTTTTGACAGATGTTTGGTTCAGCTGTTTTGTGACAGCTGTTTGAACTGGCACAAACAGTGGTTGTTTCTTTGTGAATTTGACTGATGGTGATGCTGATGGACTCAAGGATGTTTTAGCAAGGTACTCATTCTTTTTGATATCAAAGTTTTTGAGATACACACATGCTTGAGTTTTGTGGTTTGTTTTACCACAAACAATGCAGCTTTCAGCTGAAACTATGACACTTGTTTTGTTTATATCATAAGCTTTTAAGTGGAAACAATCTTTTGTTAGATGGTTCCTTTTCTCACAGAATTCACAAAACAAGTTATCAATTTTTTCTTTCTTCTTCCTCTTTTCAGACTCCTTTGCAGCAGAGGTTTTAACCACTGCTGGGATGTCCTTAAGAGGAATGACTTTAGCTTTTGGAGCTTTAACACCATCAGTTGATGTAAAGTCCATTGGCTTGAAATTTTCAAGAATATCACACTCATCGGACCATTTTGGTTTAAATTGATGATTTTCAATCTCCTCAAAAGTAGAGGGACCCATTGGTCTGTCAAGTGTGATTTTGTTGCCAAGTTTGTCAGTGATTTTCACTTCTTGGCCATTCTTGTTTGTGGGGATGAACTCAGTAGTTACATCAGTGTTTGAAACATATTTTTCAAAAGCAGTGTTTTCATCATCATGTTTTCTATAACCAACCCCAAATTTCACATTGCTTTTTATCTGTTTCTCAAGCATAACCTCATACCCTTTGCATGATTCCACCCATCTCTCACATGTGATATGGGTGGACTCTAACTCCTTTTTGCAACCTTGGTATTTTTCTATCAAGGTTTGAAGTTGGGTTTTGGTTATGCTTTGCTCTTCTTTCATGCTGCAAATTTCTTTCTCTTTTTCAGCCAATTTGTTTTTAAGTTCTTTTAGAGACCTTTCAAATATGACTTCATCAGATAAGATTTTATCACGAAGGTTTTCATTCACCTCTTTGATGTTAGCAAAAGCAATAATGCAATTGTCAGAACACAGTTTTTCAAGAACTTGAGGTGATACCTTTGCAGCAGCCATCATTGCACAATCACATTTAGGATTTTCCTCATCTTCAGCTCTCTCTTCTACCTCACCTGTCTTTTCTTCTTCGGACCATGGATCTGTCAGTGGTTCAATCAGAGTGCCTGAACTTTCTTCCAACAGTACTTCATTTGCCACAGCAGTGACCATTTCTTCAATCACCTCATCCACTGTTTCAGAGGCCAGTTGTTCCTCTTCAGATTCAACCCCCTCCTGTATTGACTCTAATGCCATTAAACAAAATTCATCATGAGAAGAAACATTAGAAGCATAGAGTGCAAAATTTTCATCACTGAGGTCTTCAGGCATACTGCTCCGGTCAACAAATTCTTGAGTAAAGAAACTTTGTTGATCTGGTTGTTTTGCTACTGGAGCAGTGGTTTGTGGTGCAGGTTGCACTTGTGCCTGTGGAGCAGGGGTTTGAACATATTGGATCTGTGGAGCAGCTGTTTGGACATAATGCACTGGCACAGGAGCAACAGCATAGTGAACAGTGTTCACATGTGCTGCTGGGGCATATTGGGCATAGTGCACAGTGTTTTGACTTTGAGGTCTAGGATTTGAACTAGGGTGAGTGATTATGGGACCAGTTGTTTGACTCCTACACTCTCTAGCAAAATGTCCTAACCTGTTACACTTATAACACTTGATTTTCGATTTATCCAACCCAACCCTTAGATTCCCATGCAACCCTGGGAATTTTCGCCCTGTTCTTTTATAAAACTTGCTAGTTCTAACACTTAGCAAGGCCAGTTGGTGCAGGATGTCCATTTCCTCTAGATCAGTGGGGACAAAATGCTGTAGATCATTGAGTTCAAAGCTTAAATTGTCTGACATCTGGTTTTCATTTGCAGTGAATGCATAACCTGTAGAGTGAGGATCAGGGTTGTTAAAGTGTGCACCAGCAGTTATGTCAATGAAGTGATCATAACCCTGATCCTTACCACTACCACCAGATTCTTCTTGACCCAGAAGAGCAGTGTTACCGAATGAATAATCATCAACGGTTTTCCCTGACTCTTGTAACTTCCTTTTCTGGTTCAACTCCCTTTCGTAGGTCAGGAGTAGACCATGGAGTTGGGTCAAGGTCAGATCCTTAAACTCAGGTGAATTTCGGGTGACAAAAGTTATTGTGTCCCATTTTTCTGGCAGTGACCTGAGGAACCTGCTGTTTTGAGTTAAGTTTGTAAAAGTGGTTTTAACAAGCCTCAGTTCACTGATGAGACAACTGAAACGCTCAAATTGTTGCGTCAGTGATTCACCTTTAACATGACAAAATGTTTCATACTGGTGGTTCAGGATTTCCCTATTGTTTTCTATGACTTCTTCGGTACCTCCAAACTGTTCCTTAAGCACGTCCCACAACTCTTTGGCATTGTCACAATGTAACAATCCAGCATATATTTCGTTGGGCAGCGCTGATGCTATGATACTAAACGCTTTAGCATCTAGTTCAAATTTTTGATAATCCGTTTCAGTATAATTTTCAACAGGTTTTGGAACTTGTTTTTTAGCATCTTCAGCGCTTGGCACTGTAGGAACATGAGGACCAAAGATGACAGACTTCCAACAACCTGTGCCTTGTTGAGCGAGGATGTGACCCATCCTCCTCTGCCAGATGTTGTACTCATTTCTTTTTAGCATAGGTGGTTTAAAAAGAGAACCAATGTTGTTTTTATCGTCCTGAGATTGTGACGTCATTCTTGTTGTTTTACAGGTACTAAGAAATCAACTTTAATGGTGATTAATCCTTACTCTGTTTTTCAACGACGAACAAACGATCAGTATCAACTGTTTTGAGTTGAACTATTTAGGTTAAAATGATTGTTAAATCAAATTTGACTGTCCAAGCTCTGATACCAATTGTTGGATCTGAGTTTGATTTTAATTGTATTTTATTTTTGAAAATAAGATGAAGATGGATGAGTGTGCAGCGGAAATTATAATGAAAACAAACTTTGCATACAATCAAACGAGAGTAATACTTTTATCAAACATCTTTACACAGAGAACCGAAAGATTGAATTTATTTCAACTACGATTACAATGATTGATGTAAGAATGCAAACTCCCCTCAGCCAGAGCTCAGTAGTTTGTTCGTGCAAAGAAGACGAATGATGCAAAGAGCTAATAGAATAGTACCAAGTACTGAACTATTTATAGGCACTTGCAAACTACTGAGCATCTTTGCTGACGTCACCATGAAAGTGACATCTAACTTCCTAACAAACTCTAACCTCCTAACAAACTCTAACCTCTGATCTATACAGACACTGCTTGTGTTAACTACTGCTAATACATTCTATTACAAAACAGACTTTAGAACAGCTGCTACAACCTTCTACTGCTGTGAACCCAGCAGCACTTGTCCGGATCAGCAGTGCTTGACTCAAGGCAGTAGATTGAATCAGCAGGACTTTAGTCTTCCATCAGATCTTTAGTTGAGCAGCAGTTATGGGTCAGTAGTTTAGCAAGATCAGCATATAGGAGGTCATCAGTAGTTGTAATCACTTTCAAGGGGAGAGATTTGTATATCAGCATCTGCTTATTCAGAATCCACTGCTCTGATCCAGTTTTGGCTTTAATTATCTGTTCCTCTGATAGGGTTCAATCCCAACAATCTCCCCCGGAACAGATAATGCCAAAACCCTTCATTATTTGTTGATATTTCATTGCCTCATTAACAGCTCCCTTATCTGACCTTTAAATTGTAACTCAAAGTCAAGGGCATCTGTATCTTCATCATCCCTGCTAAGTGGAAAATCAAGGAGATCCTGCAAATCTTCAAGACTCAGGCCAAGTGCTTGTTCCCTTGATATTTTCTCCACTTCTCCACCAGACCTGAGCAAAGTCAATACGCAGGTCTGTTTGTCAGTTTCCCACTTAAAACAAGGAAGAATTAAGCTTAATCGGGTCAGAACTGAAAGTCAAAGCAAAAGTCAAGCTTTTGCGACTTTCGGTTGCGAACCGAACCTAAACTCAGAATTATCAGGTTGAACATGCTTAGACATGTTCTAATAATCATTACCAAGTCATTAGAGTGATAAAATGTAATTAATAACCTCAGCATTGTTAGTTTTGATTATTATTCCAAAATCTTACCAGTTTGACTTTTTGGTTAAATAGTTTAACCCGACAATTAACTAAGCAAACGAAATAATTAGGAGGTTCCCTTTTAAGGGTTTAACACCTACCTAATTATGGTCACATAACCATATTAATTTCGAATAATGGCTGGACCATTTGAGTTTAAACCGAAGGTCAAAGTCAGATTATGATAACTTTGACTTTTCGGTTTTAAATTATAAAACTGAACTAAAGAGGGGGACTAGGACACTTACAAAGGGTCCTAGCTTTCTTTTCTACTAATGTGAGCTTCCTTTTGAATCAGGAACTCCAGAAATGCTCAAGAACACTTGAACTGGTGAGAGGAGAGTGAATTGTTTGAATGAGCAAGGAGTATGGCTGCACAATGAGCCTATTTATAGTTGAAGGAGCTGCATTCAAATCAATCCATGTGCTCTAGGAGTGTTTAGGATCTCCCCAAGTGTCCTAGTGGTTTATAAAAACCGTTAACAAGTTGCTGGTATCGATCAAACTGAGCAGAACAGGTTTGTGTGGGGAGCAAGGATGCATGCTGGCAGCTGCCAGTTCTGGCTGTAAAACAGCCTCCGTCGCGCCACACGCAGGGTAGGGTAACCCTGGCGCGCCACGCGGGGGAACCCGTTTCCAAAACTTGTTTTATTATTTACAAGTTCAGTCCCTGCACTTTTGAAACGTGTATATCTTTCATTTCCAGCATCTTTAACCTTTCTAAATAACTTGTAGAGGACCTTGGGAGTATAATCACATGTCTTTAGGTCCGGTTTCTTAAACGATCAACAAAAACACTAGTTTCACCATGTTGACGCTTTTAACCCTAATTCTTGAGAATTTGCGTAAACAACGTATAACGATCTCGAAAACCCGTGAAATTTATATCACTTATTCTTGAGAGTATATTTGAATATTACGAAGCCCCGAGTTTGTTAAAAGGTCACTCAGAGGTAAGAATTAACATGTTGACACGTTAACCCCTGTAGTTTATAATCTTTCGATTATTTTCACAAACGACTTCTTGTATTCGAATTATCACTCGTTTAAGAATATATTCTTCGTGTGTGGTCATTCAGAGGCATAAGTTGGGCATGTTGACACTTTTAGTCCCTTCGAATACATATATTCATTGTTTGACAACTTTAGTCCTTCAAACTCAATCTTTCACATGATTAGGGATTAGGACACGTGTCTTCACATAATGGGACACGTTTTTACGTGGTGTTACATCCTCACCCCCTTAAAAGAAATCTCAACCCTGAAATTTACTGAAACAAGTGAGGGTACTTCTGTCGCATAGCGGACTCAACTTCCCACGTATATTCAGGGCCTCTACGGGCATCCCATTTAACTTTAACTATTGGCACGTGCTTCCTTCGGAGCTTTTTAACCTGTCAATCCTCGATCGATATAGGTTTTTCAACAAACCTCAGGCTTTTATCAATCTGTACATCCTTATGAGACATTGCTAATGATTCATCAGCAAGACATTTCTTTAAAATACATATCTGTAAGCTACACTGCCGACACATTCGATAATCTCGAATGGTCCAATATACCTCGGACTTAACTTCCTCTTTTTACCAAAACGCATCACACCTTTCCAGGGTGACACTTTTAGTAAGACTTTGTCGCCTACCTCAAACTTTAGAGGTTTTCGCCTCTTATCAGCATTACTTTTCTACCCATCCCTGGCAGCTTTCAGGAGATCACGAATTTGGACAATTTTGTCCGTTGTTTCGAGGACTATATCTGGTCCTGATAACTGAGCTTCTCCTACTTCTTCCCAACAAACAGGCGTTTTGCATTTCCTCCCATACAATGCCTCAAAAGGCGCAGTCTGAATGCTAGTATGGTAACTATTATTATAGGAGAACTCGATCAACGGTAAGTGGTCATCCTAGCTACCACCCAAATCAATGATGCATGCACAAAGCATGTTTTCCAAGGTTTGAATTGTACGTTCACTTTATCCATCTGTTTGAGAATGGTAAGTAGTACTAAAATTCAAACGAGTGCCTAATGATTGTTGGAAACTTTTCCAAAAGTGAGAGGTGTATCAAGTATCCCTATCGGATATAATAGATACTGGCACTTCGTGGAGAGATACAATCTTATCCACGTACAACTGAGCTAGCTTGTCGGAGCTATGAGTCTCCTAGATGGGTAAGAAATGTGCTGACTTAGTCAGTCTATCAGCTTTGACCCATATAGTATCATTTCCATGCCTTGTTTTAGGTAACTTGGTTATAAAATCCACAGTTACCATCTCACACTTCCATGTGGGAAGTTCTGGCTGTTGTAGCAGACCTGACGGCTTTTGATGTTCAGCTTTAATTTCAGCACAAGTCAGATATTTGGCTACATGTGTGGCAATAGATTTCTTCAAACCTATCCACCAATAATTAGCTTTCAAATCTTGATACATTTTGTCACCTCCAGGGTGAACCGAGTATTTAGAATTGTGAGCTTCATGGAGGATTATATCTCGAAGTCCTCCATGAATAGGAACCCAAATTCTTCCATTCATTCTAAGGATTCCATCCTTACCAGGTGCTAACTGTTCAGCAGTTACACCTAACGTTTCACTTGAAAGGTTAGCTTCCAAAACAGCTTCCTTCTGAGCGACTAACAGCCTTTCATTCAGGCTATTCTTAAGTTCAATGCTCTTGGCATTAATCCTTATAGGTTTAATCCTTTCTTTTCTGCTCAAAGCATCTGCGACTACATTCGCTTTACCAGGATGGTAGCAAATTTCATAATCGTAGTCATTTAGAGTCTCCATCAAACGGCATTGCCATTAAGATCCTTTTGATTGAATAAGTGTTGGAGACTTTTGTGATCAGAATATATCACACATTTAGTTCCATATAGATAATGTCTCCACAACTTTAGTGCAAATACAACGGCACCCAACTTCAAATCGTGGGTGGTGTAATTCTTCTCATGCACCTTTAGCTGTCGTGATGCATAGGAAATTACCGTGCCTTTTTGCATAAGCACACAACCCATACCGGTGTGTGAAGCATCACAATACACGACAAACTCTTCTATTCCTTCGGGCAATGTGAACACATGAGCATTGCTCAATTTATGCTTAAGAATCTCAAAAGACTCCTGTTGTTTAGGACCCCAATCAAACTTCACATTCTTGCGGGTCAGAGTAGTCAATGTTGCAGCTATTCTTGAGAAGTTCTCAATGAACCTTCTATAATAACCAGCTAATCCCAGAAAGCTGCGAATTTCTGTTGGTGTCTTCGGTGCTTCCCAGTTCATGATTGCTTCTATCTTAGCGGGATCTACTTGGATACCACGCTCACTCACAACATGTCCAAGAAATTGGACTTCACGAAGCCAGAACTCGCACTTGGAGAATTTAGCATACAACTTCTCCTTTTGTAGCAATCCCAAGATACACCGAAGGTGTTTCTCGTGGTCAACTTGACTATGAGAATAAATAAGTATCTCTTCTATAAAGACAATGACAAACTTATCTAAGTATGGCTTGCAGACTCGATTCATGAGATCCATGAATGCTGCAGGGGCATTAGTGTGCCTGAAAGGCTTCACTAAAAACTCGTAGTGGCCATACCTTGTTTTGAACGTTGTATTAGGTACATCTTCTGTTCGAACCTTGAGTTGATGATATCCAGATCTCAAATCAATATTCGAGAAGAAGCTTGCCCCATGAAGTTGGTCGAATAAGCCGTCGATCCTAGGTAATGGATAACGATTCTTGATCGTTACTTTATTTAGCTCTCGGTAATCAATGCATAGACGCATTGATCCATCCTTCTTCTTCACAAACAATATAGGAGCTCTCCAAGGCGAAGAGCTGGGTTGTATGAAACCTTTTTCCAACAAATCATCCAATTGAGTCCTTAGTTCTTTCATTTCTGTAGGCGTTAGACGGTAAGGAGCTCATGCAGTTGGTGCTGATCTAGGCAGAATGTCTATCCTAAATTCGACTTGCCTCTTAGGAGGTAATCCAGGTAATTCATCAGGAAAGACATCATGATATTCAGAAATAATTGGGATATCTTCAATCTTGGGTTTCGGGTCATTCACGGTCACTTGTGCCATATAGATGACACATCCGTTCTTTAGACACTTTGATGCCAAGTATAGACACATTATCGGGAAAACCATATTGTGTGTCTCCATGAATGGTAACTGACTCACCAGATAGGGTTTTGATGCTAACAAGCTTTTTATCGCAGGCAATTTGGGCTTGGTTATGCGATAACCAATCCTTGGCTAAAACTACATCAAACCCAGCTAATTTTATTAGCAAAAGGGATAGCGGGATAGAATGATTCTTAATGGATATAGCGCATCCATCAAGAAGAGTTGAAACAGATTCTAAGGTACCATCTGCGAGCTCTACCTCATATTTTATGTCTAGAGTTTTAACAGGCAGAATCAGTAACTTACTAAACTTATGGTCTACAAAAGACTTATCAGCAGCACCTGAATCAAATAAAACTCTAGCATAAATATCATTAATGAGGAAGGTACCTGTTATAACGTTCTCGTTATTCACCGCCTCCCTAGCGTTCATCTAAAAGACCCTTGCATTAGTTTTCTTTGCCTCAACAGGCTTCTTAGCATTTTTAGGGCAATTAGTTTTGATATGCCCTTTTTCATTGCAACCGTAACAGGTTGCATCCTTCATGTTTCGGCACTCAACAGCTTTGTGCCCTTTCTGCTTGCAAATTCCACAAGGTTTAGCTTGTGGATCCTTGTTGCACTTTCCAAAGTGCCTCTTGTTACATGTTTTACATCTAGGCTTGTAATCCGACTGCCCCTTCTTGAAACCAGAGTTTCCTTTCTTCATTTTGTTTGAGTGATGGGACTGATCATCCTCCCTCTTTCTTTTCCCCTCTTCGGTGTTTTTCTTTGACTTACACCTTACAACATCATGAGTAAGTGACAAAGATAGATCTACAGCAGATCTATATGTAGCAGGCTTAGAAGCCTTGACATTTCCCTTAATCTCAGGGGCTTATCCACCTATAAAACGCGCAATGCGTTTGGGTTCTAGGGTGACCAAATACGGAACAAGTCTCGACATTGAGTTAAAACTTGCCACATAAGACCTCAATCCAAATCCTTCATCACCAGAGTGAGGAAGTCAGTCTCTATCCTTTCCACTTCATGCTGAGGACAGTATGTGTCCTTCATAAGATCAACAAATTGATTCCAGGAAAGGTTATACAAAGGAACCTTTCCCGTGGACTGTACCAAAGCTTTCCACCAAGTTAAGGCGTCACCTGTGACATCTGTGCTTGTAAACATTGTATAACCTTAAACAGTTCAGTTATCAATAAAACAATGTTATTTGACCCCAATATTTGTTTATTTATGTTTGACATTTTGCACGTTTTGATTTTTGTTCAATTTCAAATTCTATATCGTTTTCTAGAGAGTTATACGCAAACCGATGCGTAAATAAAATCAGTTCAACGCGACAAACACTTCGGAACATCAATATATGCTTAACATACCTTAAATAACCTTTACATAAAGTTTTGAAGGGTTTGGTATGACAAAATCAAGTTATTCGATTGTAGGGACTATTTTCGTCAAACTGCGAAACTATACCAATTTGAATAGTAACGGACATTCCGGAACATGATCATAAGTTAAACATACCCTAAATATCCTTTATAGCTTAGAAATAGGCCTTGAGGGGTTCGGTATGCTAAAATAAACTTATTTGATCAATAGGGACTAAAAGCATCAAAAAGTGCATAACTTTGCATTTACGCGCATATCTTACGTTCTGAACATCTCCGGACATCCAAATATTTTTTAAATCATTAAAATATTTTATTTTAGTGATTGGCATGATAAAATTCCATTCGTCGCGTAATTTGGATCGTTTTCCATGTCTGTTCGTGTTTCGTCGTAATTAACTGAATATTGTGACCGTACGACGAAACCAACCGACATTCGGCATATCTTCAAGCATGTCTCATGTCCCCTATGCTTAGGCATCATTGTAGAGCCTTGAAAATGGCTTAACGGGCCTTAAACGTGTCAAAAAGGGCCTTAAACACTTGCAGGGACCATTTCTGTAAATTATAAAACTGTTTCTGATATCCCAGGCGGTCGTGGGCCGTGTAGGCTCAGCCTGTCTCGTACGCCGGGCGCGAGCACCCCTCAGATCAGCAAAATGTGTTTCCAGCTTGATTCAGCTGTTTCCATGTCTTGCATATGGTTTCTTTGAAACTATGGGCTTGTTTTGGGCACCTATGGTATTACAAAACACTGGGCACACATGTAAGGCTCGGATTGAAGCTCGTTTATCGAGGAACGATCTTAACGGTGGCCCAAAATTAAAAAATACCCACCTCCATTCATTCCAATCCTCACACTTGATCTGATTATTTCTCTAAGTTGGAGTTTCTACACTTCATACCTGAGAATTTTTAGATCAAATCTCCATCGCTTGGACCTCTTGTAAGTTTCTTTCGTTCTTTTATGCGTTTTTAAGCACGAAAGTCAAACAGAGTTTGACTTTCTGCATTGACCAGCCAATGGTCAACACGAAGTTCGTTTAACTTCACAACGTGAGCGTAATCACGATGGTCATAGTCCTTTGTGATTATACCTACTGATTACCACGTTATTTAGGCATAGTGACGAGTCATAGTTTCGGTCTAAATACGCGTTTATGCGTATTCTGCAACCAAACTATTCTTGGGTATCAAAATCCTTTGTTTTGATATCAAACCTGTTTTCTAACTTCATTAAACATGTTTTGACATGTTTAACTCATCACTTTTAGTTTAGTGCTTATATAGGGTCGTAAGATAAGCGGTCTAAACAACCGCTTAGACTTTCGTACCTGACCCGTTTGGTCGATCATTAGGATCCGACCAAACACATTTTGTGACCATAATTGTATAGGGAATAACCTTCCGAGGTTATACCTTACGGTCACTACGTTTAGTTAGTTGTATGATAGGTAGTTTATATTCCTTAGGAAAATGACCAAAATGCCCTCTTTACGCATAAATTCATTTTAAGCATATGTAACGTAAATTTTGACATCTAAACTGATTAGGCAACATTATGAGACATGTTAAGGCACATATTACTTGTCATAGGACTAGTTAGGCGGTCCGAACGCGTTTTATGCGAATGACGCGTTAAAGTAGCGTAAGCTACCTAAACGAGTCGTAATGGGTCGTAAGCACTTAGGATTGGTTCCGATTTAGAATGTAGGCTTTGTTAAACCATATTACATGAGTTCCTATACTCATTTGGTTTACAAAACCTCATTTTATCCGATCCTCCGATTTAGGTCCGGTTTATTAACGTAGTTACTTATATTAGGTGCCGATTCCGTGATCTTTCTAGCATTGCTTGGTTGTTATCCAAAGACTATTGAGCAATCTCAAGTGAGTACATAGTCCCCTCTTTTACTGTTTTCAAATATTTTGGGGTGAAACACATGTGCCTACTTGTTAACTTTTGTGCTTTTCGTGCTTTCATGACATATATTTGCTATGTTTGTTAGTACACTTATAGTATATGATTTCATTTATGCTTTGCTATGCATGTTCACTTAGCATGCTAGCACACTGATTTACATTGCATTTTTGTTGCATATGTTCACTCAGCATATGGACACATTGATTTACATTACATCTTTGTTGCATATGTTCACTTAGCATATGGACACACTGTTTTACATTTTTACGTTGTATGTTCACTCAGCATACTAGGTACATTGTTTTCACATAACATGCTTACATTTGGTATGACATTTGGTTTGTTTAACGAAACTTAAATACGTTCATTAACATTAGCTACACCGCTCGGTAGTAAGTAGTGGTACCATAGGACTTGACAACTCCCATTCCTGAAATCCTAGGTTTGTCTGGATGTGGGGAATGACTGAATCTGAAAACATTTTTGATAACCTATGATTTGTTCTAAGAATTATCCTACAGTCTCAAGGCTTGAATGTATACGTTTAAAATTACCACATAAGTGTTTGTATCAGTAAAGCATGCATTTATTTTACAAAACATAACTTTTGATTTAAACTTTGATTTATTCAAATACACTGTTTTGTACATTTTACATATGGTTAGAGTAGATATTTTTATTCACTTTTCCATACATAACATTGGATTATACATGAGCATTATTGCATTGGTTTAAACAATACAATTAGGTGGTTTGTTTAAGTGATTTAAATAACGTGGCGTGTGTAATATGATAAAAGCATGGTCGATACGCCGCTGGTACTTCCTATATATAAGTGCTTTTATGATATTACATATCATAGCGTTATTTAAACCATTTCAATTTAGACATATTACTTTTTACACAGGTATCATATTTCCACATAAACATTGTTTTACAAACAACTTATTTTATACAAACTCATTTTACTTAGTTACTTATTTAGTTATACATCTTTCTTTTATATGTCATCTTATTTTCTTATCACTTTTTAAATGGTTTATAAAAGAAAACATTTTCCTAAGATTCATGACTAACTTTTATAAAACAATTCTTTCAATTACAAGTCATGAATCCTTAATCAACAAACCTATGTATCTCACAGGCATTTTTATGCTGACGTACCTATTTTCACATGTGTTTTCAGGAGCTGATGCATAGGATTGGTCGAATACACTTAGGCGGACTTGGGCCTTAGTGACATAAAATGAAGCAAGACTAGTTTAAATTATGTTATGTACTCTTTTTGTTTTCTCTGTTTTAAGACAATGTAACTGCTTTGTTAATAAATAAAACTAAACTTTAAATACCATGGTTGTGAAACAATAATTCTGCCACTCCACTCCCCGACGTTTCCGCCGCGGTTTGTTGTTTTACGCGGTCGGGGTGTGACAGAAGAGTTGGTATCAGAGCCAATGGTTATGGGGAATTAGGTTATTAGTAATGCTTTGACCTAGACTATAATTTTTCTAGGTGTTGGTGCATACATCTGTCGACTTCATCTTGTATCGAGTCTTAGACTAGATTGTATAGATCAGGGCACGTTATTCGAGAAAATAGGAATGAAGCTGATTTCGCTCCAAGCTTAGCATGTTAATTTCGCTCCAAATGTCAGAAGAATACTTTCGAGCGAAATCAGAAGTTGCTGATTTCGCTCCAACTGACATAGTGTTGTTTCGGGCGAAATCAGAGCACTATATAAGTGTCTCAGGAGCGAAATCAAGTAATCCAGTCCTTATATTCCATGCCGAAGTGCTGCCGGTGTGAGGATTGATTGTAATCGACGTCAGATCAATACAATCAGTGATTTAAGTGAAGTGCAAGCTGTTTCTACCTTTGTTTCTTGTTTTCCGCACCTGAAACGAAGTAAAACTCCTCTGAACGACTCATTTGGGTCAGCCGCACGATCCTACAATTGGTATCAGAGCCAGTTGGAGGAGTTTTGCAGTTTACAGCCGAATTTCATTGATATTTCTAGCTTCTACACCTTCTTTTATCATTTCAGGAAGTTTTAACGGTCAAAACCAGATCAAAATTTCACAGATTGTTTAAAATTGGACATAGAGAAATTAAAAGTTTCATGGCTAAAATCGGATTAAAAATGGACAAAATGGACCTTCGAGCTGATTTCGCTCGAACGGACAACTTTTGATTTCGCTCGAGATAAGTATCTGATTTCGCTCCAGGAGATTGTGTTTTCTAATTTCGCTCCAAACTTAGGGTCTAATTCCGCTCCAAGGGTGCCTAATTTCAGATTTTGCTCCAAAATAGTTGGCTAATTCCGCACCTGTGATACAAAGTTTGAGGTTTCGCTCCAAAGTTGTTTCTGATTTCGCTCCTGAATCCCAAACTGCTGATTTCACTCCAGACTGATTATAGTGATTTCGCTCCAAACACCATATAAGTAATTTCGCTCCAGGAATACTTCTGATTTTGCTCCAGTGGGTATTGGGATTTCGCTCGAAAGTTACTGTTTTTGAACAACGTGCTGCCGAATCATGGATAACGGTTTCTACAACGCGTTTGCAACTCCGTTTACTCCGTCTGTCATTGCTCAAGCCATGAATTTGGAAAATGAGACAGGAACTACACAAAAGCCCCCGAAACTGATGAGTATCGAAGAGTACTACGGGTGGAAAGACAGATTCGAAAACTGGGTTCAGGCAAACCATCTTAGGTCTTGGGAATGTATTCTAAAGAAATATATGTTACCACGTACAGATTTGCAGGTTATCAAAGAGCTATCAGAGTTTACCGATCAAGAACGAAATATGTACAAAGCCGAGAAGATGATGATCAGTCTGCTTCAACAAGCCATCAAAGAAGAAATCTTCATATTGCTTCAGCATGACAAAACTTCGAAATCGATTTGGGATGCTCTTCGTGTGAAATTTGAGGGTAGTGAGAATATGATTAAGATCAAGAAAGCGTTGCTCAAGAAAGAGTTTGATCTGTTTAGTAGTCTACTGGGTGAAGACACAAAGAAGCTGATTGAACGATACTGCCACTTGGTGCGATCCATGTCAATGCTGAGTATTATAAAAGATCAAGAAGAGTGGGTAGACAAATTAGCAGATGCTTTACCGCAGAAAGAGTGGGGAACTTACTTGATGATTCTAAAGAACACTGGGGTTTATGATGGGTTGACGATTTCTCAGTTTATCGAGAAGATTGAAAGTCAGGATTTGGAATAGCAGAAGATCGCGAGGATGAAAAGTACAAGTGGTCAACAGGATGTAAAGATGTATTACAAAGGTATTGTTACGGTTCCAGAAGCTGAGAGAAGTCCGAAAATCCAGACTGCATTTAGTAGCATTTAGTGCTGGGGATTCTACAGAAAAGGTTGATCAGAGTTCAACTAAGAGTAGCAGTGGATTCTCTTCATTTTCGAGTGTCAATCTGATAGAATCAACTACAAGTTTTCATTCTCAAAGCACAAAGACGGGAAATGGTTGTGTGATCCAATGCAACATCGCATTAAATCTTCCAGACGGCTAAAGTTTTTCTGAAGAAACCGCTAAAGACCACATGGCTTTACTTGGTTATGTGTTTCTCTCGTATGAAGGTCTAGTTGAAGGTCGGATCGGGAATCCTATGCTCACAAAGGAGGATTACGATCAGATAGATGCCGAAGAGATGGAATTAATGGATATTAAATGGTGTCTAGCTAGTGTTCTCAGAAGAGCTGAAAAATTCAAGCTTATTACTGGGAGAAATGACTTTCTTGATGCACATGTCTCTACTTTAGGTTTTGATAAATCTAAAGTTACTTGTTTTCGTTATAGGGAGAAAGGTCATTTCAATAGGGAGCGCAAGAACAGGGAAGCTAGTGGAGCACAGAATCTGTTCGGAAAAGATGATTACTACCGGAAAGCCATTTGTCAGCAGGTTGGTCAACAACAACAACAAGAACCGCAGGTGGCTCATGGTAGAAGAATCGAGGATTCTAAGAGAGATGTTTGGTGGATTTTAACTGGAACAACTTCATATCATCAGAAGGCAAAGTCTGTTTAGTCAATCAGGATGATGAAAAATTACCTGAAGGCTTCAGCTGGGATATGTTTGTTGACGAAAAGGGAGAATTCAAATCGTTCATTGCTAAGATCGTTAGAGAACCAGATATGTTTGCCACATGGATGAAGTCTATTGGTGAGACTGTGAAGAATGTGGAGAAAGAGTCTGTTACATCTGATGAAAGCGTAGAAAGTGTTGATGAAAACTCACAGAGTTCAGATGAGAGTGTTCAAACTGATGCTAGTTCAGAAAAAGAAGTTGTCTTTGATCAAACACCATCTGATTCTGGTTCATCAGATGATAATTCTGAAAAATCAATCGAGTTTGATCAGTCACCAGTTGATGACAGTAGTGACAATGAGGAAGAAAAACATATTAATATTGCAAAATCTCATCTTTCTCCTGAAAGTTTTCATTTTTATTTTGCAGATCGCTTGGAGAAACTAAAGGAGAAACGTGTTGCAAAAGAACAACAAGAAATGAAGACTGAAAGTGTTGTTCAAAATGAGAAAGTTGAAAGTGTTGCTGAGGAGACTGTCGAGGCTGAGAAGGTGTCCGAAGTAGAGAAAGTTGTCGAAGTTGAGAAGATACTAGAAGTTGAAAAGATTGTTGAAGTCATCAAGCCGTGCACAAAGTGTTTGGAATCTTGCAAGGAATGTGCAGTTAAAGTTGAGATGATAGCTGAATATGAAAAGAAGAAGGAGCAATTGTTGTTCAATCTAAACTATGTAAAAGAATCTTATGATGTCTTGAACAAAATTGTAACTAGTCTTCAAAAGACAAACTCTGAAAGAGAACAAGCATTAACGATGATGAATGATGTAATGATGACCAAGCAGAAAGCTATCAACTTCTACATTGAAGAGAGTGCAAAATGGAAGCAAGAGTTGGAAACCGAGAAGATTGAGAATGCGAGAATCAGACGATTGTTACAAAGCTATTCTAGTTCTGATTATCTAATTGATCGAATATACCCAACTGTTGCGGGTATGGAAGCTTTTCAAGACGAGAAGTCAAAGAAAAAGGAAACTGGTAAGAAACCGACTGTTAGTTATAACAAGTGTTCGCCTCCGATCTGGGAAGGGTATTCTCCTGGAAAACCAAACGAGGAGCAACTTGAAAAAGCAGTCAATATAAAGCTAAAAACCGACACAATTGATGAATTACTAGAAAACATTGACGTCACGTTTACCTCGTCTGACATTGATCATGATTTTGAGTCAATCAAAAAGGTGGTCGATCAGGTGTTGGATATTGATGAGGAGTCTGAGTCAAAGTCTGAATCTGGAGGGTCGAGTTCATCAGTCAATGGTCCAAAGTCGTCGGTCAAACGGTCCTATAGTAGAGAGTTTTTGCTATCCAAATCGAATTTGAATGATGAAACATTCGAAGTAGTTTATACTTTGAATGATTCTGACAATTATATTATAACAAAGAGTTTCCTATAATGAGTGTTAAAACGGAATTGATTAACAAGACTTTTAAGCTAATAGAAATTAATATTCCAGAATTGAAAGTTTTGAAAAATCTTGAAAAACCTAAAAGATACACTTCAAGATTTCAACAACTTTTAAACAAGAAAAAGGGTTACAATTCTGGTCCTGGTTTTCAAAAGAAACCAAACCAAAATCGTAGCTACAAAAAGAAAGGTTTAGGTTTTATTCCACCAGAAAATTCTAAAAATGAGAAAAATTCTAAAACAAAAATAGAATTTGTTTCAGGTGGAAGTGCCGAGGAAGAACAGAAGAAACCGTTCTGGAGACAATCAAAAGGAGTTTCTTGCTGAGAAGAAAAGGAATGGAACTGGAGTGTTTCATCCAAGAGAAACTCGAACCTGTTTCAAATGCAATGAAGCTGGTCACATTGCATGGAACTGCCCGAAAAATATCAAGACAAAACAGGGAGTTTCTGAAAAATTGAAAGAAAAAGTTGTTGATGTTGAACCACCAACCGAAAACGTTAAAATTTTGAGAACTCAACTTATGAGGTTGGTGAGTGTTCTAAAAAGAATCTTTACAAAAAGAATGCAAAGAACAACCAAGTGTGGGTTGTTAAAAGGGTTGATGAGAAAGTTGGCGATGAATCTGGTTCCGCAAAGCCAGAGGAGCCACAAAGTGAGGTGAAAGAGGTAAATTCTGTGTTTTCAGTAAGTAATGATGAATTTCCATCATTGAAATTTGAAGAAATTAAAAAGAAAGTTGGTAAGGTTGAGATCTCGTATCAGTTTTACTCCGAGAAAAATGAGTTTGATGTCGAGAAAACATTCAAAGGGAATGTTATGAAAAATTTTGGGAAAATGCTTGATGGTAAAGCAAAGGGGTTAAAGATTTATATGCAACAAAAAAGGCAATGTTTAACCCAACTGAACAAGAGCTTAAAGAGGTAAAAACACCCAAGGTTGGTTAGACTTGGGTGGAAATTCTTTTCCCATGAAACATCTGACTACGCCAGAGATCCCAAGTTTGTAATCGTGGATCAGGAATCGGCATCATTCTAGTTTTTGAATAGATTGTTTGAAAGATTTGAAAAATTGTTGAAATTTTATAGGTTAAAGGACTACGCCGGAGCTTCCAGGTTGGTAAGTGTGAAGCAGGAATCGGCATTTTGTAGTTACATTTGGTAAATGATCTAGGGTAGATGTTCTATTCCTACACTGGACAATGGTGATGGTATTTGTACAATTGGTACAGAGGGTACATTCTTGCATACGGTAAATCAGGGACATTAATTTGTACTTGATTTACTACAAGTGATTGATGAACAAAATGATGAACCATATCCCCGAATTTATTAATGATGATTCAACAATTGGTAAAAACAAACTTATTTTCCGGAAAAATCATTTTGATTAAAACAAACTTGAGAGTTTTGAAAACTAAATGAGAAAATAGTTTGTTAAAAGGGGGAGTTCTGATTGTTTATGCCTAAGTGGACGGTGAATTGATGTGATTCGATATCGGTTGTCAACTTGCTGTATAGTTTTATTTTACAATTGGGTCAAGAGTTTAGATGGTTTTCAAATTTTCTTTAATTGTATTT
Organism: Helianthus annuus; assembly: GCF_002127325.2. Classification (NCBI taxonomy): domain Eukaryota; kingdom Viridiplantae; phylum Streptophyta; class Magnoliopsida; order Asterales; family Asteraceae; genus Helianthus; species Helianthus annuus. The sequence continues at coordinate 86,255,960 of NC_035446.2, read as the reverse complement.
GCATTTTAGGGGGAGTAGAAAATTTCAAAAAATCCAAAAACATTAGAAAATTTGAAAAATCCAAAAACATTATAAAATTAAAAATGAGTTGTTGGTGCATATTCTGTGACAACAGCTTAGATTTGGTCTTTGGATATCTTGAAATTAGTTTAACGATAAACAGTTAGCGGGTTTAGCTTTGTAATAGTTAATTGTAATGTTTGGGCTAACCAAACCCAACGAATTGGGTGTATGGGGGTGAATTGGTCTTGTCCAATTCGCAGTCCATGAGGTTTAACCTAGCCCAAGTTGTAACCTTGTGTTATATAAACAATGTTTGGCTTTAGGGTTTAGGTTAATCAGCCAAAAACAGTCTGTGTGAGAAATTTGTGAGAGGCAATAGGCTTTGGACGAATTTGTAAGAGAGAGTTAGGGTTTTGATTGATTGTAATTCAGTTTGATAGATAATCAATAAAAACCCAGTTTGAAAGTGAATTGCTGATTTCTGTTTCTACTCAATTCTGCTTATTCTGATCAAGAGGATTCTGCACTCTTGATTAGATTGACAATTCTGTGAAGATCCATAAGATTCAAGGGGACCTACAATTGGTATCAGAGCATTAGGCTCTTGAAGGCTCGGTTCAGAATTGTTGGCTGCTGAAACAGGAAGTTTTTCGAAAAAACCTGAAAAATTAGGGTTTCGAAATTTTTGTGTGTTTGATCTTAATTTTCGAAATTTTTGGCTGTTTTGATATTCTGGTTTGTTTGTTTGGTGTTTTGCAGGTTTTGGAGAAAGTTTTTGGTTGATTGTATGAAGAATTTTGGGTGAAAGACTTGAAGATTCGAATACTGTTCTTCGTGTTCTTCGTGATTTTTCAAAAGTTCTTTATATTTTTCGAAAATATTG